>NC_135234.1:154908228-155213569 GCF_051348905.1 Ranitomeya variabilis
ATCATGGCATCTCCACAGGACCCGGCGATGGCTTCATCCGAAGTCACCGCTATTGCGCCTAGTAGCCGAACAAGCAGCAGTCGCAGATCATCTTCTTCCAAAAGCGCCAGAGATAAGAAATCAGGCCGGTCGGTTCCATCTGTGCCTCCGTCTCCTCCTCATCAGCCGGTATTGTAACAACAACCTCACTGGGTGAGTGTGTGTGTGTACCCTCTTAGGCTGATTACACTCCCCCTCTTTGTCTATATTCCTTAGGCAAAAAGAACGGGGAAAACCAAACACATACAATGTGCTTTATGCTCTCAGCCGCTCCCCGATAATTATTTAAAGAAGCTGTGCCAGTCTTGCATCGAATCCACCTTACGTGAGGAGTCTTCAGTAAGGTCGGAAGATATAAGGAGTATGATTAGGGAAGAATTACAGGCCTTCCGAAGCTCGGAAAAAATTCCCAAGGGTAGAAAAAAATATAATTCCCCCAGGTCTGAGCAGTCCTCTGAGACTGAAGATAAAGATTCGGATGGGTCCCAAAGGATCATTTCCTCAGATGATGAGCTGGATACATGCTTTCCCACAGACAGTATCGATAATTTAGTAAGATCAGTTTGTAACACCATGGGTATTGAAGACACAAAAATCCCTAAAACACCACAGGACGTGATGTTTGCAGGCCTGTCAGAGAGGAAAAAACCTTCTTTCCCTGTAATTCCAGCAATTAAAAATGTAGTAAAAAAGGAGTGGGAAAGCCAGGGACAAAGAGGATTGCCGTCTTCGTCAAAAAGACGCTATCCCTTTAATGACGAAGATTTCTCTATATGGTTAAAAGCCCCAAAGGTAGATGCAGCAGTGGCTTCCACTTCTAAAAAATCTTTGCTACCCGTAGAAGATTCCGGCTCCTTGCAAGACCCGCTGGACCGGAAAGCGGATACCCTCTTAAAAAGAGCATGGGAATCCTGTACTGGAGCCTTCAGGCCGGCTATATCAGCCACATGCACTGCCAGGTCCATGTTGGTCTGGTTAAATGATTTAGAAGAAGGATTAAAGAGCGGCCTTTCCCGAGATAGACTGATCTCTTCCATACCGTTAATTAGAGGAGCTACAGCCTTTTTGGCGGATTCCTCAGCTGATTCCATACGGCTAGCTGCCAAATCGGCAGGTCTGACTAACGCGGCTCGTCGAGCCTTATGGCTAAAGGGGTGGAAAGGAGATCCCCAAACGAAGTCTAAATTATGTGGTCTTCCATGCCAGGGTGAGTACCTATTTGGTACTAAGTTAGACGAAATACTAACTAAAGCGGGTGAGAGGAAGAAGGGGTTCCCCAATAACACTTATCTCCCATCCTACAGGAGAGCGTTCCGTAAGCCCACGTTTAATAGAAGAAAGGACTATAAAAACCAAGACCGCTGGGCTAATAAAGACTTTAAGCAGAAAGGAGCGTTTTTCGGAAAACGTCCATTCAAACCTGAGGATAAAACCCGTTAGGACAGATCTACCCGTTGGTGGTAGGTTGTCTTTCTTCACTTCACAATGGCTGACAATGACTTCCAATCCATGGGCAACTAGCCTTATATCTACGGGTCTTAAATTAAGATTTGCCCGAGTCCCTCCGGACTCATTCTTATTGACTTCCTTAAAGTCTCATTCACAACAAGAGGCCTTGGAACAGGAAATAATAAATCTCCTGTCCAAAGGGGTACTAGTGGAAGTCCCTTCTCATCAAAAAGGAAGGGGTTTTTATTCCCCTCTATTTTTGATTCCAAAACCAGACGGATCATTTAGAACAATAATTAACCTGAAAAGACTAAACGTCTTCTTAGAAAACCAAACCTTTAAAATGGAGTCTATACGATCAACTATAAAGCTCCTGTTTCCCCATTGCTTTATGGCAGTACTTGACCTTAAAGATGCGTATTACCATCTACCAATCTTCATTGAACATCAGCAATATCTACGGGTGGCAGTTATAATGGAAGGTCAGATAAGGCATTATCAATATACAGCAATGCCCTTTGGACTGTCGATAGCTCCGAGAGTCTTCACAAAATTAATGTCAGAAGTAATGTCATATTTGAGATTAAAAGACACTCTTGTAATACCATATTTAGATGACCTTCTTATAGTGGGCAACTCTCTTTCCCAATGCCATCAACGAGTACTTGATATAATTTCGTCCCTACAGGAATTGGGGTGGTTAGTAAACTGGGAGAAATCCAGGTTGTCCCCCACAACTCGACAAACATTCCTAGGGCTTATTCTAGATTCTACAAATCAAAGGTGCTTTCTTCCCGACTCTAAACAATTAGCAATTATAAACAAGGTACAATCGGTGATTAATAAACCCCTAATTTCCCTAAGAGAAGGGATGTCCCTTCTTGGTTCCTTTACATCATGTATCCCGGCTGTCCCATGGGCCCAATTCCATAGTAGAAAATTACAATATAAAATTCTACAGGAAGAAGAGAGGTTACAAGGCCAATTGGATAGTCGGTTATCTTTACCATCTGACGTGGTAGATTCTCTTACCTGGTGGTTAGACCAGAGTCATTTTACCAGTGGGGTTCCCTGGGTGGTTAAACCTTCAAAAACACTCTTTACCGATGCCAGTCCTAGTGGTTGGGGAGCACACTTAGGAGATCAAATAGTTCAAGGTCTGTGGTCTCCTAGAGAATCGAATGATTCTTCTAATCAAAAAGAACTGAAGGCTATCTTTCATGCCATATGTAAATTTCTTCCGCAGTTACACGGAACGCATACAAGAATCTTTTCAGACAGCATGACAGCGGTGGCAT
Source organism: Ranitomeya variabilis (assembly GCF_051348905.1). NCBI lineage: Eukaryota > Metazoa > Chordata > Amphibia > Anura > Dendrobatidae > Ranitomeya > Ranitomeya variabilis. The sequence continues at coordinate 154,911,015 of NC_135234.1, forward strand.
ACATAAACCACCAAGGGGGAACAAGATCAGAAGCTCTCATGTGTATAGCCGGCGACATTCTATCCATAGCAGAGGAGCACCTCCTATCCTTATCAGCACTGCATGTAAGAGGAGTCGACAATCCAAAAGCGGATTTCCTCAGCCGCCACACTCTCCGCCAAGGAGAGTGGGTTCTCAGCCGTCGTATCTTTTTAATGATAATCAAAAAATGAGGTACTCCCGAGATAGACCTTTTTGCGACGAGACACAACAGACAAGTCAAAAGGTTCGCTTCATTGTTCCGATCCGACAATCCAGATATCTTCGATGCTCTGCAAGTCCCATGGACATTCCAGAAAGCATATGCCTTTCCCCCACTAATACTTCTTCCAACGGTGATCAGGAAGATAAGGGAGGACAGAGCAAATGTGATCTTAATAGCTCCATTTTGGCCCAAGAGGCCATGGTTCTCCTGGCTGAGAATTATGTCAATTTCAGACCCGTGGATCCTTCCGGAGGATCAGGATCTGCTCTCCCAAGGCCCCTTCAACCACCCTCAGGTGAAGGGTCTGCGGTTGACTGCCTGGCATTTGAGAGGCGGCTGCTAAAAATGAGAGGATTTTCTAACAAAGTAATTGACACTCTGCTACTAAGTAGGAAAAAATCTACCACATCCATTTATGTGAGAGTGTGGAAAAAAATTCTTAAACCTCTACCCAACAGCACTATCAAACGAGATTCAGATCCCTATGGTCCTAGAATTTCTTCAAAAAGGGCGCGATTTAGGTCTGGCAGTCAGTACCTTAAAAGTACACATTTCTGCGCTTGGTGCTTTATATGGTCACGATATTGCAGGTGACAGGTGGGTAGCCAGGTTTATCGCAGCTTGCCAAAGGTCAGAGACAGTCCAAATTCCCCATGTACCACCTTGGGATGTTAATTTAGTCCTTGAAGCTCTAACAGACCACCCCTTTGAGCCACTACATTCAGCTCACATAAAACATGTTTCCATCAAGACAGCTCTTCTTGTTGCTTTGGTATCAGCTAGAAGAGTAAGCGACATACAGGCACTGTCAATAGATCCACCGTTTATGTCTATATTTCCAGACAGAATTGTCCTAAAAACAGACCCTTCCTACTTACCCAAAGTATGCACTAAATTTCATAGATCACAAGAAATTTTTCTTCCCTCCTTCTATGATAACCCTACGAATCAGGAAGAACAAAAATACCATACATTAGATGTGAGGAGGGCCATATTAGCCTATTTAGATATAACTAGCGCCTGGAGGAAGAGCAGGGCTCTCTTTATTTCCTTCCAGGGCCATAGAAAAGGAGATGGAATCACGAAGGGCACTTTATCTCGGTGGATTCGGGATGCAATATGTCTGGCCTATTCATCCAAAGGGGAGAACCCGCCTGAGACTGTAAAAGCACACTCCACTCGGGCGATAGCATCATCCTGGGCCGAGCGAGCAGAAGTTCCAATAGAACTGATATGTAAGGCCGCAACCTGGGCTTCTCCCACTACATTCTATAATCACTATAGATTGGATTTATCTTCTTCATCTGACCTGTCTTTTGGTAGATCAGTTCTTAACACTGTGATCCCTCCCAAATGACTATCTCTGAAAGTCTCTCAAGTGGGTGCTGTCGTGGCGAAGAGAAAACACCGGATTACGTACCGGTAATGCTCTTTTATAGAGCCACGACAGCACCCCTTTACTTCCCACCCTATTAAGTTATTTTTATATGTTTTTTGGTTCTTGTAGTTAGCCATACTAAGTTAACTAATGATAAAAGCTGATATCAAATTGCCTACTAAATCTGGTGGGCGGTTCCTCGCAATCTCTGTAACCCAACTGTGGGAGCGAGGGGGACCGCCCCTTTTATCTCTCCATAGGGTTTCCTGTTCCTAGGGGCGGATCCCCTCTCTCAAGTGGGTGCTGTCGTGGCTCTATAAAAGAGCATTACCGGTACGTAATCCGGTGTTTTTCATAAATAAACACAAGTTATATCGAATAAATTTTACCACTAACATGAAGTATAATATGTCACATAAAGCATTCTCAGAATCAGTGGGATACATTGCAGCATTTTAGAGTTATAACCTCATAAATTGACAGGGGTTAAATTACATTTTATTGCAAGAAATAAGTATTTGATACAATAGAAAAAGAGAACTTAATATTTAGTCTGTTTCTACACTGTGTTAGGGACTAATACTAAACTACCACTGATCGGTAAACCTTTACGATCAATGAGTGTTTAATAGCCTGTTTACACAAGCTGCCGACAGTAAATGATCAGTACTGAATAATACTTAATATATCGCTTAGTCTACATAGGCTGCCATAGTATAGCAGTATGAGTTCTGTTTTCCCAGGATGGTGCTTTGCCAAGAATGATGATCTTTTGGGCTGTGTAAAAGATCTTTTCATCAGATGAACAAGTGGTTAGCTTACACTGGAAGATTATTGTGAAATGAGTGTTATAAAGAATGCTCGCTCACTATCACCTTTCAGTGTAAATTCAGATTTACTTTTAGAGAGAGGATGGGAGTAATACTCTTGTTTGTGAAATAAACTCTTATTATGCATAACGCTGCCACTCATATATAGTGTCAGCATCCATTTTTGTTATGTATAGCACTTTCCCTTATCACATAGCGTCCCCTCTTGCTATTTCACTGTGTGCTCAATTATTAGGCAAGTGAATATTTTGACCACATCATCATTCTTATACATATTTTCCACCTCCAAGCTGAATAAACTTGAATACTTATTGGATGAATCTGATCAGGTGATGTGTATTTGTGTAATGTGGGAAGTTGTGACCTAAGGATATCAACAGCCTTTATCAAGGTGTGCAGAATTATTAGGCAGCTTTAATCCTCAGGGAAAGTTGGCCAAACAAAACTGACTTGGCTGACCCTTCAAAAGTCAAAAATTATCACAAGTCTTACAGAGGGATGCAGAACTCTTGAATTTGCTCAGATCTTAGCATGTTGGTGTGATCCCAGAACCATCAAGTTTGGTTGCAAATAGTCAACAGGGTCGCAAAATGTGATGAGAAAAATAGACGCATATTAACTGTTAAAGATTTGAGAAGAATCAAATGTGAGTTGACCAGGAACCCATCATCCGCCAGTGCTGTTATATTCCAGAACAGCAACCTCTCTGGAGTTAATATTATTATTTATTTATATAGCACCATTGATTCCATGGTGCTGTGCAAGAGAAGGGGATGCATACAAAATACAGATATCACTCACAGTAAACATTCTAACAATGATAGACTGATACAGAGGGGAGATGACCCTTCCCTTGGGGCTTACATTCTACAGGATAATGGGGAAGGAGACAATAGGTCTGAAGTTCCCAGAAGTACAAGGTGTTCAGTTCACAGAGACATGGCCGACCTATGGATGGCTGAAACCTGAACACCACTGAACAAGATAAATCAGTTGAAATGTCAAGACTTGGCCAAGAAATATCTGAATACAGATTTATTAAATGTTGTATTGGTTGATTAGATGAGAGTGATGGCCTAAATCATTAATGGGCACACACCTCTATTTCAACTCAATCACCAGTAAGGTGAAAGTGGGGTACTGCTATTGGCTGGTATTATTAGAGATGATATAGTTGGACCATTTGGGGTTGAAGATGGACTAAAAGTCAACTCCCAAACCTATTGCCAATTTTTAGAAGACATTTTTTTCAACGAGAGGTACAGGAAAAAGTCTGCATCATTCAAGGAAGCCATGATTGTTATGCAGGACAATGCTCCATCACATACGTTCTGCACTGCTTGACCAGCCAGTAAAGGCCTTAAAGGGAGGGTGCCGCAATTTTGTTTTTGTATTAAAAATGATTGTTTGTATAAACAATTATTTTTAATACAAAATTATTTTTTTTAACTTTAATATCTTTTTTATTATTAATTATTTTTGCAGCCACTGGGCGCCGCCATTTTCCTTTTGCAGGAGTTGGAGTCCCAGCACGACACTTACACTCTGCAAATACGGCAGCCCTGGACATAGGAGACTGCGGTCGGCGTCTGACCCCATACCTATCATTGAGCTGCTCCCTGCTGTGATCTGGCCTTACCCCCTAGGCTGTCTCCACATCACAGCAGAGACAGGAGGTCGGCCCCATCTTTCTTCAGCCCACAGTGTACCTGTGAGCTCCACTATGACTTGAGAGCTGCGCTGTTATAGGAGGGGCAGCTCCATCTGTCTTCCCTTTCACTGTCAGCAGCAGCCATTCCCTGTCCTCTGCTATGCTGCCTGGTGTGTGGCTGTGATCTCTAGAATCGCTAGAGAGGGTAAAAGAGTGCTGCGGTCTGATGTCCTCTTATCAGGAGCTGCAGAGAGGTAACAGAGGGGGAGAATCTGTGCTGCTCCGACTCTGCCTCTCACTGTAGCTCCTCATCAGGACATCAGACCGTGTATCTATCACTGTACTGTGCTGAGCCGTGTATCTAATCCTCTCCTGTGTGATACTGTCTGCTGTTCTGTGTATCTAATCCTCTCCTGTGTGATACTGTGTGCTGACCCATGTATCTAATTCTCCTGTGGGATACTGACTGCTGAGCCGTGTATCTAATTCTCCTGTGGGATACTGACTGCTGAGCCGTGTATCTAATCCTCTCCTGTGTGATACTGACTGCTGAGCCATGTATCTAATCCTATTCTGTGTGATACTGTCAGCTGAGACGTGTATCTAAGGGTATGTGTCCACGTTCAGGTTTGCTTCAGGCTTTGGTCAGGATTTTATGCAGGTAAAATCCTGACCAAAAATGCACCTGAGGTCACTGGCAGGTCACCTGCGGTGTTCCTGCGTGTTTTGCTCATTGTAGCAACATGCTGCGTTCTGAAAAAACGCACCGCATGTGCGTTTTTGTGGGAATTCCGCATGCGTTTTTTAATGAACAGTGGAGACGGGATTTCATGAAATCCCCTCCACTATGCTGTAACATCTGGACGCAGCGTTTTCTGAACGTGGACACATACCCTAATAATCCTCTCCTGTGTGATACTGTCTGCTGAGCTGTGTTTCTAATCCTATCCTGTGTGATACTGTCTGGTGAACCATGTATCTAATCCTCTCCTATGCACTCCTCTCCCCCCTGCATGTCTTTCCCCATTGCACACACAACTCAATGCGTACGATAACAGGAGCTTCAGGGGTCATGCTGTATTATGGCATTATGTGAGATCTATATGACGGTATTATGTGATCTGTATGGTGGTATTATGCTTGATCAGTATTGTGAGAATTATATGGTGGTATTGTGTGTGATCTATATGGCGGTATTATGTGAGATCTATGTGGCGGCATTGTGAGAAGTATGTGGCGGTATTGTGTGATCTATATGGCGGTATTATGTGAGAACACTGGCAGCATTATGTGTGATCTATATGGCGGTATTATGTGAGAACACTATGGCGGTATTATGTGTGATCTATATGGCGGTATGTGAGAACACTGGCAGTATTGCATGATCTATATGGTGGTATTATGTGAGAACTGTATGACAGTATTGTGTGATCTATTTGATAGTATTGTGTGTGATCTATATGGTGGTATTATGTGTGATCTATATGGCGGCATTATGTGAGAACACTATGGCGGTATTATGTGAGAACACTATGGCAGTATTATCTTCAGAAAGGGGACCCATTCTAGGGTGGTCCTGGCTGAGCACCTGCACGCGGGTCTGGGGTAATAGAGGGGGCAGCATGACCTCCAGTTAGGTGCAGTCAGGGGAGGGCTGGTGAGGCAGCTGAAGAGAGGGGTCTCATTTTTATCGTTACTATATGGCTATATTTCCTTCCCAGCATCACCCCATACTTCGCCTGTCGCCTCGCTTTCACACATCGCCAGGACAGGTTCTGAGGAGGGGAATGGGGTCTTTGCATGCAAAGTCTGGATCAGAACAGGCCATCAATCCGCAGAAATGTTTCCTGGATTTCTGTGGAGCAGACAAGCAGACTGTCCATCTATGTGTATAAAAGACAGAGCTCTATGTACAATCCCTGGCTGCTCCGCGCACCAAACAGGGTGCCCCCCATAGACCAGCACACTGTTCTCCTGAAATACTCTGTGCTGCTGTCACCCTGCTCCCTTCACCATATATCTCCCAGAATCCATGTTGCCTGCCACCCTCGGTGACTGTCTACTTGTCAGTATAACTCTGCAGTCACCAACAAAATGGCTGCTCACTGGGTTCCTGAATATCATCCTCTCTTATCCCTTAGCAAACACCCAGAAGGGGAGGAGAGGAGACATCACACACATCAGCAGACTCCGCCCATAATTACTGCAGTGCAGTAATGTGAGCTAGTTGAACACTAGGTTTTTGTGAAATTTCAGCACCTGCTCCCCCTAGTGTTTAAAAGTGGAAATTCCAAAACTTCAAATTATTTTTCATATTTTACTAAATTATAAACAAATGATAATATTTTTAATGAAAATGTAAACATTAATTCTTTACATTTTTTCAATTGCTGTAAAAAATTTTTTTCTTGATGGCACCTTCCCTTTAAAGATGAAAGAATAATGACACGGCCTCTTCCTCACCTGACCTAAACCCTATTGAGAACTTGTGTACCCTTTTTAAATGGATGATTTATTCTGAAGAAAAACATTTCACTTTTTGAACAGTGTCTTGGAGGCTGTGGTTGGTGCTACCCAAAAATTTTATTGTCAACAGATTAAGGAATTGACAGACTCCACGGGAGGAAGGATTATGTCTGTCACAGAAAAGTGGGGTAGCTATATTGGTCAGTGATATATATATATTTAAATATATTTCCATATTTCCATGACTTTTGATGTTGCAATTTCAATTTTGAGGAGTGTAGTATGGAATCTATTACAAAATGTCTCTTATTCTGAAGAGAGTAAAAATATTCTTTACAGTTACCAAAACAATACAACAAATCAGCTAAAGTACACAATAGACCAGAGAAGTTAAACAACTTGAAACAAGCAAAGGGTAATTAGGACATTCCAGAAATCACTGAAGAAGAAATAAGCTGTCATTTTAATATGGCTTTGCTTATATGAATTTGTTATGGTATAGAAGGTGCAACAAGAAAGATTCCAAGGTACTTAGTCAGAATTCTCTCCAGCTACCTATTATAAAGTAGCCCAAGGGATCTAAGAACAATGTTGTAAAGCAGGTGCCAAAAATGAAAAGTAGACACTTACTTTGTGTGACATTCTTGGTATTTAGCTTACATATACATAATAAATGTTGGAAAAAATTGAAAAACCTTTAAAGGAAAAGTCCACTCACAAATGATATTTTACAATACTACACAGTTTATATTAAGATAAAATGTTGAGTGATGTATTAAATGCTTTGCTTTAGCTATCTTGTATCTTTTTTTCATTACATGGTATTATATGAACTGTGCGGATAGAAAGGTACATACAGAACTGTGCTTGACTCCAGTTAACAGAACATTGCATTGTGGGACCTTAGAGGACAGTACCCACAGAATTTTGGATTAGTATTAAAAGCAGTAATGTATGTAAATGGTAAACACACTTTGATGAAAAAAATAGCAAAGTAAAAAAAATGCTCAAATATTCAGTTTCCCATTTACATTATAACTATTAAATATTTTAAAGTTGTTTTAAACCCCTTTTACTTTGTGTTGACCATTACAGAGATATTCTGTAATAATAATATTACTAATTATTATAGACTGTTACATTAGCTGCTAAGTTGTGATTGACAACAACTGGGTGGGAGGATTTAAAAAGCATTCTCCAATAGAAGACTGTGAAGAAATGCCCAGCTGGACTGCCAAACAGAGATTTCACATACTGCACTCTAGAAGAAACAAATGTGAAAATCAAGGGAGCTCAAGTATTTTTACAAAGTATTTGACTACATTTTTGAGCAAGTTACAGGTATTCTTTAAAGTCTATATTTTCTAAAATTAAAATTGTACAATTCTCCAATATACCTCCTGTAACGGGGTCTACTGTGCTGTAGTACCACTTTCAGTACCACCCCGTGTATCAGGAGGTCCACTCTGCTTTGGCTGGATTCTGAAAGAAGGACGCTGGCTGGAATTCATTGGTTACGTGGGTGCATATAAAATCTCACTACTTCTCCACGTATTTCCAGTCTAACAACACTTTATTCACAGGACACAGAATATATAACACAGATACAGAGGGCAGGCCAATAGAACAGCAGCAGGCCAGACATACATTACAATAGCCGCAGGTGGCCGGAGCCTGCCAATATTTAATGTGGGAATTACAAAGGTGCGGGAGGACAGAAGGAGAATATCTTGTCCCATCTGCCCAGGAGCGCAGCCTGTGGGCTGATGCATCTCACATGGAACCTATTATACATATATATAACAGCCCAACATATTCTGGGTAAAAGTCCCAATGAGTTGTTTTAACGTCCCGTTAAAGCGTTCACACAACCCATTGGTTTGCAGGTGGTACGGGGCGCTTCTAATGGACTTTACGCCGCACAGCTTCCACAGTTGGTTGGTCACCTCTGCTGTAAACTGGGTACCCTAGTCCGAGATAATCTCCCGGGGAAATCCAACCCGTGAGAAAACCTGGAGTAGGGCAGCCACCACCGTCTCTGCAAGTATGTTAGGTAACGCAACCGCCTCTGGATACCGTGTGGCATAATCTACCACTGTCAATATATACCTTTCCCCTGACGGACTGGGTTTGGCTAACGGCCCTATCAGATCGAAAGCTACTCGGCTAAATGGTTCCTCCACAATGGGGAGGGGGCGTAATTTGGCCTTGCATCGATCTCCCCTCTTGCCAATGCGCTGGCAACTGTCACAGGTCTGGCAGTACTGATGAACATCATAGGTTACCCCCGGCCAAAAGAAGTTTTGTGTCAGACGATGCCTGGTGCGACTGACGCCGAAGTGCCCGGCCAAGGGTATGTCATGAGAGATTCGCAGTAACTCCTGCCTATACTTCTTGGGAACTACCAGCTGTGGTTTTATAGTGGGGCTCGTCCCTGTGTGGTGCTGCTCTGTGATCTGTTAGAGGAGTCCCTGCTTCCATATAAACTGTTCCCCTTCCAGTACCCCTCTCCCCTCTTGTGCCTTCCCACGATATCCCTCCAGTGAAGGATCCTCAATTAACTCCCTCTTAAAATCATCTGATGTGGCCCAAGAAATGTGTCTGGCTATGGGAATACGTGTAGGGCTGGGGTGTCTTACCTGGGCCTCCTCTGAGTGTGGGTTTTCGCCTCCACAGCTCGAGCTTGTCTCCGGGTGGTCACAGGATATGTCTCAGCCTGAGGGGCAACCGAGAAGGCAGACAACATGGGCCCCAAGTCATTTCCCAGCAAGACATCTGTGGGCAAATCCTCCATCAAGCCGACCTCAACAAGGCCATCCCCGACTCCCCAGTTCAGGTGAATTCGGGCAGTGGGCAGTCGATGTATGGCTCCCCCTGCTACACGGACTGCCACTGTCCGGTCCGTCTTCTCTTGGTCCCGGATGAGATGAGGCTTCACAAGGGTCAAAGTTGCCCCTGAATCTCTTAGTCCCTGCATATGTTTTCCATTAACCCACACGACCTGTCGATGCTGTTGTCGGTTATCTACCCGGTCTGCCTGCACGGGGTCCACTTCATGCAGCACTTCCTCCATCTCTTCCACCCCTTGGTTAGTCGTAGCCCCCAATGTCGGGTCAACTTCACCTTGGTAACAGTGTACAGCGGCCCGGCTGAAGGTAGCTGTTCCCACCTTTGGCCACTGGGTATGCTGAGTCCGGTTGGGACATTGTCTTTGCAGGTGGCCCAGCTGACGGCAGGTGTGGCATCGCGCCCCAGGGGAACTGTGGTAGGCCGGGTTTCTAGCTTGTCCCCCTACAATGTTCGGTTGTTTGGGGCCCTCCAGGTCCATGGGCGGACCCCTAGTGACCATCTTTGATCCGGACAACTGAGGCCTCCTGGCATCATGATGTTCATCGGCCAGATGAGCGGCTTCCTCAAGAGTCGTTGGCCGCCTGTCCCGAAGCCATTCCTGTGTCTCGGGTGTTAGTCCATTAAGGAATAGTTCTAACAAGACGAGCTGGAGGACGTCCTCCTTATTGGTTGCTTGGCTCCCTTGTACCCACTGTAGCAGTGACCACCGTAATTTACAGGCCCATTCAGCGTGGGTATCGATTACTCGTTTTATAAGTCTGCAGAACTTTTGGAGGTATGCCTCTGGTGTCAGCGCATACCGGGCCAAGATCACTTCTTTGATCCGCTCATAGTCCATACAGTCCTCATCAGGTACCGTGCGATAGGCATCCGCTGCCCGGCCTGTCAGCTTGCTGGCCAGAATCTGAACCCGTTCCTCCGACTTCACTTGATGAAGGGCACACTGCCGCTCAAAGTCCTGCAGAAAGCCATCAATGTCTTCCTCTGCCTCCCCCAACTGTTGGAAGGCATTATACTGGATCTTTTTGTGGCTTACTGTTGAAGGTACCTGGTCGGAGGCCAGAGCTCCCCCTGCTCGCTGACTCTCCTCTCTCCGCTCTGCCATCTCCATCTTGGCCAGCTCCATTTTGGTCTGCTCTGCCATCTCCATCTTGGCTAGCTCTATCCTGGTCCGCTCGGCTATCTTTTCCTTCAGATCAGTACGCACATCAGCCATCACCTCTCGTATGATCTCTACTGCAGGGTTTGGGCCATAGAACACCAGTCTGTTCTTTGCCTCCCTCTGGAATTCAGTCTCCTCCATATTCACATTGGGGGGCGCTGCACTGTCGTGTTCCATGATGGCTGCTATCAAATCCGCTTTTGTTTTGTTGCTGGCGATTAACCCTCGGGCTTCCACCAGATCTTTTAATGTAGTCCTCTTTAACTTCTAGTAGTTGTTTTCCATTCATTCCTTTCCTCCTGTAGAAGGGGTCTCACATCCCACTGCTGCCACCAGTGTAACGGGGTCTACTGTGCTGTAGTACCTCTTTTAGTACCACCCCGTGTATCAGGAGGTCCACTCTGCTTTGGCTGGATTCTGAATGAAGGACGCTGGCTGGAATTGTTTGGTTACATGGGTGCATATAAAATCTCACTACTTCTCCCCGTGTTTCCAGTCTAACAACACTTTATTCACAGGACACAGAATATATAACACAGATACAGAGGGCAGGCCAATAGAACAGCAGCAGGCCAGACATACATTACAATAGCCGCAGGTGGCCGGAGCCTGCCGATATTTACTGTGAGAATTACAAAGGTGGGGGAGGACAGAAGGAGAATATCTTGTCCCATCTGCCCAGGGGTGCAGCCTGTGGGCTGATGCATCTCACATGGAACCTATTATACATATATATAACGGCCCAACATATTCTGGGTGCTGGGGGATTCTGTAACACCTCCTGTATAGATTCCTCCCAGTTTTCAAGACCTCCGCTGGTTGTCATTGAATTATCAGAACTGTTGTCTGGCATAACCTAATTAACATATTGCCAGTATTGATTTTTATGTCTTGGATGTAAGCAATAAAGGTTTCCAATGAATAACGTTACCTGTCATATGTCTACGAAAGCTATTGTCTGTTGTTAAATTCCATCCATCAGATTATTTCTTCATTGAAAATATCCATTTTATCAACCTTAGACTAATGTGTATGGCCACCTTAAGGTGCCTCCTCCATTAAATAGTTTTGCTATAAAAGGCCAAGAAGCATTTGGGAAATCAGAAAGCACCACTGATTGTAAGGGAGCCCACTAACTGAATCTGGAAAGGTATAGAGCACCCTTGACTAAGGTTAAGCTGCTATACTAAACACGGCCCATGGACTAATGTAGTGCTATATGAGAAAAATAAAGCAGACCCTTCTATAGAATCTCTAATATAGTATGGTTTATTTTCTTGGCTTCTAGCGCAGTTTGCAAGTAGATATTTTCCTCTAAGATCAGGTGCAGATGACTGTATTATCGGTCCAAGTGTGATCAAATAAAACATCGTATCGCACCCGGACCAATTTTTGTCTATGAATGAGGCTATACACATGTCAAATGTTTTCCTCAGGCATACTCCAACATATTATTATTATCATTATTATTTTATTCAGATCAAACTCGGCCATGCAAATCAATGAGTGTGTGGAAATATTCAAACTGGACTCTTATGACATCTGAGTGCAGTCTGATTTCCACGCGCTCAAAGAATGGAGAAAATGGAGACTTTTTTTCTCAATCTTCTCATCTGAGAGAATTGGATCACACTATGCTGGTACTCTGATAAAACTACAATCAGAGTTTTATCAGAGTGTCGTTTGCATAACTGGTCCAATCCTCTTGTATGAGAGAATCTACAGCCGTCTGCACGAACCCTTAAGGTACCTTCACACGAAGCGACGCTGCAGCGATAGCGACAACGATGCCGATCGCTGCAGCGTCGCTGTTTGATCGCTGGGGAGCTGTCACACAGACCGCTCTCCAGCGACCAACGATGCCGAGGTCCCCGGGTAACCAGGGTAAACATCGGGTTGCTAAGCGCAGGCCCGCGCTTAGTAACCCGATGTTTACCCTGGTTACCAGCGTAAAAGTAAAAAAAACAAACAGTACATGCTCACCTGCGTGTCCCCCAGCGTCTGCTTCCTGACACTGACTGAGCTCCGGCCCTAACAGCACAGCGGTGACGTCACCGCTGTGCTTTCACTTTCACTTTAGGGCCGGCGCTCAGTAAGTGTCAGGAAGCAGACGCTGGGGGACGCGCAGGTGAGTATGTACTGTTTGTTTTTTTTACTTTTACGCTGGTAACCAGGGTAAACATCGGGTTACTAAGCGCGGCCCTGCGCTTGGTAACCCGATGTTTACCCTGGTTACCAGTGTAAAATATCGCTGGTATCGTTGCTTTTGCTTTCAAACACAACGATACACGGCGATCGGACGACCAAATAAAGTTCTGGACTTTATTCAGCGACCAGCGACATCACAGCAGGATCCTGATCGCTGCTGCGTGTCAAACTAAACGATATCGCTAGCGAGGACACTGCAACGTCACGGATCGCTAGCGATATCGTTACAAAGTCGTTTCGTGTGAAGGTACCTTTAGGCTGAACGTCATTTCAAAGATCTGACCATTGCTAGTTGGAATAGCTAGGCTATCATTTCATTATTAATTGTCTTTGTATGTTTCTGTGTGTATGAAATATAATTTATTTTATAGAAAAATTTATATTATTTTGACTTTCAAAATACTTTTATGAGACAGGTATTAGTTTAACAATCATATATCAATCAAGTGATAAGCTTTGAACTTTGCCATGTTTTAGGCACACTTATCAACATATGTCTGTGAATAATCAAAAATACATACAATATGTCAGGCAGTCTCCTCTGATTCATTCAAACACACTGGACACATTTGCAATGGGAAGAGAACAATGTTTAATCTGATTGTCTTCATAGCCAGGGAGATTTGCCAAATACATGAGTGAATCCAAATAAAAAGGAGTCTCGCCCTCTTATGAAAATAACTCCCACACAAGTTACAATATCAAGTGCCAAGTATAATTAATGTTTTCTGCAGTAATGATCAGGAATGCAAAATACCAGTCAGATTTGTGAGATAGATGGAATCAACTCAACATTCAAATCAATATTCAGCTGATAAAACTCAAACCGGCAGACATCATTCTGAATCTGAAAGAATGCTCCAAGTCCTTGGTGAAGGTAAGTATGGAAAGATAAACAAGTTATAAAAATTACTATTGGTGTCACTAAGTCTACTGAAAAATTGAGGTTCATTGGGCCCTCCAAAGGAAATGATCCATATCTGATCTTAATTAGTGATGGGCGAACCCAAACAGTAAAGTTCGAGGTCTGTACCAAACCATGGCCATGCATGGATCCCGAACATGGAGTTCTCCAGGCTGTCCGTGTTACTGTTTGGGTTCGGCACCCCAAACATCGGCTGTATCCCATGCTGTCATCTCTGTGACAGCAAAAGAAATACCGTCGGATGACGGCATGTGTGCCAACAGCTGGGATAGGCGGTAAAAACTGTTTCTTTTGGTCACATGCGTTGGCTGATGAGAATACTACTCTCATCAGCATAAGCCTGCTGTTGCTGAAAGGAGCGAAAGTAGGCAATGCTGATGAGAGTATTCATCAGATGGCACCTGTGCAATAAATAAATAAATACATTTAAAAAATTATGTGGGGTCTCTTATTTTTGATAGATATTTGATTTCATATTTAGGTTCAGGAGGGCTAAAATCCATGGCCCATTCCCAGTCTAAGAATACCAGCCCCCAGTTGTCTGCTTTATCTTGGCTGGTTGTCAAAAAGAGGGGACTCCATGCCATGCCATTTTTTTAAAATTAATTATTTATTTAAATAATTAAACAAATAACAGTGTTGGACCCCACTATTCTTGATAACTAATAGTGATGAGCGAATATACTCGTTACTCGAGACTTCCCGAGCATGCTCGGGTGTCCTCCGAGTATTTTTTAGTGCTGGGAGATTTAGTCCTATCTCAGTAATGGGAAAATCTGTCTTCCCTGAATTCAGATATTATTTCAGAGGTATTTTGATAATGACCAATCAACTTGTCAGAGAAAGAAGCAGATTTCTCTGATAAGATATATTACAAAGTTGCTTATCTTCATGTGTACTATTGACTTATGAAATAAAAAATAAAACAAAGGTTACGATATAAGCAAATGAGAAGTGCATCAATCATTCCCCAGTGCAGCATGCACCGGCTTAATCAATAGAGTACTTGCAACACTGCAACGGAGACTGGATAAACTCTCATACAGTGCACCATTACAAATAAAACTTTTGGTGTTTTTCCAAAATGTAGGTTGGTGGTTATAAGGCCATCTTCCAAATTGACATATGTTGTAGTTTTGGTGCATTTTGTTGAAAGGGAACCCTTCACTAAGTTTTCCCAATATTAACTAAGGCCACCACCTCTGCCATTTCTTTTACAGCAGTCCAGCAACCTGCATATAAGCCCTCAAAATCCTCTGCATAGCCTAGACGAGCATCGCTAATCTTACTCGACACTTCCGCAGTCACCATCCTCCTGCCTTGCTTCATCCATACAGCACCCCTCAGTCTCAGCTCCTGCTTAGGTGTACTTTGCACTCCCCTGCTCTAGGCAATTATGTAAGTTGCTAGACTGCTGTAAACCGGTCATAAAGGTGGTGGCCGTAGTTTATATTGGAAAAACCTGGTGACAGGTTCTCTTTAAGGTACATGAATGTATTTGTAAGTAAGGTAAATTTTGGCCACATTTTAATGTCTTTTTTATGGCCAAGAGTTCCTGTGGGAAAAAAATGTGCAACATGCCCTATTCTGCTCCATCTTACAGACAACAGTAGAGCGAGAAATAGGAGGCAGATCCTGAATTGGTCGGCGTCAATCACAAGCACATAGAGCAGCACACAGAGAAAGTCACACAACATGACAGGCCCACCTGAAACAAGGGTTGTCTGAACCTGGCCTAAGGCTAATTTGTTCTTTTAAAATTTTCATCAACTTAACCTACATCCTATTTCTTAATTATTAAAGTTTATGATAGGAACAATTGGTAACTCTTGTCCTAAGTGTGAACTTGGCATGTTACTCCAGCAATGTGGCCTCAATGTCAACTATGTAGCTTTAACCTAGCAATACATGACATGTTTTTCCATAGTGTTTTTATAAACCCTAACAAAGTGTTATCCTCAAGTGCTAATGTGACAGTGAATGAAATTAGATGCAGATTAGCGCACAGACGGTATAGCCTGGAAGGCAACAGGAGGTCACAGTAAAATAAATTCACAAGTAAAAATTGTTCCAGTTATGAGACAGATAAAAAACACATTATAGTTATAAAAATATATAGAACTGTAACATAAATGTACACTTATTAAGAAACACTCCAAGAAAATACCTTACAAAAAATACTATGCACCATTGTGCTTATAAATCATTAATAAAATGAACTCTCATGTCTAAGTATATCCCCTATAAATGGAAAGGCGTTTTATAGAAAATGCATCATCAGACCCTTACATACAGTTAAGGCTGCTATTACCATAAATATAATAATTTAAAAAAATGTTGGCGCTGTTTTTTAATACTTTATTATAAGCATGCAGGCAAAAAAATACTGAAATATCTCACTTCCAGCACTGCAGACCCAATAAGCTGAGGATCAATGGAATACCGTGGGTAGGTGATCAGAGTGCCATGGTAGCTAACACCTCCTTAGTTATGTTGTGTAAGTACTGTATTTACTTAATGGAGACTATATTTGCGGTCGGCAGATTTCTTGTAGAAATTTCTGCAATAGGAAATGCATCTCATTCAACTGAATAGGATTGTTTCAGAAGCAATCATGTGGATTTCTGCAAGCTCCAATCAGGTAAATAAACAGGCTCCCCCCGTGAGCGCGGCCGATTGCATATGACGTACTATCCCGTTACTGGGAATTAAGTCCCAGGTCACCTCGATGGGATAGTACGTCATATTATTTGAATTTGTCTATTTAAGAAGTAAGTACTATTAGGCTGCCATCACACTAGCAGTATTTGGTCAGTATTTTATATCAGTATTTGTAAGCCAAAACCAGGAGTGGAACAATTAGAGGAAAGTATAATAGAAGCACATCACCACTTCTGCATTTATCACCCACTCCTGGTTTTGGCTTACAAATACTGATGTAAAATACTGACCAAATACTGCTAGTGTGACGGCAGCCTTAATTTCAAAGTGCTGTATATGTTAAATGTTTAATATATTTATATAGCATACACACGTGATCAAAATTGTTGGTACCCCTCGTTTAATGACAGAAACACCCACAATGGTCACAGAAATAACTTGAATCTGACAAAAGTAATAATAAATAAAAGATCTTTGAAAATGAACAAATGAAAGTCAGACATTGCTTTTCAACCATGCTTCCACAGAATTGTTAAAAAATAAAACTCATGAAATAGGCCTAGACGGAAATGATGGTACCCTTAACTTAATATTTTGTTGCACAACCTTTTGAGGAAATCACTGCAATCAAATGATGCCTGTAACTGTCAATAAGACTTCTGCACCTTTCGACTGTTATCTATAGCCCTATATACAGGCCCATTCACTGATTCCAAGATTGTAGACACCTGTGATGCTAGTTAGTGGACACACCTTGATTTAACATGTCCCTTTTGTCACATTATTTTCAGGAGTGGGCCAAAATACCTGTTGAGAGGTGCAGAAGTCTCATTGACAGTTACAGGAATCATTGGATTGCAGTGATTGCCTCAAAATGATGTGCAACAAAATATTAAGTTAAGGGTACCATCAATTCTGTCCTGGCCTATTTCATGAGTTTTATTTTATTTTTAATTCTGTGGAAGGATGGTTGAAAAGCAATGTCTGACTTTCATTTGTTCATTTTCATAGATCTTTTATTTAGTATTGCTTTTGTCAGATTCAAGTTATTTCTGTGACCATTGTGGTTTTTTTCTGTCATTAAACGAGGGGTACCAACAATTTTGACCACGTGTGTACAAATATAAATAAAGTGAACAGATTGGCATACTGGTACAGAGTGGGAGAGGACCCTACCCTCACAGGCCTGCAGTCTAGTAGTAGACAGAAGATAGATAGATAGATAGATAGATAGATAGATAGATAGATAGATAGATAGATAGATAGAGAAATAGATAGATTGATAGAATAAAAGCCGGCAATTCATCTAGATGTAGCAGAGCTGGACCCCCGTTGTGGGACAAATGAATAGATAGATAGATAGGCTGGACAAAATTGTTGGCACCTTTCTAACATTTTGAGAAAACAACTTTGTTTCAAGCATATGATGTTCGTTCAAACTCACCTGTCGCAAGTGACAGATGTGAGCAATATGAAAATCACACCAGAAACCAGATAAAAAGGGGAGAAGTTGACTCAATCTTTGCACTGTTTGTCTGGTTGTGCCACACTAAGCATGTAGAACGGAAAGAGGAGAAGATAACTGTCTGAGGACTTGAAAACCAAAATTATTGTACAATTTCAAAGTTACAAGTCGATCTCCAGAGATTTTGATGTTTCTTTGTCCACAATGCACCACATAATCAAGAAGTTTAAAACCCATGGCACTGTAACTAATTTTCCTGGACGTGGACAGCAAAAAAAAATTTGATGAAAACTTGGAATGCAGGATAGTCTGGATGGTGGATAAGCAGCCACAATCAAGTTCCAAAAAATTTAAGCTATCCTGCAGGCTCGGGGTGCATCAGTGTCAGTTGGAACTATATGTCAACATTTGAAATAAATGAATTGCTAAGGCAGGAGACACAGTAGGACCCCACTGCTGACACAGAGATGTAAAAACGCTAGACTGCAGGTTGCCAAAATGAACATGAGTGAGCCAAAATCCTTCTGGTAAAGTGTCTTGTGGACAGATGAGACCAATATAGAGCTTTTCTGGTAAAGCACATCATTCTGTTTTTGCAGTGCCCAGTGTCAGAAAGCTGAGCTTACGTCCTAGGTCATGGGTGTTCCAGCAGTACAATAACCCCATGCATGACTAAAGAAGCACCGAGATATGGATGGAAACAAAGTGCTTAAGAGTTCTGAATAGTGTTGAGCGATACCGTCCGATACTTGAAAGTATCGGTATCGGAAAGTATCGGCCGATACCGGCAAAATATCGGATCCAATCCGATACCGATACCCGATACCAATACAAGTCAATGGGACTCAGGTATCGGACGGTATTCCTGATGGTTCCCAGGGTCTGAAGGAGAGGAAACTCTCCTTCAGGCCCTGGGAACCATATAAATGTGTAAAATAAAGAATTAAAATAAAAAATATCGCTATACTCACCTGTCCGACGCAGCCGGGACCTCGGCGATTGTAAGCGGCAGCGTTGTTTCTTTAAAATTCGCGCTTTTACTTGCTTACGTGAATTCCCGGCTTCTGATTGGTCAGGGCGGCCATGTTGCCGGGACTCGGACCAATCACAGCAAGCCGTGACGAAATTACGTCACGGCTTGCTGTGATTGGTCCGCGTCCCGGCAATATGGCGCCGTGACCAATCACAAGCCGTGACGTCACGGGAGGCTGGACACGCGCGCTTTTCAAAATAAGCGCGTGTCCAGCCTCCCGTGACGTCACGGCTTGTGATTGGTTAATGGCGGCCATGTTCCTGGGACGCGGACCAATCACAGCAAGCCGTGACGTAATTTCGTCACGGCTTGCTGTGATTGGTCCGCATCCCGGCAATATGGCGCCGTGACCAATCACAAGCCGTGACGTCACGGGAGGCTGGACACGCGCGCTTTTCAAAATAAGCGCGTGTCCAGCCTCCCGTGACGTCACGGCTTGTGATTGGTTAATGGCGGCCATGTTCCTGGGACGCGGACCAATCACAGCAAGCCGTGACGTATTTCGTCACGGCTTGCTGTGATTGGTCCGCATCCCGGCAATATGGCGCCGTGACCAATCACAAGCCGTGACGTCACGGGAGGCTGGACACGCGCGCTTTTCAAAATAAGCGCGTGTCCAGCCTCCCGTGACGTCACGGCTTGTGATTGGTTAATGGCGGCCATGTTGCCGGGACGCGGACCAATCACAGCAAGCCGTGACGTAATTTCGTCACGGCTTGCTGTGATTGGTCCGCGTCCCGGCAACATGGCCGCCCTGACCAATCAGAAGCCGGGAATTCACGTAAGCAAGTAAAAGCGCGAATTTTAAACAAACAACGCTGCCGGTTCCTTCGCTGAGGTCCCGGCTGCGTCGGAGAGGTGAGTATAGCGATTTTTTTTATTTTAATTCTTTCTTTTACACCTTTTTACATTAATGTTGTTTCGATACCGATATCCGATATTACAAAAATATCGGATCTCGGTATCGGAAATTCCGATACAGCAAGTATCGGCCGATACCCGATACTTGCAGCATCGGAATGCTCAACACTAGTTCTGAAGTGGCCAGCAATGAGTCTAGATCTTAATCCCATTGAACACCTGTGGAAAGATGTTAAGATTGCTGTTGAGAGAAGGAACCCTTCAAATATGAGAGAGTTTTCCAAAATTCCAATCAGAAGTGTAAGAAGATTGTTGATGGCGATTGATTGCAGGGATTTATTCCAAAGGGTGTGCAACCAAATATTAAGTTGAGGGTGCCAACAATTTTGTCCCCCCATTTTTGAGGTTTTGTGTGAAATTATATCTAATTTGCCTTTTTCTCTATTTATCTGTGTTTTTCCTATACAAACAAAGGAAGTAAGCACGTGTATAACAAAACATGTGTGATTGCAATAATTTTCTATGAGAAATGTTCTTGAAAAATGTCAAGAGTGCCATCACTTTCAGCCACGACTGTAGATAGATAAAAGGATAGTTATTTTTTTTCGACACATTTTTTTTCGATGCCAGTAGGGCTGGTTCCAGCTATTTTTATTTGCAGTGGCTTTTTCCTTTTTTTCATTTATTTCACATGTTGTGACCCCCCCACAAGATCATACAAGACTTTCAGTAGGCATTTCTACATTTAAATTCTTTTTTTCTTACTTGATTTTCCCTATAGCTGGGGCAGGTATGTTAGCCAGTCTACTGGCTGAATAGCAGAGCTGACTCAATATTCTAGTACCCAACAGCTCCCTACATATATCCATAGAACACATGACTGCTGAGTCTGGAGGAGGGAGCACCATTATTGCTTCCTCTCACTGTGTGCACAGCGCCTGTTTAGCTATGTGTTTACAGGGATCGGGAAGGCAAAGACGGTAATAAACCATCTGTATCTTCTCTGTGGTAAATCAGTCTATGCCTGACACCCGGGTCCCCAATTCCAGAGTTGCACGATGGCATGCAGCTGCTCTATTATGCAGTGAGGTATTAGACTGTCACTACAGCGGAGAATGCAGATGGATGGATATTTATTGTATACGGGCAGTCCAGAAGTAGTTAATTTATTGAAGCGGAGTAATGTTAAAAATGATGTTAATAGTATATATAATATAGTGTTATTTATCACAGATTTGAAGAACTCAAAGAGACTCATGTCACTGGATTGGTGAGTGTCCTTTTACTGACATTGGCCTTTAAAACATGAACCTGACAAAATATTTTTATCCATGTGTCATATAAAGCATCCTTCACTATCCAATTGGCAACGGGAGGTTTTGGCAGTGTCGACAGCGATGACAAGTAAAATCTGTTCATAAGGGTGATAATCATTGTCATCAGTGACCCAAGGATAGATGACCCAGGAGCTATTGAACTACTATCAGCTGTCTGAAGTGAGCAGCTGTCAAATAGTTACATGGTTACATATCCATTTCTAAATATCGTAATTTAAGATACACATGTGGGCATTGGGGACATATGTGTGGAGTTTTTCTTATGGCACATCTGCTGAGGGAAGCCTTTGATGCAATAGAAGCAAGCAGCTCTTTGCTAAATGATTCTCTCTAGGATCCATACTCAAGTACGAATGTACAAGGGGCATTGCTAACAAATGTGTTGTAAGATGAACTTATTGCACTTAAAGAGAAATTGATATGAGCAGTAATATAGTACAGATGGCTATGAACAGGAAAGCCATGTTCACACTAACGTCATGGCTTCTTTTTATAACAGAAATTATAACAGATACCTTCTAAGGCAGATCTAAATGATGACCAACTGACCCTACTGTATTGTAATGGAGATTGTGGTGTTTCATCAAGATTTGGGAAGTTTCTTTCAAATCAGAGTGAGCCACAGTACCATTCACAACCACTAAACGATATGCAGAACTGTTCCAGTGAACCACAAAACCTTTAATCAGCTAATATGTGTGCTGAAATCCAATTCCCACAAATCTGATATTGAGAATCTACCAATATGTAGGGTAGGTCATCAATATTAAAGCCAATAGTGAATTCTTAAGATGTTTTGGCTCAAAGAGCATTTGAACCAAAGCATCTTGATAATTCACTATTGGCTTTAATATTGATTACTGTAGGGACTCAGGCTCTCAGGTATTCATTAGTTAGCGTTCACACAGGCAGTGGATTCTTGAGTGCAAACAATGTGACGTTTGTTTCTGCTGGTTGCACTGTACCAAAAACTAAACCGTAAACATAAAATACCTAGCCTTGTCCAGGCACTAACTAAACAAAATAGACCCTGTCTGCTCATACACGGCTGAGCTAGTCCCAGTTTGGTCAAACACAACAGCTATTGTCCATAACAACCACTGATACTTGCAGTTTGGTGCACACGGAATCTCTTCTCAGACAGTCATACTAGCTTGTCCCTCTCTCTCTAGCTCCAATACAGTCCACTCTGGTTAGTTTCCCCACACTGACTGACTAAGTTGAACATCTAGCCTGGTTATATGTAGAGCCAGCCAGGTGCAAATAACTGTAGAGATAGGATTTAACCTTAGCCTATCTGGCTTTGCTACTTGACCTTTCCTAAAAAAGATCCAAGGTAACAAATGAGAACCAAAAGGAAGCAGCTAAGCTTAGGCAAGTGACAAATACTCTAAAGGCCCCGTCTCACATAGCGAGATCGCTAGCGAGATCGCTGCTGAGTCACAAGTTTTGTGACGCAACAGCGACCTCCATAGCGATCTCGCTATGTGTGACACGTACCAGCGATCAGGCCCCTGCTGCGAGATCGCTGGTCGTGTCGGAATGGCCTGGACCTTTTTTCGGTCGTTGAGGCCCCGCTGACATCGCTGAATCGGTGTGTGTGACACCGATCCAGCGATGTCTTCACTGGTAACCAGGGTAAACATCGGGTTACTA
Organism: Ranitomeya variabilis; assembly: GCF_051348905.1. NCBI lineage: Eukaryota > Metazoa > Chordata > Amphibia > Anura > Dendrobatidae > Ranitomeya > Ranitomeya variabilis. The sequence continues at coordinate 154,933,742 of NC_135234.1, forward strand.
AGCGCAGGGCCGCGCTTAGTAACCCGATGTTTACCCTGGTTACCAGCGTAAATGTAAAAAAAAAAAAACAATACATACTCGCCTTCTGATGTCCGTCAGGTCCCTTGCCGTCTGCTTCCTGCTCTCACTGACTGCCGGCCGTACAGTGAGAAGTGAGAGCACAGCAGTGACGTCACCGCTGCGCTCTGCTCTCACTGTACGGCCGGATCTCAGTCAGAGCAGGAAGCAGACGGCAAGGGACCTGGACACCGAAAGGCGAGTATGTACTGTTTGTTTTTTTTGGTAACCAGGGTAAACATCGGGTTACTAAGCGCGGCCCTGCGCTTAGTAACCCGATGTTTACCCTGGTTACCCGGGTGCTGCAGGGGGACTTCGGCATCGTTGAAGACAGTTTCAACGATGCCGAAGTCGTTCCCCTGATCGTTGGTCGCTGGAGAGAGGTGTCTGTGTGACAGCTCCCCAGCGACCACACAGCGACTTACCAACGATCACGGCCAGGTCGTATCGCTGGTCGTGATCGTTGGTAAATCGCTTAGTGAGACGGGGCCTTAAGAGTTCCTGCCTCAGTACTTAATCCACAAATATCAATAGCAAAAATGAGGTAGTAGTAGTGAAAAAGTGACACAGTTCCTTTATACACCAATACAAGCTCTCTCTACGGAGAAAAATATTTTCTATCTCTATCATGCTTTCCTAGCATGGCTTGAAGGAGGCTCACAAACAGAGTGAAACATAGCACAATGGGCAACTAAAACAACATTTTTTTGTACTAAAATCAAAATGAGAAAACAAATCCAGAAAATCACCTTGTCTGATTTGGCAAGATTTATTTTTCAAATTATGGTGGAAAAGTGGAAAATAAGTATTTGGTCATTAACAAAAGTTCATCTCAATATTTTGTTGTATATCCTTTGCTTTTCAATGACAGAGGTCAAGCGTTTTCTGTAAATCTTATCAAGGTTGGCACACACTGTTGGTGGTATGTTAGCCCATTCCTCCATGCAGATCTCCTCTAGAGCAGTGATGTTTTGGGCCTGTCGCTGGGTAACATGGACTTTCAACTCCCTCCAAAGGTTTTCTATGGGATTGAGATCTGGAGACTGGCTAGGCCACTCCTGGACCTTCATTTGCTTCTTATGAAGCCACTCCTTCGTTGCCCTGGTGGTGTGCTTGGGATCATTATCATACTGAAAGACCCATCCAAGTTTCATCTTCAATGCCCTTGCTGATGGAAGGAGGTTTGCACTCAAAATCTCACGATACATGGCCCCATTCATTCTTTCATGTACATGGATCAGTTGTCCTGGTCCCTTTGCAGAGAAACAGATATTGCCAGCCCCATGTTTCACAGTAGGTATGGTGTTCTTTGGATGCAAATCAACATTCTGTCTCCTCCAAACATGACATGAGTTTTGTTTCTACCAAACAGTTCTACTTTGGTTTTATCAGACCATATGATATTCTCCCAATACTCTTCTGGATAATCCAAATGCTCTCTAGCAAACTTCAGACGGGCCCGGGCATGTACTGGCTTAAGCAGGGGGACACGTCTGGCACTGCAGGATCTGAGTCCCTGGAGGCGTAGTGTGTTACTGATGGTAGCCTTTGTTATGGTGGTCCCAGCCCTATGCAGGTCATTCACTAGGTCCCTCCATGTGGTTCTGGGATTTTTGCTCACAGCTCTTGTGATCATTTTGACCCCACAGGGTGAGATCTTGCGTGGAGCCCCAGATCGAGGGAGATTACCAGTGGTCTTGTATGTCTTCCACTTTCTTATTATTGCTCCCACAGTTGATTTCATCACACCAAGCTGTTTGCTTATTGCAGATTCAGTCGTCCCAGCCTGGTGCAGGGCTAAAATGTTGTTTCTGGTGTCCTTCGACAGCTCTTTGGTCTCTATCATAGTGGAGTTTGGAGTGTGACTGTTTGAGGTTGTGGAAAGGTGTCTTTTATACTGATAACAAGTTCAAACAGGTGCCATTACTACAGGTAATGAGTGGGGGACAGAGGAGCCTCTTAAAGTAGAAGTTACAGGTTCGTGAGAGCCAGAAATCTTACGTTTTTAAGTGACCAAATACTTATTTTCCACCATAATTTGCAAAATTTAATCTTGCCAAATCAGACAAGGTGATTTTCTGGATTTGTTTTCTCATTTTGACTCTCATAGTTGTGATCTACCTATGATGTCAATTACAGGCCTCTTTCATCTTTTTAAGAGGGAGAACTTGCACAATTGGTGGCTGACTAAATACTTTTTCCCCCCACTATATATATCTATCTATATATATATATAGATATATATATATATATATATATATATATATATATATATATATATATATATATATATATATATATAAATATATATATCTATAAATACATACAGTGGGTACGGAAAGTATTCAGACCCCTTTATTTTTTTCACTCTGTTTCATTGCAGCCATTTGGTAAATTCCAAAAAGTTCATTTTTTTCTCATTAATGTTCATTCTACACCCCATTTTGACTGAAAAAAACAGAAATGTAGAAATTTTTGCATATTTATTAAAAAAGAAAAACTGAAATATCACATGGTCATAAGTATTCGTATCCTTTTCTCAGACACTCATATTTAAGTAACATGCTGTCCATTTCCTTGTGATCCTCCTTGAGATGGTTCTACTCCTTCATTGGAGTCCAGCTGTGTTTAATTAGACTGATAGGACTTGATTTGGAAAGGCACACACTTGTCTATAAAAGATCTCAAAGCTCACAGTGCATGTCAGACCAAATGAGAATCATGAGGTCAAAGGAACTGGCCAAGGAGCTCAGAGACTGAATTGTGGCAAGGTACATATCTGGCCAAGGTTACAAAAGAATTTCTGCAGTGCTCAAGGCTCCTAAGAGCACAGTGGCACCCATAATCCTTAAATGGAAGACGTTTGGGACCACCAGTAGTCTTCCTAGACCTGGCTGTCCAGCCAAACTGAGCAATCATGGGAGAATAGCCTTGGTGAGAGAGGTAAAGAAGAACCCCAAGATCACTGTGGCCGAGGTCCAGAGATGCAGTAGGGAGATGGGAGAAAGTTCTACAAAGTCAACTATCACTGCAGCCCTCCACCAGTCGGGCCTTTGTGGCAGAGTGGCCTGATGGAAGCCTCTGCTAAAAAACTCATGAAGGTCTGTCAGACTATGAGAAAAAAGATTCTCTGGTCTGATGAGATGAAGATAGATGTTTTTCGTGATATTTTTAAGTGGTATGTGTGGAGAAACCAGGCAATACTTATCACCTGCCCAATACAGTGAAACATGGTGGTGGCAGCATCATGCTATGGGGGTGTTTTTCAGCTGCAGGGACAGGATGACTGATTACCATTGAAGGAAACATGCATGCGGCCAAGTACAGAGATATCCTGGATAAAAACCTCTTCCAGAGTGCTCTGAACCTCAGACTTGGCCGAAGGTTCACCTTCCAACATGACAGTGACCATATGCACACAGCTAAAGTAACAAAGGAGTGGCTTCAGAACAACTCTGTGACCATTCTTGACTGGCCCAGCCAGAGCCCTGACCTAAATTCAATTGAGCTTCTCTGGAGAGACCTGAAAATAGCTGTCCATCAACGTTCACCATCCAACCTGACGGTACTGGAGAGGATCTGCAAGAAAGAATGGCAGAGGATCCCCAAATCCAGGTGTGAGAAACTTGTTGCATGATTCCCAAGAAGACTCATGGCTGTACTAGCTCAAAAGGGTGCTTCTACTCAATACTAAGCAAAGGGTCTGAATACTTATAACCATGTGATATTTCAGTTTTTCTTTTTTAATAAATTTGCAAAAATTACTACATTTCAGTTTTTTTTCAGTCAAGATGGGATGCAGAGTGTACATTAATGAGAAAAAAATGAACTTTTTTGAATTTACCAAATGACTGCCATGAAACAATTGGTGAAAAATTTAAAGGGAACTGAATACTTTCCGTACCCACTGTATATAGATTTTTGGGTAATTTTGATTTTGACTGCAAAATGTAATCTACCAATATTTTTTTATTTAAAAAAGGGCCTGTGAGCATGTTAAATTCCAGCAACTGTTGAGACAAAAAGGAAAATAATTCACAGTCTCACATTTATAAAAGATTTATCTGAAAAGACAAAATACGATTTGGCAGAAACATTGCTTTCATTGTTGATTTCAAACCTTGTCATTATCACCATTGTACATTTCTATATAGCTGGATCATAAAGGAATACATCTGGAGGGTAAATATTTTCTTGCATAGAAAGACCCCTGACATGAAGGGAGAAACACTTCTTTAAAGGCGGTTTGGTCTATCTGTTTATAGTTCATCTTTTCTGATTATCTCTTTTATATCAAATGCATACAAAATAGAAGACAACTGAAATAATGGGATTATTTTGCCTACATTTAAAAGCTTTACAATCTTTTATGATTAGATGATGCATTCACTGAAACAAATGTTTCAATACAGAATTTCATACATCAGCAAAGATAACTCTAAAGTTTTGATGAATAGGAAAAGTTTGTCTGAAAGGGATAGATTGAGACAATGTGTATTTTCTAAATGTAGCACTCCGTGATTTTTTTTATTAATTCTATTATCAGTCATATACTTTGTTTTTCTGCTAGTATTGCTGTATTTACTTTTTCCTTTCTACCTGAAAATTATTTCCTTTCAGATAGATCATGTGATATCATGGTGACCCCTAAGAAATTGCATGTCTTTATGCTCTTTGGAGAGGAGTCAACCTCTCTGCCACCAGAAATACCTACATAGAGTGTATTACTGAAGTTGTTCACAGGGGGGTAGAAACAGCTATCACAGTTACTGATGATGACTGCATGGCACCTGTCACACAGTTATAATGTAAGATATCACAGTTTGGTTGCTCTGGCTATATAATGTATTAGCTAATTTAGGGGAATAATGACAAATAATCATAGTGTCTTCCAGTAGATAGAGATGATACTGACAAGAACTGATTATAGGATGTTGTGGTTATGCATCAGGAGATTGATAACTGAGCATAGATCAAAAAAGCTGAATGAAGGCTAAGAATGAACATGGAGGCTGAAGAGAAAAGAACCCCGAAAGCTGAACTGCAGAGAAAGAACAATATATACTGTATAAGTGAAGAGGTTAATGTGACAATCAAGTGAGTGTTTTAGTTACAAAAAAAAACTGGAAGTCATTATTTAACTAAAAATATTGGACAAAACGGGGCAATGTCATATCTGGCGCCATATATTCAAGGATGCATGATGGCTGAATTGTTTACATAAAAACGTGAATTTTGCAGCGTTTTAGTTTCTGATACCTTAAGGTATTTCTATTAGCCAGAGAAAACATTTAACATTATTTCAATATTATTTCAATAAAATGTATTATTAAAATCTATGATCTATGATGGGCTCAATGCTAATTCAGTGTAGGATGAGCCTAAATACACAGCCCAGGTTGCAACAAAATATTGCGCTATTTAACTACTTACCAATAATTTAGAAATTATTACCTAAGCCTCCTGCTGTATTATTGAGCTAAATACTACTTTGCACCTCCACTTCTTCATTATCTCCGCACAGTATTCCTCGCTCTGGATCTGTAAGAAGCAGTTGTAGATCTATATGTTTCTTTGGGCATCATATTTTTACCCACATTACTGTGAAATGCATAGCAGCACTTACTGTACTGATAATTAATGTGTAGATGAGAAGATGGTCGTGGTCCCTTGAACTGAGGCCAGCATATTTTATTAAAAAGTTATCATTATGTAGAATGAAAAGGGAAGACTAAAGCCTCTTTCACACATCCATCGGTACGGGGCCGTCACAAACCGTCGGCCCGTCGTACCGAAGGAAGTTCTGCTAAATTTAGCACAACGTGGGCAGCGGATGCAGTTTTACAACGCATCCGCTGCCCATTGTGATGAGCAGGGAGGAGGGGGCGAAGTTCTGGCCACGCATGCACGGTCGAAAATGGCGGACCAAATGCACAAAAGTTACATTGAATGTTTTTTTGTGACGACGGACCGCTAAAACACAACGCATCCGTCGCACAACGGATGCAACGTGTGGCCATCTGTCACAATCCATCGTCCATTAAAGTGTATGGCAAAAAAACGGATCCTGCGGGCACATTTGCAGGATCCTTTTTTTGCCATAACGACGGATTGCGATGGAGGCAAAAAGACGGAAGTGTGAAAATAGCCTATCAGATAACTTTTTCTCTTCCGGTAAGAGCTTGATTTGAGGTAATTCTGCAATTAATAAGACACACCGATAAAGCATACTGTGATTTAATCCAACACTATGCCATACATAAAATCTAAAAATAATCCATTTAATGCATCATAGTTTAAGAAGATTGTTAGCTCTACCGTAGAACACCATTGGAAATATATGCAACTAAGGATACATGCACATAGTTATTCTATGAATCTTTCAAAGCATTTGTACTTAAAAAAAAAGCTGAAAATTCCTTAAAAATTGTAAATTCTATTGTAAAATGACTTGCTGGTCATATGATTAGTGTTTTGAGCAGTTTTCCCTCATTTCAGGTTCTAAAAAATGTCTAGTGGGAGAAAAGAAAGTCACTTCTTTAAATTGTTTCCTGATGTAAACTGCTCCAATCATGACACTGTCCAATCATAAGACTGTAAAACAAATTGCTTAAAAAAGTCGGCAAGAAAAATTGTTTAAATTAAACAAGTCACCAGAAATGCTTGAAAAACTCTTCAATCTGCTTCCTAAAGAGGAGAGTTTCTTGAAGTTGATTCTACTATAAGCATTGTTGGTTTTGACCACCTCAAAAAACAAACAAACCTCTGTGTGTACACATACCATAACAGTAATAGTTGCATCAACCACAGAGTTATTTTTCTAGATTTCATCCCTCAAGAACTGGAAAACATGAACTCTACTTACTTTATGCTGATAAAGAAGAGTCAGACTTCATGTCCAAAATATTTATAGGCATGTTTTGTCCTAATGGTGTGAATGTCTAATACATTTTATTCTCTGGCCTCTGTCCATACCCCAGGTGGAAAAAGCATTTTCTATTATCTGATATAACAATATTTTAAGATATACAGTGGAATAACTCATACTGTCTACATTGAACATTTCCCATGAACATAGAGGTGATGGAACAACAAGGAACTTTGCCAACTGGAAGGAGATTGTGAATGGAACAGTCATCCACTTTATGAACAGGGTAATCTTTTATAGCATGTAAAGTGAAAACAGAAGACATTCAGTTTGTGCAGCTACTAGCTAATTCAACATGCTGAAACTATAGAAAATAGACATCATTTATCAATTCCACATAATGGAGTGTTAATTGCTTGAACAGATACTAACAATCTGGTGAGGTATAATGTAAAGATAACTACTGGATATAGGGGCTTCCAATAAAAACACAAATGAAGACGTGAAACTTGATTTGTACAATTCTAACTCCTTGTCAAGTCCCTTCACGGCAGTATCAGATCCGAACTCCAGGTTCAAGGCTGTGATTTAGGAGGTCAGAACATGCTGATTTTACTCTATGGTGCCAGTACCTCAGAGGATAGAGAAATGCGAGTAATGAAGAGGATCTGGTGAAAAAATAAATTTGTGAAACAAGAACTGTCTCCAGGAGAGCAAGCTGCCAAGTCTTATGATTACTTTTGCAGCTGAAGACACTGTAATACATATTTTTAAGGCAAAAGGTAAACCCTCTTCACCCATTTTTTAGAGACGATATTGGCTTGTCATCATTTGCTCTATGAAATATGACATTTATAAAATTGTTGATCATCACAGACAAATAAACCAACAGAAACGATTCACACTTTTCACACTTTATCAGGTATTCTCATACGATAAAGGCCCATGTAGAACGACTGATTTAGGCTCTTTAACACGCAGAGAATGGCTCTCGTTTATGGGCCTTCCATGGGCCATTGAAAACTAATGAGAAAAAAAGGATGTGTCACCATACAGCATCATATGATGATTTTAATGCCAGTCATTAGCGATCTGGTCATCTGTAGAACAAGTGTTTTGCTAATTTATTTGGTGACTGCTGACATATTTACAAAGGATGAGCATTAGCTGAATAACACCTTGTCTAAGTTTGCCTTCTTATCTTGAATGCCTAATAAGTGTGGATGGGTCTTCTAAAGTTTAATACAATTTCCAAACTACTAATCGTTTATTAATATTACTATGCGATAATCAGATAATAAAAATCTATTGTCATATTGTGGTTTCTAGCCCATTAAAGATCTTTCCAAGAAAGAATGTTCCCGGAATGTTAATTTAGTTTTTGTTCATTGTAACTTAACATGTATGGCCAAACAATCACTGAAAAATACAGCCGTACTTACCAATACTCACTCACCATGCAAATGTACATGAGGATACACAAGGTAACTCTGATAAAAAGAAAAGCACCGAAGTTGCAAAATACTGATGAACCACAATATCTAATGTGATCTAATATATCTATGACTGGATTGAGCCAATGATTACTCGCATTCGCTAGTCAATCATTCATTCATTCAACTGTTCTATAACCATCAACCCACTTCTATCTGAATTGTGTGGCCACCTTAACAATCTGCTTCAGTGTAAGTGAAATAAGTATGTCCTATAAGAATTCAGCCCTGATTCATTATGACTGGCATTTCATATGTCAGTCTTAATAATGGGCGTGCTAGAATTTTACGCACCTAATTCATTAAGAAGCACACGCAACTTAATGAATTCAGCACAGCTTATCAAAGGCGTTTACCTCCGTGCACCTTGTCAGAAATGTTACACCTGTCAGGGACAGGAGCAACATTTCTGGTGTAAGAAACTCCACCACTTTTGATAAATTTGTCAGGTGGGCATTACCACGCTCTGCCCTGCTTTGGTTTCTCTCCAGCTTTTCCGCCCTCCCAAGCTCCGCCAACACCCTACAATTTGTATGTGCCCTGAAAGGGAGGACAGTACATTAATTGGGGCTTGTCAAATTATTATCAAGCCTCATATTGCTACTTTATTAAGTGTATCCCATGCATTTAATTTATGCGTAAATGTCAGCGCTCATCCTAAAAGCTGCTGTGGAACCCTCTTTTGCCTGGACCTCCATTACATTACCATCGTTACTGCTGTGCTTTACTTCAGAGGGAATTACTGAAAATCATTTTGATTTGAAAATTTTGTTTGGGTTATATAATAGCAAAAATCCAGATACATTGGTTTACAGCATATTTTAATCACTGTCAAAACCTGCAATGGAAAAAGAATACTTCTTATCAAAGCTCAATTACTGACCGCAGCCAAAAATAATAATAGCAAAGTATTTTTCCTAAAAATACCTTGGCTCCCACTGACTTCACTCTTTAGGTATGAGCTGAAACTAAACACTGTACAATGGTCCTAGACAGATCTCTTTCATCATGGAATGGATGTGTATTCCTAATGATGGTTAAGCTGAAGGCATATATATGTTATATAAAAAGCAATGGTTGCACAAGGTATAGTTTTTCAGTCAGCGGTGGTAACTATAGCATAAGTGTTACATTTTTATAGTGTTTCAATATGTCAGGAAACATAGAGATTAACCACTTACGCTGCAGTCCAAAGTGTACACAAAAATGTGCATTAGGGCTTATTTTTTAATACTGTTTGAAACCATCTGTGCCTGATAATGTTCTCCCTTTCACCCTGAAATGCTGAATATTGGTACAGTATGTCATATACTCTGATAACAGCATCTGTCTGAATGGCGTCATACACCTAAATAAATGTATGTTCATCCGCCCGCTACACAAAGTTTATAGTCAGCTCGAGCAAGTGAAGCTGTGAGATTACCTAATGTGAATGGTGGATCCAGTGTTAACTGCTGTAAATAGTTGTTTAGATGCTGACGTACCTACATTGTTTTAATTATATATGAGTTTTTCCTGAACCATCTTCTTTGATGTCTTATGCTTCAATTTGCTGTGTATTTGCCACCTTTTTTTGTATTTTGTCACGTCCCATGATTTGGGAATCATACAGACGTTATTGCATTATCTTTGTGTTGTTATATATTATGCTGTTTCGTTGCTATGGAATAGGATTTTCTCTCTTTAGAAGTTTGTACTTCCTCTCTCCCTGTCTCTGATGTAGCCCTGAAGTCAGTAACCCCTCCCTTCTTCCTCATTCTTCTTCCTCATTCACCATCTTTCAGCCAGCATAGAAGCTCATGTGTATGTAGTCCTGTTTCTGAAAAGTCTTTTTTACCTGCTGTATGTGTGCATATTTACCAGAATTCAGCTGCAAAATAAATTTTCTTGTGGAATCTTCATACGTGCCTTCAACAGTCAAGTTAAAAGAATCTGAGGACATCACTACGTGTGAGTGCGGTGAAAGAGGCAGCCAACAAACAGGGTCTCACAGAGCCCTGTGCTTGCAGCTCAGTCATGGAGTCAGAATATATTTCATAGATACTTTTTTTCACAAAAAATCTATTCAGCTCCAATTTGTTTTATTCTACCAAGGGTAACAGGAGAAAATGGACCCCAAAAGTTGTTGTACAATTTGTCCTGAGTATGCTGATACCCCATATGTGGGGGTAAACCACTGTTTGGGCGCATGGCAGAGCTCGGAAGGGAAGGAGTGCCGTTTGACTTTTCAATGCAAAATTGACTGGAATTGAGATGGGACACCATGTCGCGTTTGGAAAGCCCCTGATGTGCCTAAACATTGAAACCCCCAACAAGTGACACCATTTTGGAAAGTAGACCCCCTAAGTAACTTATCTAGATGTGTTGTGAGCGCTTTGAACCCCCAAGTGTTTCACTACAGTTTATAACGCAGAGCCGTGAAAATAAAAATTCTTTTTTTTCACAAAAATTATTTTTCTCCCCCAGTTTTGTATTTTCCCAAGGGTAACAGGAGAAATTGGACCCCAATAGTTGTTGTCCAATTTGTCCTGAGTACGCTGGTACCTAATATGTGGGGGGGAACCACTGTTTGGGTGCATGGCAGAGCTCGGAAGGGAAGGAGCGCCGTTTGGAATGCAGACTTAGATGGCATGGTCTGTAGGCATCACGTTGCATTTGCAGAGCCCCTAATGCACCTAAACAGTAGAAACCCCCCACAAGTGACCCCATGTTGGAAACTAGACCCCCAAGGAACTTATCTAGATGTGTTGTGAGAGCTTTGAACCCCTAAGTGTTTCACTACAGTTTGTTTTTTTGCCCCCCAAATTTTTATTTTCCCAAGGGTAACAAGAGAAACTGGACCCCAAAAGTTGTTGTCCCATTTGTCCTGTGTACGCTGATACCCCATATGTTGGAGTAAACCCCTGTTTAGGTACACAGGAGAGCTCGGAAGGGAAGGAGCACTGTTTTACTTTTTCAATGCAGAATTGGCTGGAATTGAGATCGGACGCCATGTCACGTTTGGAGAGCCCTTGATGTGCCTAAACAGTGGAAACCCCCAATTCTAACTGAAACCCTAACCCAAACACACCCCTAACACAAACACACCCTTAACCCTAATCCCAACTCTAACCATAACCCTAACCACACCCCTAACCTGAACATGCCCCTAATCCTAATCCCAACCACACCCCTAACTCCAACACACCCCTAACCCTAATCACAACCCTAACCACACCCCTAAATCTAACACGCCCCTAACACTAATCCCAACCATAACCCTAACCACAGCCCAAACCCTGACCCACCCCTAACCCTAATCCAAACCGTAATGTAATCCAATTCCTAACCCTAACTTTAGCCCTAACCCTAATTTTAGCCCTAACCCTAAATTTAGCCCTAACCGCAACTCTAACCCTAGCCCCAACCCTAACCCCAATCCTAACCCTAGCCCTAACCCTAGCCCTAACCCTAACCCTAGCTCCAACCCTAACCCTAGCCCTAACCCTAGTCCTAACCCTAGCCCTAACCCTAGCCCCAACCCTAACTCTAGCCCTAACCCTAGCCCCATCCCTAACCCTAGCCTAACCCCGACCATAACCCTAGCCCCAAATCTAACCCTAGCCCCAACCCTAACCCTAGCCCCAACCCTAACCCCAACCCCAGCCCTAACCCTAGCCCTAACCCTAATGGGAAAATGGAAATATATACATTTTTTTAATTTTATTATTTTCCCTAACTAAGGGGGTGAAGAAGGGGGTTTCATTTACTTTTATAGTGGGTTTTTTAGCGGATTTTTATGATTGGCAGCCGTCACACACTAAAAAACGATTTTTTTTTTGCAAAAAATAGTTTTTGCGTCTCCACATTTTGAGAGCTATAATTTTTCCATACTTTGGTCCACAGAGTCATGTGGGGTCTTGTTTTTTGCGAGACGAGTTGACGTTTTTATTGGTAACATTTTCGGTCACGTGACATTTTTGATCGCTTTTTATTCCGATTTTTGTGAGGCAGAATGACCAAAAACCAGCTATTCAAGAATTTCTTTTGGGGGGGGGGGCGTTTATACCGTTCCGCATTTGGTAAAATTGATAAAGCAGTTCTATTCTTCGGGATAGTATGATTACAGTGATACCTCATTTATATTTTTTATGTTTTGGCGCTATTATACGATAAAAACTATTTCATAAAAAAATAATTATTTTTGGATCGCTTTATTCTGAGGACTACAACTTTTTTCTTTTTTCGCTGATAATGCTGTATTGCAGCTCGTTTTTTGCGGGACAAGATGACATTTTCAGCGGTACCATGTTTATTTATATCTGTATTTTTGATCGTGTGTTAGTCCACTTTTTGTTTGGCGGTATGATAATAAAGCGTAGTTTTTTGCCTCTTTTTTTTACGGTGTTCACTGAAGGGTTTAACTAGTACGACAGTTTTATAGGTCGGGTTGTTATGGACGCGACGATACTAAATATGTGCACTTTTATTGTTTTTTTTTAATTTAGGTAAAGAAATGTATTTATGGGAATAATATACACTCACCGGCCACTTTATTAGGTACACCTGTCCAACTTCTTGTTAACACTTAATTTCTAATCAGCCAATCACATGGCGGCAACTCAGTGCATTTAGGCATGTAGACATGGTCAAGACAATCTCCTGCAGTTCAAACCGAGCATCAGTATGGGGAAGAAAGGTGATTTGAGTGCCTTTGAACGTGGCATGGTTGTTGGTGCCAGAAGGGCTGGTCTGAGTATTTCAGAAACTGCTGATCTACTGGGATTTTCACGCACAACCATCTCTAGGGTTTACAGAGAATGGTCCGAAAAAGAAAAAAAATCCAGTGAGCGGCAGTTCTGTGGGCGGAAATGCCTTGTTGATGCCAGAGGTCAGAGGAGAATGGGCAGACTGGTTCGAGCTGATAGAAAGGCAACAGTGACTCAAATCGCCACCCGTTACAACCAAGGTAGGCCTAAGAGCATCTCTGAACGCACAGTGCGTCGAACTTTGAGGCAGATGGGCTACAGCAGCAGAAGACCACACCGGGTACCACTCCTTTCAGCTAAGAACAGGAAACTGAGGCTACAATTTGTACAAGCTCATCGAAATTGGACAGTAGAAGATTGGAAAAACGTTGCTTGGTCTGATGAGTCTCGATTTCTGCTGCGACATTCGGATGGTAGGGTCAGAATTTGGCGTAAACAACATGAAAGCATGGATCCATCCTGCCTTGTATGGAGCATCTTTGGGATGTGCAGCCGACAAATCTGCGGCAACTGTGTGATGCCATCATGTCAATATGGACCAAAATCTCTGAGGAATGCTTCCAGCACCTTGTTGAATCTATGCCACGAAGAATTGAGGCAGTTCTGAAGGCAAAAGGGGGTCCAACCCGTTACTAGCATGGTGTACCTAATAAAGTGGCCGGTGAGTGTATATATATATTTTTCCTTTATTTAGGAATTTTTTTTTTTTTTACACATCTGAATATTTTTTTTTTACACTATAACATTGCCCCAGGGGGGCATCATGTTACAGGGTCAGATCGCTGATCAGACACTTTGCAGAGCAATTACCAGCGCTTGCACTGAGCAGGCTCTGGTAAGCCACCTCCCTGCAGGACCCGGAAGCAGCTCCGTGGCCATTTTGGATCCGGGGCCTGCAGGGCGAAGGAGGTAGGAGACCCTCGGAGCAATGCAAACACATCGCGTTGCTCTGAGGGTCTCAGGAAAGCACGCAGGGAGCCCCCTCCCTGCGCAATGCTTCCTTATACTGCCGGAACACTGCGATCATGTTTGATTGCGGTGTTCCGGGGGTTAATGTGCCAAGAACGCTCCTGGCACATATTGCCGAATGTCAGCTGCGATAGTCAGATGACACCCGGCCGCGATTGGCCACCCTTTCCCCGTGAGAGCGGCCGATCGCATATGACGTACTATCCCGTCGGTGGTCATAAGGGCCAACCCCACCTCAACGGGATAGTACGTTATATGTCAGAAAGGAAATAACATATCGTGTACTGGAAAATGGGGAAAAAAATTCCAAGTGTGGTGAAATTACACAAAAAGTGCAATCTCACCATTGTTTTTACGATTATTATGAGTTCATAGACACCAAACATGTATAGGTTTTTTATTTAAGTGGTGAAAAAAAATTCCAAAGTTTGCTATAAAAAAAAAGTGCCATATTCCAATACCCGTAGTGTGTCCATTTTTCGTGATCTTGGGTTGGGTGAGGGCTTATTTTTTGCATGCCAAGCTGACATTTTTAATTATACCATTTTGGTGCAGATACGATTTTACTTTATTGTATTTTAACCCCTTCATGACTGGAGCTTTTTTCAGTTTTTCATTTTCGTTTTTCTCTCCCCTCCTTCCCAGAGCCATAACTTTTTTATTTTTCAGTCAATAAGGCCATGTGAGGGCTAAGTTTTTGCAGGAGGAGTTGTACTTTTGAATGACACCATTGGTTTTACCATGTTGTGTACTAGAAAATGGGTAAAAAATTCCAAGTGCGGTGAAATCGCAAAAAAAGTGCAATCCCACATTTGTTTTTTGTTTGGCTTTTTTGCTAGATTCACTAAATGATAAAAATCGACCTGCCACTATGATTCTGCAGGTCATTGCGAGTTCATAGACACCAAATATGTCTAGGTTCTTTTTTATCTAAGTGGTGAAAAAAAATTCCAAACTTTGCTAAAAAAGAAAGAAGAAATTGCGCCATTTTCCGATACCCATAGAGTCTCCATTTTTTGTGATCTCGGGTTAGGTGAGGGCTTATTTTTTGCATGCTGAGCTGACATTTTTAATAATACCATTTTGGTGCAGATAGTTCTTTTGAATGCTCGTTATTGCATTTTCATGCAATGTCGCGGCGACCAAAAACGTAATTCTAGAGTTTTGACGTTTTTTATCGCTACACAGCTTAGCGATCTGGTTAATCCTTTTTTTTTTATTGATAGATCAGGCGATTCTGAACGCAGCAATACCAAATATGTGTATGTTTGATTTTTTGTTATTATTTTATTTTTGAATGGGGCAATAGGAGGGTGATTTAAATTTTTATATATATCTTTGTAAAAACATTTTTCTTTAACTTTTGGCATGCTTCAACAGTTCCCCTCTATGTAGCTGAACTACTGACTTGCTATGAGTGCCGACCACTGGGTGTCGGTCATAGCAATCCGGCACTGACAACAATAGAGGTCTCCAGGAGACCTCTGGTTGTCACGCCGATGAATCGATGACCCCCAATCATGTGACGGGGGTTACCGGTGTGCTTAATTCCAGCACAATTGCCGGAAGCGCAATTTAATTGCCGCTGTCAGAGTTTGGCCGGAGTCACACTATGCGTATGAAAATACGGTCCGTTTTTTATGGCCGTGATACGCAGTAATTGTCCCAAAACACTGTTCCGTAGTCAATGCGAGGATGCAATTTTTACGCACAAATTAATCCGTGTGTCATCCGTATGGCATCCGTATGGCTTCCGTACGGCGATGTTTTTGCGCAGGCTTGCAAAATGGACATATCATGGATCCATCGGCTCAAATATTCTTAAAAACATATATACAGTCTATATATATATATGTCAGTGAGACACATATATATATACATTTATGTTTAATTCAGCGCTAGATAGCAGAAAACCCGGTAATTCCATTGCCGGCTTTTGCTATCTCCTTCACAAACCCAACAGGATATGAGACATGGTTTACATACAGTAAACCATCTCATATCCCTTCTTTTATTGCATATTCCTCTTTACTAATGTAACAAGTGTTTGTGTGTAAAATTTGGGGTCTCTAGCTATTAAATTAAAGGGTCAAATCCCGGAAAAAATTGGCGTGGGCTCCCGCGCAATTTTCTCCGCCAGAGTGGGAAAGCCAGTGACTGAGGGCAGATATTAATAGCCTAGGGAGGTACCATGGTTATTGGCCCCCCCTGGCTTAAAACATCTGCCCCCAGCCACCCCAGAAAAGGCACATCTGGAAGATGCGCCTATTCTGGCACTTAGCCTCTCTCTTCCCACTCCCCTGTAGCGGTGGGATATGGGGTAATGAAGGGTTAATGTCACCTTGCTATTGTAAGGTGACATTAAGCCAGGTTAATAATGATGAGGTGTCAATAAGACACCTATCCATTATTAATCCAATACTAGTAAATGGTTAATAAAACACACACACATTATTAAAAAATATTTTAATGAAATAAAGACACATGGTGTTTTAATATTTTATTATACTCTCAATCCACCTGAAGACCCTTGTCACCTGAAATAAAGTTAAAAAAACAAACAACAATATTCCATACCTTCCGTCGTTCAGTCTTGTCCCATGCTGTAAATCCATCTGAAGGGGTTAAATCATTTTACACCCAGGAGCTCTGCTAATGCAGCTGTGCTCCTGCCTGTAAAACTTGGTGAATGAATGGAATGCAGGGGAATCTACTGTAGTTACCTCGAGTCACGGTGATGCGCCCCCTGCTGGATGAACTCATATGAACTCGAGCCTGGGAAAATATTCTAAAAAGTTCCCAGGCTCGAGTTCATATGAGTTCATCCAGCAGAGGGCGCATCACCGTGACTCAAGGTCACTACAGTACATCCATTCATTCACCAAGTTTTACAGGCAGGAGCCTGTCATAAGGTCCCCCTTATGTTTAGTAACCAGCTAAGGCAAAGCAGACAGCTGCGGGCTGATAGTAAAAGGCTGGGGAGATCTATGGATATTTGCCCCTTCCCAGGTTAACAAGACCAGCCCTCAGCCTCCCCAAAAATGGAGCATCCATTAGACTTAGCCTCGGCTCTTCCTGATTGTTCTGGTGGGTTGGCAATTGGGGAATGATTTCGGGGGTTGATGTCAACTGTGTATTGTCCGCTGACATGATTAGTAATGGAGAGGCATCTATGAGACACGCCCATTACTAAACCCATAGACAAAAGAAAGAAACACTTACACAGAAGTCCTTTATTGGTAAAAAGCCCTCCGCAATAATTTCTTTCTTTCCCCATTTATTGTCCAAAAAAAAAATCCACAGGGTCAGTTGTAATCCAAGTTGAGGTCCCATGAACATCTTCTTCGTCCAGAGTATGGAGCCCCGCTCACAGAACAAAGCTCCAAAGACTGGAGATTCAGCCACTGCCAGGTATCACGCTGTCCAGTGAAAGAACCTGGCTGATCTGACAAGCAGTGACATCAGTAAAGTTACCGTAGTTCAGCGGCTGTGACCTGAAGTAACCTTTCTGACGACACCGCTCATCACAACATGAGAACCGGAGACTGGAGCAGCAGCCAATGTCAGTTCTCACGTTGATTCTCAAACATGTCGTACAGATGCTAGGTGAGAAAAAAATGCATACTCACATGACCCTGACACCCGCTAACTTTTCTGGCTGAGAATCTGAGCAATTTTATATACGCAGATGTTAGTAAACCCTTATTGAAAAACTCTGAAAGGCTTCAGCGCTCTTGGGACATCAGCAATGTTAGGGATTGCTAGGGACACAGAGATTAGAGCAGATGAGCAGCATCCGGCCTGAAGTATATAATTTTTTTTTTGTTTTATTGAACCGATTGGCGGCACAATTAAGGCTCTTTCAGACATTCATGATAATCGGCCCTATGTTGGATCACAATGCATGCATTGGCCACACAAATCCTGACCCGAGTGTGACAGCGGCATATATTTCTATGAAGCATATGATGCTCAGTTCAGATGTGTGGACAGTCCATGCATTGTGATCCGACATCAGACCGATAATCACAGATGTCTGAAAGAGCTCTTGCTTGAAGGCCAGACAAGAGCCGCTGCGTCTCTATACCTGGTCATCTACATACTGTACAATGCAATCAAACATATACATTTATACACACGTGCACAGCACACACTTATACACAGATGTACATAGCACACACTTAATGTATGCTTTAAGGGGAATCACTTTTTCACTTAGGACCCTGTAAGTCTGGATTTATTTTTCCCTTAGTAATAAAGACCTTCATTTAGAAACTGCATTTTGTGATTACTTCTGTTAACTTTGTCTAATATATAAATTTGTTTGGTGATCTGAAACATTTAAGTGTGACAAACATTCAAAAGAATCGGAAATCAGGAAGAGGGCAAACACGTTTTCCCACCACTGTGTTTAAGTGTTTTGTGTAAGGCCATGTGCACACGTTCAGTATTTTTCGCGTTTTTTCGCTATAAAAACGTGATAAAAACGCGAAAAAAACGCTAACATATGCTTCCTATTATTTACAGGGTATTGCGCATTTCTTGTGCAAATGTTGCATTTTTTTCCGCGAAAAAATCGCATCGCGGAAAAAAAAGCAACATGTTCATTAAAAATGCAGAATTGCGGGGATTCCGCACACCTAGGAGTGCATTGATCTGCTTACTTCCCGCACGGGGCTGTGCACACCATGCGGGAAGTAAGCAAGTTCGGTTCCTATAGCTGGTGTGCGGTGAAGGACCTGCGATGACGTCGCGGTCCTGTGATTGGTCGCAAGACCGGTCATGTGACCGCTCACGTGACCGCGACGTCATGGAAGGTCCTGCGCACACACACCAGCTATAGGAACGGACGCCGCTGAGGAGATCAGCTGTCTGCAGGTGAGTATAACCATTTTTTTATTTTTTTAATTATTTTTAAACATTCTATCTTTTACTATAGATGCTGCATAAGCAGCATCTATAGTAAAAAGTTGGTCACACTTGTCAAACAGTATGTTTGACAAGTGTGACCAACTTGTCAGTCAGTTTTCCAAGCGATGCTACAGATCGCTTGGAAAACTTTAGCATTCTGCAAGCTAATTACCCTTGCAGAATGCTAAAAAAAACGCAAAAAAAACGGAAAAAAACCGCAAAAAAAAAATAATTCGGATTTCTTGCAGAAAATTTCCGGTTTTCTTCGGGAAATTTCTGCAAGAGATCCGGACGTGTGCACATACCTTAAGAGTGCTAGCGGTGTTTTTCACGCTTAACACTTGAAACGTTTGATAGTCTATGGGGCTGTTTACATGTTCTTAAATTTCTGTGGACTGAGTGATCCATGCAAAATCAGGGAGACACGTCTGATTGGATGGGTCTATGGACTGCCATCCGAGTGCTGTCTGTTTTTCATAGACTGTTAGATTGGAGAAAGTGGAGAAACCTTTTTTCTTCACATGCAAGAAAAACTGATAAAAATTGGAACAAACTTTCATAACACTTGGATGACAGTCTGATGAAAATCTGATAAGATTCATACATGAAAAAACTGGTGTCTGAACGAGGCCTTATAGACACATTAATTTACATTTTATTGAATCAGTTTAACCTCAGGTTTCTTAGAAGGTAATTCAAAAGGGAAAATCAATATGGTTGCACTGCCTATTGTCAGATTTGGCAGATTTGGAAAAACGGTTTCTACTACATAAACAACAAAAATGGGCCCCATTTGATAAACCTGTGTAAGATTAGATTCATATTCATACAGTGCATTCAGCTGGACATATATCCCTGAATTATATTACTTATTAACATAAGGATTTTTTCCATTTTGAGTAGACTCACATATGTGTTCAGTTCATGAGTTTCACAGATATTATTATTATTTATTAGTTATAGTGCCATTTATTCCATGCCGCTTTACATGTAAGGAGGGGTATACATAATAAAAACAAGTACAATAATCTTAAACAATACAAGTCACAAATGGTACAGAAGGAGAGAGGACCCTGCCCGCGAGGGTTCACTATCTGCAGGGGGTGGGTGAGGATACAATAGGTGAGAGTAGAGCTGTTCCTGCAGCAGTTTGGTGGTTACTGCTGGTTGTAGGTAGGGTTGAGCGAAACGGGTCGATCATTTTCAAAAGTCGCCGACTTTTGGCTAAGTCGGCGTCTCATGAAACCCGATCCGACCCCTGTGCTTGTCGGCCATGCGGTACGCGACTTTCGCGCCAAAGTCGCGTTTCAATGACGTGAAAAGCGCCATTTCTCAGCCAATGAAGGTGAACGCAGAGTGTGGGCAGCGTGATGACATAGGTCCTGGTCCCCACCATCTTAGAGAAGGGCATTGCAGTGATTGGCTTGCTGTCTGCGGCGTCACAGGGGCTATAAAGGGGCGTTCCCGCCGACCGCCATCTCACTGCTGCTGATCTGAGCTTAGGGAGAGGTTGCTGCCGCTTCGTCAGAAGCAGGGAGAGCGTTAGGCAGGGTCCACTAACCACCAAACCGCTTGTGCTGTAGCGATTTCCACTGTCCAACACCACCTTCGGTGTGCAGGAACAGTGGAAGCTATTTTTTTTTTTTTTTCCTCAGCGCTGTAGCTCATTGGGCTGCCCTAGAAGGCTCCGTGATAGCTGTATTGCTGTGTGTACGCCACTGTGGAAACCAACTGCTTTTTTCAAAGCACATATCCTCTTGTTCCTTTCTGCACAGCTATCTTTTTTGTTTGTCCACACTTTTTATTTAATTTGTGCATCAGTCCACTCCTATTGCTGCCTGCCATACCTGGCTTAGATTACTGCAGGGAGATAGTAATTGTAGGACAGTCCCTGTTTTTTTTTTTTTGTTTTTTTTTTGTGGGAGATTAAGATTGGCATTTCTGCTACAGTGCCATCCCTGTGTGTGCCATCTCTCACTGAGTGGGCCATAGAAAGCCTATTTATTTTTTCCGTGATTTGTGTTCTAAATTCTACCTCAACACAAAAACACTACATCAATCAGTGGTAGAAAAATATTGGCCTCAGTCAGGGCTTGTGTGCCACTGCTGTGTGTGCTATCTCTTATTCAGTGGGCTATAGAAAGCCTATTTATTTATTTATTTTTTTTCTTATTATTTGGTTTCTAAAGTCTCCCTGAAAAAAAAAAAATAAATAAAAAAACAGTGGGAGAGTAATATTGCCCTTTCAGCTTGTGTGCCAGTCTTGACTCCTGGGTGTGCCACCTCTCTCTCTCATTCAGTGGGCCATAGAAAGCCTTTTTTTTTTTTTTTTTTTTAATATTATTGGGTTTCTAAAGTCTCCCTTAAAAAACAAAAAATACATAAAAAAACAGTGGGAGAGTAATATTGCCCTTTCAGCTTGTGCGCCAGTCTTGACTCCTGGGTGTGCCACCTCTCTCTCTCTAATTGTGGGCCATAGAAAGCCTTTTTTTTTTTGTTTTTTTTTTAATATTATTTGGTTTCTAAAGTCTCCCTTAAAAAACAAAAAATACATAAAAAAACAGTGGGAGAGTAATATTGCCCTTTCAGCTTGTGTGCCAGTCTTGACTCCTGGGTGTGCCACCTCTCTCTCTAATTGTGGGCCATAGAAAGCCTTTTTTTTTTTTTTTTTTTTAAATATTATTGGGTTTCTAAAGTCTCCCTTAAAAAACAAAAAATACATAAAAAAACAGTGGGAGAGTAATATTGCCCTTTCAGCTTGTGTGCCAGTCTTGACTCCTGGGTGTGCCACCTCTCTCTCTCATTCAGTGGGCCATAGAAAGCCTTTTTTTTTTTTTTTTTTTTAAATATTATTGGGTTTCTAAAGTCTCCCTTAAAAAACAAAAAATACATAAAAAAACAGTGGGAGAGTAATATTGCCCTTTCAGCTTGTGTGCCAGTCTTGACTCCTGGGTGTGCCACCTCTCTCTCTCATTCAGTGGGCCATAGAAAGGCTATTTATTTTTTTGGTTTTTTTAATATTATTTGGTTTCTAAAGTCTCCCTGAAAAAAAAAAAACATAAAAAAACAGTGGGAGAGTAATATTGCCCTTTCAGCTTGTGTGCCAGTCTTGACTCCTGGGTGTGCCACCTCTCTCTCTCATTCAGTGGGCCATAGAAAGGCTATTTATTTTTTTGGTTTTTTTAATATTATTTGGTTTCTAAAGTCTCCCTGAAAATAAAAAAAAAACCTTAAAAAAACAGTGGGAGAGTAATATTGCCCTTTCAGCTTGTGCGCCAGTCTTGACTCCTGGGTGTGCCACCTCTCTCTCTCTAATTGTGGGCCATAGAAAGCCTTTTTTTGTTTGTTTTTTTTTAATATTATTTGGTTTCTAAAGTCTCCCTTAAAAAACAAAAAATACATAAAAAAACAGTGGGAGAGTAATATTGCCCTTTCAGCTTGTGTGCCAGTCTTGACTCCTGGGTGTGCCACCTCTCTCTCTAATTGTGGGCCATAGAAAGCATTTTTTTTTTTTTTTTTTTAAATATTATTGGGTTTCTAAAGTCTCCCTTAAAAAACAAAAAATACATAAAAAAACAGTGGGAGAGTAATATTGCCCTTTCAGCTTGTGTGCCAGTCTTGACTCCTGGGTGTGCCACCTCTCTCTCTCTAATTGTGGGCCATAGAAAGCCTTTTTTTTTTTGTTTTTTTTTTAATATTATTTGGTTTCTAAAGTCTCCCTTAAAAAACAAAAAATACATAAAAAAACAGTGGGAGAGTAATATTGCCCTTTCAGCTTGTGTGCCAGTCTTGACTCCTGGGTGTGCCACCTCTCTCTCTCATTCAGTGGGCCATAGAAAGGCTATTTATTTTTTTGGTTTTTTTAATATTATTTGGTTTCTAAAGTCTCCCTGAAAAAAAAAAAAAACATAAAAAAATAGTGGGAGAGTAATATTGCCCTTTCAGCTTGTGCGCCAGTCTTGACTCCTGGGTGTGCCACCTCTCTCTCTCTAATTGTGGGCCATAGAAAGCCTTTTTTTGTTTTTTTTTTAATATTATTTGGTTTCTAAAGTCTCCCTTAAAAAACAAAAAATACATAAAAAAACAGTGGGAGAGTAATATTGCCCTTTCAGCTTGTGTGCCAGTCTTGACTCCTGGGTGTGCCACCTCTCTCTCTCTAATTGTGGGCCATAGAAAGGCTATTTATTTTTTTGGTTTTTTTAATATTATTTGGTTTCTAAAGTCTCCCTGAAAAAAAAAAATAACTTAAAAAAACAGTGGGAGAGTAATATTGCCCTTTCAGCTTGTGCGCCAGTCTTGACTCCTGGGTGTGCCACCTCTCTCTCTCTAATTGTGGGCCATAGAAAGCCTTTTTTTTTTTGTTTTTTTTTAAATATTATTTGGTTTCTAAAGTCTCCCTTAAAAAACAAAAAATACATAAAAAAACAGTGGGAGAGTAATATTGCCCTTTCAGCTTGTGTGCCAGTCTTGACTCCTGGGTGTGCCACCTCTCTCTCTCTAATTGTGGGCCATAGAAAGGCTATTTATTTTTTTGGTTTTTTTAATATTATTTGGTTTCTAAAGTCTCCCTGAAAAAAAAAAAAAACTTAAAAAAACAGTGGGAGAGTAATATTGCCCTTTCAGCTTGTGCGCCAGTCTTGACTCCTGGGTGTGCCACCTCTCTCTCTCTAATTGTGGGCCATAGAAAGCCTTTTTTTTTTTGTTTTTTTTTAAATATTATTTGGTTTCTAAAGTCTCCCTTAAAAAACAAAAAATACATAAAAAAACAGTGGGAGAGTAATATTGCCCTTTCAGCTTGTGTGCCAGTCTTGACTCCTGGGTGTGCCACCTCTCTCTCTCTAATTGTGGGCCATAGAAAGGCTATTTATTTTTTTGGTTTTTTTAATATTATTTGGTTTCTAAAGTCTCCCTGAAAAAAAAACAAAACTTAAAAAAACAGTGGGAGAGTAATATTGCCCTTTCAGCTTGTGCGCCAGTCTTGACTCCTGGGTGTGCCACCTCTCTCTCTCTAATTGTGGGCCATAGAAAGCCTTTTTTTGTTTGTTTTTTTTTAAATATTATTTGGTTTCTAAAGTCTCCCTTAAAAAACAAAAAATACATAAAAAAACAGTGGGAGAGTAATATTGCCCTTTCAGCTTGTGTGCCAGTCTTGACTCCTGGTTGTGCCACCTCTCTCTCTCTAATTGTGGGCCATAGAAAGGCTATTTATTTTTTTTGTTTTTTTAATATTATTTGGTTTCTAAAGTCTCCCTGAAAAAAAAAAAAAACTTAAAAAAACAGTGGGAGAGTAATATTGCCCTTTCAGCTTGTGCGCCAGTCTTGACTCCTGGGTGTGCCACCTCTCTCTCTCTAATTGTGGGCCATAGAAAGCCTTTTTTTTTTTTTTTTTTTTTTTTTTAATATTATTTGGTTTCTAAAGTCTCCCTTAAAAAACAAAATATACATAAAAAAACAGTGGGAGAGTAATATTGCCCTTCAGCTTGTGTGCCAGTCTTGACTCCTGGGTGTGCCACCTCTCTCTCTCATTCAGTGGGCCATAGAAAGGCTATTTATTTTTTTGGTTTTTTTAATATTATTTGGTTTCTAAAGTCTCCCTGAAAAAAAAAAAAAACTTAAAAAAACAGTGGGAGAGTAATATTGCCCTTTCAGCTTGTGCGCCAGTCTTGACTCCTGGGTGTGCCACCTCTCTCTCTCTAATTGTGGGCCATAGAAAGCCTTTTTTTGTTTGTTTTTTTTTAATATTATTTGGTTTCTAAAGTCTCCCTGAGAAAAAAAAAAAAATAAATTAGGTGGGAGATTAATATTGACATTAGTGCTTGAGTGACAGTCCTGCGTGTGTGTCATCTCTGTGATTTTGTGCCACAGAAAACAGAGTGTGTAACATTGTGCCTGATTTTCCTTGTGGTCTCACCAACCTGTTAAGGGATATTGAAATCATACTGAAGTTATAGCTCACCGTGTAAGTTGTTTGACAGCAACAAATAAAGTTACTTTGGTTAAGATTTTAAAACAATGAGGAAGTCTGGTGCAAGAGGTCGTCGTGGGCGTTCATTGTCAGCTGGTAATGATGGTAGTGGTAGTGGAGCATCAGGTGGTCGTGGGGATAAAAATATTCCACCTAAGTCTGGAGCTGTGGAGCCAGTTTCGTCGTCGGGCTACACAAGGCCTCGAACGCTCTCTTTTCTGGGAGTAGGAAAACCGCTTTTAAAGGCGGAGCAGCAACAGCAAGTTTTGGCTTACATTGCAGACTCAGCCTCTAGCTCTTTTGCCTCCTCTTCCGAAACTGGTAAATGTAAAAGCAGCGCGTCGCTTGTGGATGTTCACGGTCAGGGACAAGTCGCTTCCTTGTCCTCCTCAGCAAAAACTACAACAAGAGAGAAGGATGCAGCAGGCGACACAACGGGTCACTCCATGGAGCTCTTTACACATACCGTCCCTGGCTTAGAAAGTGAAACATTTAACAGGCCATGCCCATTACAAGTATATTCTGACATGGAGTGCACTGATGCACAGCCACAGCCAGAGTACTATGCTGCTCCTTTGACTCAGACCACCACATTGCCCTCTCAGGGTACAGATCCACAATCAGACCCTGATGAGACTATGTTGCCCCGCCACGAACGCTATACCACCGACCGACACAGTGACACAGACGAAGTTGCACACGAGCTCGAAGAGGAGGTAATAGATGACCCAGTTATTGACCCCGATTGGCAGCCATTGGGGGAACAGGGTGCAGGCGGCAGTAGTTCAGAAGCGGAGGTGGAGGAGGGGCCGCAGCAGGCATCAACATCGCAACAGGTTCCATCTGCCGGGCCCGTATCTGGCCCAAAACGCGTGTCAAAGCCAAAACCTGTTGGAGGACAGCGTGGCCATCCGGTTAAAGCTCAGTCTGCAATCCCTGAAAAGGGATCCGAGTCTAGGAAGAGTGCAGTCTGGCATTTTTTTAAACAACATCCAACTGATCAGCGCAAAGTCATCTGTCAAAAATGTTCAACTAGCTTAAGCAGAGGTCAGAATCTGAAAAGTCTAAATACTAGTTGCATGCATAGACACTTAACCACCATGCATTTTCAAGCCTGGACTAACTACCAAACGTCCCTTAAGGTTGTAGCACCCTCGGCCAATGAAGCTAGTCAGCAACGCAACATCCCTTCCGTCACTGTAAGGCCACCATTTTCCGCACCACCGGCAGTATCTGTGCAGGTTTCTTTGCCAGCCAAAAGCAGTCAGGGTCAGGGAACCACCAGTTTTGTAGGAGGAAATATTGTATCTAGGGCACCGGCGGAAACAATACCGTCTCCAACCGTCTCTCAGTCTGCCATGTACACCGGCACACCCGAAAGTTCCACGATCTCGAGCTCTCCAGTCCAGCTCACCCTACATGAGACTCTGGTTAGAAAAAGGAAGTACTTATCCTCGCATCCGCGTACACAGGGTTTTAACGCCCACATAGCTAGACTAATCTCGTTAGAGATGATGCCCTACCGGTTAGTTGAAAGCGAAGCTTTCAAAGCCCTGATGGAGTACGCTGAACCACGATACGAGCTACCCAGTCGACACTTTTTTTCCAGAAAAGCCATCCCAGCCCTGCACCAGCATGTTAAACAGCGCATCGTCCATGCACTCAGGCAATCTGTGAGTACAAAGGTGCACCTGACTACAGATGCATGGACCAGTAGGCATGGCCAGGGACGTTATGTGTCCATCACGGCACACTGGGTGAATGTGGTGGATGCAGGGTCCACAGGCGACATCAATTTAGGGACAGTTGTGCCTAGCCCACGGTCTAGGAAACAGTTGGCTGTAGACGTTCGCACCCCCTCCTCCTCCTCCTCCTCGTCCTCCTGCAGAAGCTACAGCTCTTCCACAGAACGCAGTCTGCCAACCACTCCATCGGCAGATGACACTGTTGCACACCAGTTGTCCCATTATGGGCCAGCTACTGCCAAGCGTCAGCAGGCTGTATTGGCTATGAAGTGTTTGGGCGACAACAGACACACCGCGGAAGTTCTGTCCGAGTTCTTGCAACAAGAAATGCAGTCGTGGCTGGGCACAGTAGATCTTGAGGCAGGCAAGGTAGTGAGTGATAACGGAAGGAATTTCATGGCTGCCATCTCCCTTTCCCAACTGAAACACATTCCTTGCCTGGCTCACACCTTAAACCTGGTGGTGCAGTGCTTATTGAAAACTTATCCTGGGTTCTCCGACCTGCTCCTCAAAGTGCGTGCACTTTGCTCACATATCCGACGTTCGCCTGTACACGCCAGCCGTGTGCAGACCTATCAGCGGTCTTTGAACCTTCCCCAGCATCGCCTCATCATAGACGTTGCAACAAGGTGGAACTCAACACTGCACATGCTTCAGAGACTGTGCGAACAGAGGCGTGCTGTTATTTATTTGTGGGAGGATACACGGGCAGGCAGTAGGATGGCAGACATGGAGTTGTCAGGTGTGCAGTGGTCTAAGATACAAGACATGTGTCAAGTCCTTCAGTGTTTTGAGGAATGCACACGGCTGGTTAGTGCAGACAACGCCGTAATAAGCATGAGCATCCCCCTAATGCGTCTGCTGATGCAAAGTTTGACGCACATAAAGGAGCAGGCGTCTGCACCAGAGGAAGAGGAAAGCCTTGATGACAGTCAGCCATTGTCTGGTCAGGGCAGTGTACAGGACGAGGTAGCGGGCGAAGAGGAGGTGGAGGACGAGGAGGATGATGGGGATGAGTATATTTTTAATGCCGAACCTTTCCCGGGGGCACAGGAAATTGGTTGCGTGTCACGGCCGGGTTCTGGTTTTTTGAGGGACACAAGTGACGTAGATTTGCCTGCAACTGCCCCTCAACCAATCACAACCGGAGATTTGACAACTGGAACTTTGGCCCACATGGCGGATTATGCCTTACGTATCCTAAAAAGGGACACACGCATTACGAAAATGATGAACGATGACGATTACTGGTTGGCCTGCCTCCTTGATCCACGCTATAAAGGCAAATTGCAAAATATTATGCCACATGAGAACTTGGAACTAATATTAGCAACCAAACAATCAACTCTTGTTGACCGTTTGCTTCAGGCATTCCCAGCACACAGCGCACGTGATCGTTCTCACACGAGCTCCAGGGGGCAGCAGACTAGGAGTGTTAGGGGTGCACACATCAGAAGTGGCGTTGGACAGAGGGGTTTTCTGACCAGGTTGTGGAGTGATTTTGCTATGACCGCAGACAGGACAGGTACTGCTGCATCAATTGAAAGTGACAGGAGACAACATTTGTCCAGTATGGTTACTAACTATATTTCATCCCTTATCGATGTTCTCCCTCAACCGTCATTCCCATTTGATTACTGGGCCTCCAAATTAGACACCTGGCCAGAATTGGCAGAATATGCATTGCAGGAGCTTGCTTGCCCGGCAGCAAGTGTCCTATCAGAAAGAGTATTCAGTGCTGCAGGTTCAATATTAACCGAAAAAAGGACTCGTCTGGCTACCCAAAATGTTGACGATCTAACATTCATTAAAATGAACCACAACTGGATTTCGAAATCTTTTGCCCCACCTTGCCCGGCCGACACCTAGCTTTCCTATGAAAAGCTCTTGCCTGTGAATTACTTTTCTAATGTCTAATTTGCTGCAGCTGATTGTACAGCATACGACATGTTTACACCTCCCTAAATGGCAAAACTCCCCACACGGGGCCGTGGTATCGCGACTTGGCGCAAGCACCCGTGAGACTGCTGTTTGTCTGAAGAGGTGGGTGTGCTCGCTTTTGGTTGACGGCATTGCTACTGGGTCCCTCATAGTACAATGTAGTGTCTCTGGCGGTGGCGGTGCGCACCCAACGTCAGACACACCGTTGTAACATGAGGGGCCCTGGGGCGGTCCCGCCGGCCTCAAGAGAGTTCCCCCCTACCCCAGCTCAAAATGTGCTCTACCACGTGCAAAATTATGTCGCACAGCTCCACCAATCTTTAGTCTATTCGCTGACATCATTCAATGTCTGGCACTGACAATACAAATTTGTAGACATCTATGATGCAACTTAAAGTAGTCTGTGTCTGTGTCCTATATTGGCACCATTAAATAGTTACTGCCAAATTACTATGTCAGAAACTCAGTAGATGAGCCCACCCCTGTACCTAAGTATGCCACCTTTTTTTTTGTTTTGGTTGTTTTGCGAGACATTAACATCTATTTATATTTTGGGAGTACTGGGACAGACACTCCTTGCACTACTCCTCCACTCACCACCAAGCTGCCTGTGTATCCATGTAACCGCTGTAAAACTGCCATGAGCCTATTGTTTGTTATTTTAGGCCTTTGATAGCCTGTCTGCGGTCCCTACTTTAAATACTCCTCCACTCATCACCAGCTGCCTGCCCGTGTATCCATGTAACCGCTGTAAAACTGCCATGAGCCTATTGTTTGTTATTTTAGGCCTTTGATAGCCTGTCTGCGGTCCCTACTTTAAATACTCCTCCACTCATCACCAGCTGCCTGCCCGTGTATCCATGTAACCGCTGTAAAACTGCCATGAGCCTATTGTTTGTTATTTTAGGCCTTTGATAGCCTGTCTGCGGTCCCTACTTTAAATACTCCTCCACTCATCACCAGCTGCCTGCCCGTGTATCCATGTAACCGCTGTAAAACTGCCATGAGCCTATTGTTTGTTATTTTAGGCCTTTGATAGCCTGTCTGCGGTCCCTACTTTAAATACTCCTCCACTCATCACCAGCTGCCTGCCCGTGTATCCATGTAACCGCTGTAAAACTGCCATGAGCCTATTGTTTGTTATTTTAGGCCTTTGATAGCCTGTCTGCGGTCCCTACTTTAAATACTCCTCCACTCATCACCAGCTGCCTGCCCGTGTATCCATGTAACCGCTGTAAAACTGCCATGAGCCTATTGTTTGTTATTTTAGGCCTTTGATAGCCTGTCTGCGGTCCCTACTTTAAATACTCCTCCACTCACCACCAAGCTGCCTGTGTATCCATGTAACCGCTGTAAAACTGCCATGAGCCTATTGTTTGTTATTTTAGGCCTTTGATAGCCTGTCTGCGGTCCCTACTTTAAATACTCCTCCACTCATCACCAGCTGCCTGCCCGTGTATCCATGTAACCGCTGTAAAACTGCCATGAGCCTATTGTTTGTTATTTTAGGCCTTTGATAGCCTGTCTGCGGTCCCTACTTTAAATACTCCTCCACTCATCACCAGCTGCCTGCCCGTGTATCCATGTAACCGCTGTAAAACTGCCATGAGCCTATTGTTTGTTATTTTAGGCCTTTGATAGCCTGTCTGCGGTCCCTACTTTAAATACTCCTCCACTCATCACCAGCTGCCTGCCCGTGTATCCATGTAACCGCTGTAAAACTGCCATGAGCCTATTGTTTGTTATTTTAGGCCTTCGAAGCCTGTCTGCGGTCCCTCCTTCCACTAGGCCTCCACTGACCAGACCACTGCTGCCCGTGTACCCCTGGAACCAATTTTAAAGTGCCTACAGCCAGCCCATTTTATTGTGTTAGGCCTTCGAAGCCTGTCTGCGGTCCCTCCTTCCAATAGGCCTACACTGACAAAGGTACACCTGACAACAGACACATGGACCTGTAGGCATGGCCACGGAAGGTTACGTGTCCTTTGTGGCTCAATGGGTTAATGTATTGGATGCATGGTCCACACAGGGGACAGCCTGCTAAGTCTGTATGCAGTCCCTAATTCAAGTTGTCCTCAACTGAATAAAGCTGAGCTTCTACCTTCTGGCTCTCATTAAGTGTTTTTTAAAAAACAAAATGGTGGTTCCGGCCTACTAACGGTGTCTGCCCCTGCCTGGTGTTGCCCTCAACTGAATAAAGCTGAGCTTCAACCTTCTGGCTCTCATTAAGTGTTTTTTAAAAAACAAAATGGTGGTTAGGGCCTACTAACGGCTTCTGCCCCTCCCTGGTGTTGCCCTCAACTGAATAAAGCTGAGCTTCTACCTTCCGGCTCTGATTAACTGCTGTTTTTAAACACATTGCTGGTTCCGGCCTACTAACGGTGTCTGCCCCTCCCTGGTGTTGCCCTCAACTGAATAAAGCTGAGCTTCTACCTTCCGGCTCTGATTAACTGCTGTTTTTAAACACATTGCTGGTTCCGGCCTACTAACGGTGTCTGCCCCTGCCTGGTGTTGCCCTCAACTGAATAAAGCTGAGCTTCAACCTTCTGGCTCTCATTAAGTGTTTTTTAAAAAACAAAATGGTGGTTCCGGCCTACTAACGGTGTCTGCCCCTGCCTGGTGTTGCCCTCAACTGAATAAAGCTGAGCTTCAACCTTCTGGCTCTCATTAAGTGTTTTTTAAAAAACAAAATGGTGTTTAGGGCCTACTAACGGTGTCTGCCCCTCCCTGGTGTTGCCCTCAACTGAATAAAGCTGAGCTTCAACCTTCTGGCTCTCATTAAGTGTTTTTTAAAAAACAAAATGGTGGTTAGGGCCTACTAACGGTGTCTGCCCCTCCCTGGTGTTGTCCTCAACTGAACAAAGCTGAGCTTCCACATTCTGGCTTTCGGCCTATACTATCAGATTTTAAACTGCATTTGGCCTACTAGTGTGGTTAGGCCCTTGAAACAGTGTCTGCTGCTCTTGGGTTTGCTACTCCACTGAACAAAGCAATGCCGCCTGTTTAGTCCTGTTACCAATTTTGATCTGCATTTAGCCTACTTTATTCTTTGGCCCTATATCTGTTTCCTCATCATCCTGCCCATTGCCCAGCCACTGCTAGATGAGTCTGCTGGTACATTGACCTAGACCACTACATTCCCCTTGTACTCTACACAGCCAGAATCTGACCCTGCTGAAAGTAAGGTTCCCCTTCCCGCATATTATACCACCTTACACAGGGACAAAGAGGAAGGTGCAGATGAAAGTGCAGGTTCCTTCATCAGGTGGGGGGGCATACTCGTTGGCGACGTCACTGGCACAGGGCCACTCAGAGTACGCAAAAGTGTCGCTGCTGGTGGGAGGCGCCCCCGCCATGCAAACACACCGCCGTACTTTGAGGGGCCCTGTGCCAGTGCCAATGCGAACGAGTGGGCCCCCCCTGCTTGCTCAGGATCACAGCACTTGCAACGTTGAAATACTTACCTCTCCCTGCTCCACCGCCATGACGTAGTCCATGTTTCCTGGGCCCACTAAAACCTTGAACCAGCCCTACCCCCACAACTTTTGCCAAATGACCCCCAATTTCCAGTGCCCAACTATTATTATAAAGTTAATTAAGATTGACAAGCTTCAGAAAACAAGAATGGATGTTTTTGGCAGTAAAATGTGCACTGTAGGTGTTTTCCTGGCCTCCACTCACTGCCGGCTATGCTTCCCCATTGACTTGCATTGGGTTTCGTGTTTCGGTCGATCCCCGACTTTTAGCGATAATCGGCCGACTTCACTCGACTCGACTCTGGACTAAATCGGGTTTCACAAAACCAGACTCGATCTTAAAAAAATGAAAGTCGCTCAACCCTAGTTGTAGGCTTATCAGATAGAGTACGCACCCATTAAAGTCCACCGAGTTGTTCACGCATCTGAATTTTCAGGCAGAAATCACAGAGAGCACACGGATAGTATCAGTGTGGAACTGTGCGCTGTCCGTAATCAACATTGTAAGGTATAATTTTTAAGTTTGTGCAACGTGGTCCAAGCATGGCCTGTGAAGTAGGGACTGGCCATGGGTCTCCCGACATGAACTTAACAATCTCACATATACCTAGAGGGCTGTCAAGGATGAATTGGGAGACAAGCGGACAATCCATACCCTTTGGCCTGTGCACTGATCATGTTTCACGGACATCTGAAATTAATCTAATGTATAGGAGAAGCTTTTCATTTTAATTATTTTTTCATTCGTGAATATCACTAATGAAACTCTGATCGTACAAATGACACAGAAACACAACACAAAGAAAAATCATATCAAAACACTGATGAACAATGGTTCGTGTTTTCATGTACGACAAAAAGCACTCAGATAAAAGTAATGACCAAAATCCGGTAAATTAAATACAAAACATTAATAACTATAAAGAGTTAAATTAGACTAGATTAAACTTGGTTATTGTTGTAACTTCTGATTTGTTAATGTATGGTCTTTTTTATTTTAAAAATCATTTTTATGCCAGCATTTACTCTCCATATGTCAGTTTTTGGCAGACAAATACATTTTATGAAGCAGTATAATACCTGCTATTTAACAGTATGTCTACTACAGCAGCTGCAGGAACAAATGTATTAAAGTACATTGGCTACTTTGTAGCTTTGTGTGCAGGCAACAGCTGTTCCTATTGTGCCGTTTTGCTGGAATTGATACACTCTATAATCCTATAAACGTGATCTAAACGCCTACATGTGGTAAGCCCAACTATGTACAACCCCCCCTAAGTTTATGTCTGAAGATCTAGACCAATCTAAGTCTGACCCTGTGATATAAACTTCATAATGAATCAGTAGTCTAAGAACCTGATGGACATTTCAATCAAGATGGTCCTCAAAGTCAACAAACAAAGAGTATCACAGCTAATTTGAAAGTCTCACAGCTTATAAATGCTTTTTGCTGCCAGGTCAAAGGTCTTTCAATTCTTGTTTGAGGGATTTTCATCCATTCTTCCTTGGAAAATTCTTCCAGTTCTGTGATATTCCTGGTTCTTCTGCAATTCACTGATATTTTGAGATCTAGCCACAGACTTTCAATGTAGTTCAGGTCAGGGGACTGTGAGGGTCATTGCAAAACCTTCAGCTTGCGCCTTTTGATGTAGTCTATTGTGGATTATGACATGTATTTAGGATCATTAACAATTTGAAGAAGCCATCCTCTTTTCAACTTCATATTTTGTACTGCTGGTTTTATGTTTGCATGAAGAATTTGTTGAAATTTAATTGAATCCATTCTTCCCTCTACACGTAAAAACAATCTAAAAACACTGAAGCAGCAAACTTTGTGAAAACCAACATTTGCGTCAGTTTCAAAACTTTTGGTCAAGACTGTACTGCATTCCTAAAGGAACACATTTATGTACAATTTTGCTGAGCACAGAGTAATAGGGTTAGGGATTCCCTCTTTTGGCATAGGTCAGTTGGCTAATGTCATAAAGATGTATATGTCTGGTTGAGGTAGATGTTCAGTAGGCATACTTAGTTAACCCTTATCCTTATTTATTTATTTTACTTGCTTACATAGCATTAATTCTACAGCCCTTTACAGACATCAGCATCACTGTCCCCTATAAATATGTCTTTGTGGAGAGTTGGAGGAAACCCACACAAGCACAGAGAGAACATACGAACTCCATGCAGATGTTGCCCTTGGTGGGATTTGATTCCAGAGCCCCAGTGCTGCAAAGCAAAAGTGCTAACCACTGAACCACCATGCTGTCCACTATTTGTTGAATGTCTGGTGACAGTTGTGTTGTAAGTGGGTGGCGAGGCACTAAATGTAAAACTGATATTTAGAAATGAACAGTTAAACTTGTTTCACTTTCTTGACTCTTATGTCTACAGTAAATTTACACTGCCCTTTCTGTTTTATTTCATTGCTGGATAATTAAAGCTGACTTCTAAAGTACGCACACCAGTCTTTCGAGACACAACACGTTTATAAAATATTCCCTGTGCATTTCTAAGCTATAATAATTCATCCGCCCTTTTGTGTGAAATAAAATGAAGTCAGGCCACATGACACAGAAGACAAAGGTTTGGCAACGACTCAGTCCATATCCATCATTGAAGAACATATGATCATTTACTCGGAGTGTTTGAGAATTATGATCGCAGCATTACGGCTGAAATACATAAGCCTGCGTACATCCATCAACATGGCATTGTCACCAACTGCACTGAGGACCATATTATACCACATACTATATTGCTACAAATATGTTTCTAATTTTCATTTCCTATTTAAAGGGGCTGTGGCTTCTCTGCCAGCCAGAAGTGGACTGATAATTTCATCTTATGCTTTCATGTCTGCATACTGTACATATTTATTTCAAAGTTGGAAAACTTGCGTGGGTTCAGACCTTTATTAACATCAGTTTTAATGCAGTGATTGTTCCATATTAAAAATGATCAATCACTGAAACAAATTATGCACAACTCAGCTTTGTTTTCATATGAAGTAGTTTAAAGTCAGAAATACGTTTTTTTCATTGGAATACCTCAGGAATGTGGGTGCGGTTTTCCAATAATGTTTTTTTCTATGAATAGGAATGGCCTTGTTTGGTATAATATCTAAGGTCTGTAGCTTTAAGAAGTGAATTGGAGCTCTTGTCTCCAAGTGAAAAATGTATAACATGAAACCATGTATCATAATAGTGCTTTCATGTAAAGCAGAGGGGGTACACAGACACCAGGGACCACCATTTACTTTGAGCCGTTTCTAATAATATTATCTTCAGATAAAGTAGAATAAACACATAGGTACCATGGCCCACCATCTACCACAGGGGCGGACATACCGTATGTGCAGCTGCTGCGGCTCTACCGGGGCCCGGAGGGGGAAGGGGCTAATAATGAGGGCAATCTGGACCATTTCTCTGGCCCCAAGGCTTCTGCGGAACCCTTGTAAGATTGCCCTCAAGTGCGGCGGGCAGGAAGCGATCCCTGCATTTCCGCTGCTTATAGGAGAAAATAAATGGTAGCAGAGCGGAGCTGCAGAGATCCGTGCTCTGTTTCCTGCCCGCGCTTCCTATCTGATGCAATCGTGCGGCTGGATGGCATCATCATTCAGCACATGATTGTGACAGAGGGAGAAAGCTGCCGGCGACTGTGATGCTGCGGCTGTGGGAAACATCCCGAGAGGTGAGTGGTGCTGTGTGCATGTGTGTAGAGGTGCTCTGTGTGAGTGTGTGTGCGAAGAGGTAAGTGGTGCTGTGTGTGAGTGTGTGTGCATGCGCTGCGGCTGGCAGGGAGCGTACAGAGAAGTGAAAAATGCTCTAACTCTGTGTGTGTGCGGAGGTGAGCGGTGGTGTGTGTGTGTATGTAGGTGGTGGAGAGGGCAATAATGGGGGTGGTGGAAAGGGCAATGATGGTGGTGGTGGGGGAGGAGGCCATGATGGAGATGGTTGAATGGGCAATGATGGGGTGGTGGGGAAGAAAGCAATGAGGGGGGTGATGGAAAGGGCAATGATGGAGGTGGTGGGGGAGAACAATGAGTGAGGTGGTGGAGAGGGCAATGATAGAGGTGGTGGAAAGAGCAATGATGGGGAGGTGGTGGAAAGAGCAATGATGGAGATGGTGGGGAGAAGGCAATGATGGAGGTGATGGGGAGGGCAATAATGGGGGTGGTGGAGAGGGAAATGATGGGGGTGGGGGAGAGGACAATGATGGGAGTGGTGGGAGAGAACAATGGGGTGTTGGAGAGTGCAATGATGGAGGTGGTGGGGGAGAGCAATGACTGGGTTGGTGGAGAGGACAATGATGGAGGTGGTGGACAGGGCAATCATGGAGATGGTGGAGAGGCCAATGATGGATGTGGGGGATTGGGATGGCAGTAAGGGGAACTTATAATGGACTTATGAACAGGAGCTGGGGGAGGATATAAGATATGGATGTGAAATGAATTGGGTAGTGGAGGAGGGTGCTTAGGCCCTGATTGTGTCCTCCCCCATCTCACAATTCACTGTGATGCTATCGGAGACTTAAAATTTTGTTGGGGAGAGGAGGTGATAAGGTGCATAGGACACTTTATAATGAACTAAAAGGTGGGAGAACACTCTGTCAAGGACTTGTAATAAATTGGGAGGTGGCGGAGGATGCTCAGTACCTGGTGGCATCTTCTCCGACCCCCAAATTCATTATGATGCTGTAAAGGACTTATAATGAATGGGGGAGAGGACACAGGACAGGGACTAAGGCTATGTGCACACGTTCAAGATTTGCAGGAGAAAATTCTGCTGCATATCCTAATGTGTTGGCAGTAAGGATGCTGCGTAAAACACATTTATTTTTTGGCAACTTTTTTGCCATGCTTTTGTTACATATTTTCCCCCATTAGTACAAATGAAATACGCTGCAAGAATTTACAATATGCAGATTTTAATTTTCTGCAAGTCTGCAAGGAAAAATTAAGCAGCATGTGCATGAGACTTTAGGGATCTCATTCGCTTTTCTTGTAATGTAAAACCTTGCATATCTTCCATGTGAACATACATAGCCTTACAGGTAATTGAGCAGAGTCACAGACTCAATAATTTATATTTTTGGGTGGTAGAGAATACAGTTAATGGGGGGCACATATTTTTAATGGTGCGTGGTTAATAGTATATTAATGGTGGTGTACATATCTGTATTCGGAGGGGAGACACATGTATGTGCACAATATATGTGACCTTGTTATTTTCAGGGCTGTGATGATCATTGTGACAAGATGAGTTGTGGCTGGGAGATGTCAACATGAAGGTCTGACCAGATGGAGAAGAAACAGGAGAAAGTGGCTCTAATCAGACAAGATGTCAGCAGTAATTGCCTGGATGTAGATATTATTCTGTATCTGCACTGTGTGACTTGGAGTAATAATGTTATCTGTAATATCCCTTATTCTACATTCTCATATTTGTGTGAAATGTCCGTGTACTTCCAGATTTTTTTTATTGGACGGCACACAGTCTCATAGAGTTTTATAGGTCTATTCACACATACATGAAAATGACAGATCTGAGAATGCTCTGTTCTGATCCGATTTTGAGGATCAGCATAGGACATGCTCAATGCGTCTGCAAAAGCACACTGCACACTGACATTGCAAACGGATACAGGAATGTAGCCTTACTATTTATAGCACAGTCCATTAGTAAATAGTGTACTCACTTATCATATATAGCACAGTCCCTTAGTATACAGGGTACTCATTTATTATGTATAACAAAGTCCCTTAGTATATACTGTACTCACTTATGTATAGCACAGTCCCTTAGTATATAGTGTACTCACTTATTATGTATAGCACAGTCCCTTAGTATATATTGCACTCACTTATTATGTATAGCACAGTCCCTTAGTATATAGTGTACTCACTTATTATGTATAGCACAGTCCCTTAGAATATAGTGTACTCACGTATTATGTATAGCACAGTCGACAACCAGTCCATCAGCTCCTCCTTTAGAAAAGAAACTTTCCCATGGTACATCAGCTTCTGTAGCTTTGTCACCATAAAAGGAGGGGGGCCCAGACACATTTTTTGCACAGGGGCCCCCAAGCTGTTAGTGTCCGCCCCTGATCTACAATGTGCCATTTATAATAATATTGTATTCAGATGAGGTAAAAGGAACACGTGGGTGCCATGGCCCACCATCTACCATGTGCCATTTATAGTGATATTGTTTTCAGATGAGGTGAAATGAACTCGTAGGTACCATCGCCCACCATCTACCATGTGTCATTTATAGTAATACTAGATGGTGGCCCGATTCTAACGCATCGGGTATTCTAGAATATGTATGTCCACATAGTATATTGCCCAGCCATGTAGTATATTGCCCAGTGACGTAGTATATTGCCCAGCCACGTAGTATATTGCCCAGCGACATAGTATATTGCCCAGCGATGTAGTATATTGCCCAGCGACGTAGTATATTGCCCAGCGACGTAGTATATTGCCCAGCGATGTAGTATATTGCCCAGCAACATAGTATATTGCCCAGTGATGTAGTATATTGCCAAGTGACATAGTATACAGCACAGAGCCACATAGTATATTGCCCAGTGACGTAGTATACAGCACAGAGCCACGTAGTATATTGCCCAATGATGTAGTATATTGCCCAGTGATGTAGTATATTGCCAAGTGACATAGTATATTGTCCAGTGACGTAGTATATTGCCCAGTGACGTAATATATTGCCCAGTGACGTAGTATATTGCACAGAGCCACATAGTATATTGCCCAGCCACGTAGTATACAGCACAGAGCCACATAGTATATTGCCCAATGACGTAGTATATTGCCCAGTGACGTAGTATATTGCCAAGTGACATAGTATACAGCACAGAGCCATGTAGTATATTGCCCAGTGACGTAGTATATTGCCCAGTGACGTAGTATATTGCCAAGTGACATAGTATACAGCACAGAGCCATGTAGTATATTGCCCAGTGACGTACTATACAGCACAGAGCCACGTAGTATATTGCCCAATGACGTAGTATATTGCCCAGTGACGTAGTATATTGCCAAGTGACATAGTATACAGAACAGAGCCACATAGTATATTGCACAGTGACGTAGCATACAGCACAGAGCCACGTAGTATATTGCCCAGCCACATAGTATATTGGGCAGTCACGTAGTATATTGCCCAGCTACGTAGTATATTGCCCAGCCACGTATGTCACAGGTTAAAAAAATTAAAAATAAACATATACTCACCTTCCGCAGGCGCGTTGTAGTTCTGTCGCCTGTGTGGGGTGCAGGCGGCAGCTTCCGGTCCCAGGGTGTGATGACGTCACGGTCACGTGACCGTGACATCATGGCAGGTCCATTTCGCGCAGGCGCGCAGGACCTGTGATGATGTCGCGGTCACATGACCGTGTCGCGGTCACATGACCGTGACGTCATGGCAGGTCCTTCTCCCAGACCATCCTTGCCACCGAAACGTTCCGCTTGCATGGACCGGCCGGAGCATCGCGAGGAGCGGGAAAGGCGGCGGAAGGTGAGTATCTAATGATTTTTTATTTTTTTGCTTATTTTTAACATTATATGTTTTTACTATTGACGCTGCATAGGCTGCATGCATGGGTGTATGCGGGCACCGGGCACTGAGTGGCCATTGTCCTGGACCTGAAGTCAGAAGGAACATGAGGCAGAAGGAACATGTAGGCACCAGGGCCTACTATCTACCTTGTGAATGTATAATAATATGGTCTTCATATGAGGCAAAAAGAACATGTAGGCGTCAGGGCCCACCATCTACTTTGTCCCATTTATAATAATATCATCTTCATATGAGGCTGAGCAGGCACTTAGTCACCAAGACCCATAATCTACCTTGTGCTATTTAGTCTCTGAGTCTTGATAAGAGGCAGAGGGCACATTTAGACACCCTATTACAGGACCCATCATTGACCCTCTGTCCTTTATAATAGCACTATTAAAGGTATCTTTTTACATAACACACACATGAATTTCGGAGTTTACTGTCTCTTAGTAATCTGATATTTTTTCAAATGTGAATATTTGGTTATTATTCAATAGTTTTTTTTATTACACAAATGAATCTTCGTTAATTTTAAAAACCTTCTTTTCCATTTTTTTTTTTGGAGGGAAGAGTGGCAGGGGATAGGATATCAATTGTATTGCTGACACACCGAAGAATTGCCAATTTTACCCACACCATATTGCAGGATAAACTGTTGTATAACCATCCAGTAGAAATCAATCATAACCGTAATCCTTAGCTAAGCCCTTTTTGCAAGCCAGCGTGCAAAATTAAAAATGTCAATGCAGAAATTTGTTAAGTACATAGCTTCAAAACTTCAGATTGCACAACACAAATCAACTGGAAATAATTTATACTTGCCACCTCTGTAAATCCCAAATGACTTGCAAGCTTTGAC
Organism: Ranitomeya variabilis; assembly: GCF_051348905.1. NCBI lineage: Eukaryota > Metazoa > Chordata > Amphibia > Anura > Dendrobatidae > Ranitomeya > Ranitomeya variabilis. Next base: position 154,974,363 of record NC_135234.1, read on the forward strand.
AAGCATGATACTTAAATGTCCATGCAAACTGGGAGACAGTCTTCCCGTCTGTACACTAATGTTATTCAGCAGGAATTATGTGTTTTATACATACCCTAAATGACAAATCCTCTTTAATGTAGAGGAGCGCTTGTAGGAAAAATGACATGTTTAAAAGCTTTTCTGATTAAGACTAAAGACTTAAATCACCATTTAACAAAGCTGGCTTATAATATAATAATGCATAATACTTTACGGTATGCCCAGTGCACCTTTATAATGACAGGAGGGTATCAATAAAATATCAATTCCTTACTGGGCTCAACAACTTCTATCATGATACAGAAATACCTTATGTCATAAAGGAACAGATTAATTATTATGGAGTTCAATAAAGTTCGATAAAACACAAGAAAACTTAAACTTAATTATACCTTCTGTAAAAAAAAAGTTGAGGTGGGAGAATCAATACAATTAAACCTGCAGAATGTTAACAATATGATTCAATATGAATAGTGAAACTGACAAATATTTCACAACATATAGGGTATGTGTCCACGTTCAGGATTGCATCAGGATTTGGTCAGGATTTTTCATCAGTTTTTGTAAGCCAAAACCAGGAGTGGAACAATTAGAGAAAAAGTATAACAGAAACATATGCACCACTTCTGCATTTATCACCCACTCCTGGTTTTGGCTTACAAATACTGATGAAAAATCCTGACCAAATCCTGATGCAATCCTGAACGTGGACACATACCCTAATAGAGATGAGCGAACATGCTTGGTGATACTCGGATATCACTCGAGGATCTAGGATGTGCTCGGCACTGATCTAGAATTAGTCTCAGCTCAATTTCAAACTTGAATCCTTGCCGCACATGTTTGGCGCCTGTAACACAGCCAATAAGCATGTGGGGATTGCCTGTAATGCCGTAGCCATCTTGGTAGTTGCATTACTGTGATTGGCTGGCCTTGTGACATCATCAGGGGGTATAAAAGGACAGGCACCACCGGCACACTGACGCCATTGCACAGCTCTGTGACACTTGTTATTAGAGGGAGAGAGTGCTTGTCCAGGCGTGTGGGTGCACAGTTTAACGAATCAAAGTCCTCTAGTGTTGATGCTGAAGCTGAACCATCATACTAACAGCTCTTGTAAGGGCTAATCTTGCGCTTTGCTGTTTGTATTACATACAAACTGCATTTAGCCTAGGGAGGGAGCGAGAGTTGCAGGAGCAGGGAGAGTGGCTGAATATAGTCTTTAGGCAGAGAATAGGACTTTGCAATCTGTTGCTAAATATATAGCTGTGGCAGTTTATCATATTTTTTTTTTTTGGCTGAGGGAATTAACTGTATTGTCATCCATAGAGTATTAGATGCTTTGTGGTACATTTCTTTGAATAACACTCCCAAAAATAATTGAAACATTTTTCTGCATTCAATTACTCATTTATAAATTATTACATGGCCTGTGGTACATTTTGTTTCATATAACAGTCCAAAAAAGCTTTGATTTTTTTTTCTGTATTCAATTACTCATCCATATACTATTATGTAGTCTGTGGCACATTTCAGTGTTATTTAACACTCTCACAAAGCGTTGAAACATTTTTCTGTATTCAATTACTCATCTATATACTATTATGTGGTCTGTGGTACATTTCAGTGTTATATAACACTCCCAAAAATCATTGAAAAGTTTTTCTGTATTCAATTAATCATCCATATACTATTACATGGTCTGTGGTCAAATTTGGTGTTATATAACAGTCCAAAAATGCATTGAAAATTGTTTCTGCATTCAATTACTCATCCATATACTATGCTGTATTCAATTACCCCTTCATAAAGTATTACATGCTCTATAGGTAACAAAGATGGCAGCATCAAGCGAGACTCCCGAGGCAGTGACAGGTGGAATATCGGAGCCAAAGGAAGCTGGTGTGATAGTGGTGGTGGCAGGAGCCTGTGATCTAGAACAAGCCACTTTCCCAGAACCACCAAGGCCCGAACCGAGACCGCAGTCTTCACCGCTGGGGTTATTGCAGACTGCAGATAGGAGAGCAGGATCCAGCAACTAGTGAGCAGATGGAGGGGCCGAGGTTAGTCGGAGGAGGCAAGAAGGCGAGCCAGGACCAGGGCTGGAGAGATGCAAGCTGGCCCGCTAGCCACAAGGCACCGATAGTTGGCATCCTGGGGGAAGTTGTTACAGATGAACGGCCGCCAAGATAGGGGTCTATAGAAGAGTTTGGGACCTGTCATCACATCTCATTCAACCAGCGGGCAGTAGATTTGGAACATTTGCCTCGAAGGCTGCAAGAGCTGATGGACGCAACCAAGGTCACATTCCTCAAATTAGAGGGTCAACATTGCTGGTATGCGGTGGGTGTAATTCGAGAAGCAAGGGAGCAGAATGAAAAATTCATGAGAAATGAACATGCCTGGGAGATGCTCCTCAAGGTGGCTTGAGTCAAGGCTACCACCTCCAAGAGATCATACTGTCCTTTGGGTTCCCCACCTCCTATGCAGGAGCAGGCGATGCAGCAGGTGACACGGGTCTGTTGCCCATTAATACATGCCGGAGGCTCTAACACTACCCACAGTCAGGTCACATACAGCTTAGGCAGAAAATATATTTCTTCCAAAAATTGACTATTGTAGAACCAGCTTTGTGTGAAATTTTGCTGGTTTGAAATAAAACCAAAATTGTCCCGTTACAGGTGTAGAAAATTGGTGGTTCCAAATTGACTATTGTCATTTATACTCTAGAATTTGGTCTGTGTGAAATTTCATTGGGTTGAATTAAAAAACAAAATTGGCCTGCTATAGGTATAGAAATTTGGTTGTTCAAAAATTTACTATTGTCATATAAACTGTTGAACTTGGTATGTGTGAAATTTCATTGGTTTGAAATAAAAACAAAATTTGTCCTGCTACAGGTGTACAAATTTGGTCTTTATCTATTCGGTGCCCAGTCATCACTATTTCTCCTGCTGTGGAGTTCCCGCCTTGTACCAGCACGTGTCCAGGAATGGCACCTTTGCCCTCACCAACGTTGTTACTGGGATTGTCCATTTAGTGAGTTACATGTGGATAAGTGCTTATGGCTAGAGATGTTACATTTCCCTGATGGCATTCTGGATGAACATTGTGGAGGCCGGGGACGAGTCCCACCCTAGCACGGCACATGTGCTACTGACCCCAGAGATTGCTAGCCCTACTTCTATCAGGGTTTCCTCCACCTCCTACACCAGTTCCTGTACCCCTGCTGCTCCTTCTCATCCTCTATCTCAGATGTGCTATTTCAGAGTATGTCGTCCACATCAGCCGGAAGCTCACAGCTCTGCCTCAGTGAAGCGGCAACCGACTCTGGTGAAGCTAATTTGCCTAGTTTTTGAAAGGAATAACAGACAAGACAGATCTGTGGCTCTCACTGCTGAACCTCCAACCAGGCATGGTCATCTGTGATAATGGGAGTAACCTTGTTGAAGCTTGGCAAGCTCACACACATACACACATACCATGCTTGGCCCACATATTCAACTTGGTAGTTCAGTGGTTTCTGAACACCTATCCAGATATGGCAGAGCTTCTGGTCAAGGTATGCTGTGCCAGTGCCCATTTCTGCAAGTCATCTACAGCTGCCACTGCTCTGGCAGCGCATGCAAGTGCCAGCTCACAGACTGGTGTGTGACGTGACCATGTGCTGGAACTCCACACTGTACATAATGGCAAGGCATTGTGAGCAGCAGAGTTCAGTTGTGAAATATCAGCTCCAACACGCCTGTCGATATTCTGGTCAGCCTCCACACATATTTATATGGTTTTTCAAGACTTTGAGGACTCCACAAAGGTGGTGGGTGGCGATGACGCCATCATCAATGCAACTATCTCACTTCTGTGACTACTAAAACAGTTGCTCCTGACAATTAAACATGAAGATTTGTATGCGGACCAGGTGGAGATGGAGGAAGACATGACACAGGAAGATACTACATAGCCTCATCTCTTCTGCTCAGTGCAGATTCGGCAACAGTGAGGAGGTGGAGGCTGAGAAAGTGGAACAGGAACAGGAAGTGAATGATAGCGCAAAAAAGGTTAGCACCCACACAAGCTTAGTCCCATCTCTCTTACATGGATGGGCTGAGGAGAGGAATGAGGAAGAAACAGTGGAGGAGGAAGAGATGGAGAGTAGTCATCATGGTGGAGACAGGGAAGTGTTGGCTGTGGGGACCTTGGCACATATGGCAGACTATGTAGTGCTGCCCTTCCCATGACCCTTGCGTTACATTCATCTTGGCCAAAAAAGAGTACTGGTTGTTTACCTTGCTACACCCATGCTACAAGGAGAACTTTATCTCGGCTGTGTATTTTTTGGAATATGACTGTGGGGTTAGTTATGAGGGCGTCTTACAGACGCCTCTTCATTACTAACCCCTGGGCTTGATGTCAGCTGACAATACAAAGCTGACATCCACCCCAACCCTATTACTCCACTTGCCACCACAACAGGGCATGTGAGAAGAGCAAGGCTAAGTGGCTCAGGGTGGGCAGATGTTTTTAGACTGGAAGAGGGCCAATATCCATGACTCCTTCCTAGCCTATTAATATCAGTCCGCAGCTGTCTGCCTAACCTTTCCTGGATAGTAAATATAGGGGGACCCCACATCATTTTTGGTGGGCCCACATTTTAATAACCAGTAAAGGCTAACTAGACAGCTCTGAGCGAATGATAATAGCCTGGGAATCTCCATGTTTATTACCCCCTTCCCAGGCCAAAACCATCAGCCCCCAGCTATCAGCTTTCCCTCAGTTGGTTACTAAAAATTCAGAATTATCAGAAAAAAAGCCCAACGTGGGCAGAAAACTCCTATAGAATCCAGCATGTATAATATCTGAGACATTAAAGGTGTTGTCCGGTCCAAGTCGATAAGTCTGAAGTCACTCTGTGTAACTGCTGACTTATGAATACCCCCCAGCGCATGCACTGTGCATGCACTCTCAAAGAAGAGACAATGGGAAAACTTAAGTCCTAGGGCACAAAAGCCAAACCTCATTTGTGATCCCCCATATATCTCCATACAAAAGTGCAAAAGAATAATCTGAAGGTAAAAGCCCCTGTGAACATTTGCTTAGATAAATAATAATACAATTATTATTTATTAAAAGACTATGTTCACATGTCCAATAGTTGTTTTTGTTTTTGGATCTGTTTTAAGTAGTGTTGAGTGATACTGTCCGATACTTGAAAGTATCGGTATCGGATAGTATCGGCCGATACCCGAAAAGTATCGGATATCGCCGATACCCGATACCAATACAAGTCAATGGGACACCAAGTATCGGAAGTTATCCTGATGGTTCCCAGGGTCTGAAGGAGAGGAAACTCTCCTTCAGGCCCTGGGATCCATATTAATGTGTAAAATAAAGAATTAAAATAAAAAATATTGATATACTCACCTCTCCGGAGGCCCCTGCACCTCACCGCTGTTAACCGGCAGCCTTCTTTGCTTAAAATGAGCGCGATTAGGGCCTTCCATGACGTCACGGCTTCTGATTGGTCGCGTGCCGCTCATGTGACCGCCAGGCGACCAATCACAAGCCGTGACGTCATTCTCAGGTCCTAAATTCCTAGAATTAGGAATTTAGGACCTGAGAATGACGTCACGGCTTGTGATTGGTCGCGTGGCGGTCACATGAGCGGCACGCGACCAATCAGAAGCCGTGACGTCATGGAAGGTGCTGAATGCGCTCATTTTAAGCAAAGCAGGCTGCCGGTTACTACCAGGGCGCGTCAGAGGGTGAGTATATCCCTATTTTTTATTTTAATTCTTTATTTTTTACATGGATATGGATCCCAGGGCCTGAAGGAGAGTTTCCTCTCCTTCAGACCCTGGGAACCATACACTGGGAACTTCCGATTCCGATTCCCGATACCACAAAAGTATCGGATCTCGGTATCGGAATTCCGATACCGCAAGTATCGGCCGATACCCGATACTTGCGGTATCGGAATGCTCAACACTAGTTTTAAGATGACCAAAATGAAACTAAAATGGTTGGGTGCTAGATCGATTTATATAAATGAGAACAGAATAGTTCTAAAATATCTTCCGTTTGACAGCAATTCATGATTTAGTTGGATCAAAAAATATAAAGCTCTGGCAAAAATTAAGAGACCACTGCAAAATGTTCAATTTGTCTGATTTTTCTCTTTATAGGTATATTTTTGAGTAAAATGTAGATTGTTCTTTCAGTCTATTGACTTTTGACAACGTCTCCGAATTTCCAAGTAATTTTTTTGTATTTTTTCTGACAAAGAAAAATGGGAAAAATTAAAAAGAAAAAAACAGTGCTTTCAGACCTCAAATAATGCAAAGACAACAAGATCCATAATCATTTAGAAACAACAATACTAATGTTTTAACTGAGGAAGAGTTCAGAAATCAATATTTTGTGGAATAACCATGATTTTTAATCACAGCTTTCATGCACCTTGGCATGCTTTCCATCAGTCTTTCACACTGCTTCTGGAGCAAAAATGTAAGCAGTTCTTTGTTTGATGGCTTGTGACTATCCATCATCCTCTTGATTACATTCCAGAGGTTTTCAATGGGGTTCAGGTCTGGAGATTGGGCTGCCCATGACAGGGTTTTGATGTGGTGGTCTCTTAATTTTTGCCAGAGTTGTAGTTCCCAATTTATAAAAGTGATTACCCCAGAATTTTGGTGTATATCCGTTTGAAAATTTGCAGTGTTTTCACAACCTAGAGTTGCGTCCAAAAATTTCAACATTGAGGCCACGTTCACACGTTCAGTATTTGGTCAGTATTTGAAATCAGTATTTGGAAACCAAAACCAGGAGTGGGTGATAAATACAGAAGTGGTCTTGTGCTTCTATTATACTTTTTCTCTATTCCATTCCTGATTTTGACTTACAAATACTGATGTAAAATACTGACCAAATACTGAATGTGTGAACGTGGACTTGTCATTTTCACTGCAATCTTGCCATGCTGTGGGCTGAGTTGGAGCAGGATAGTGGAGTGACTCGATAGCTTACCTAATTTTGATGAGCTGTGGTGTTTCCTTCATCCGAAATATTACTCACTGATTGAATTAAGATTTGTGGCGAGGTGCATGGAGGTGCACGACAATTTTCAGATGTGCCTGATTTATTAGGAGACATGTACCTCTTAATGAATCTGACACTCCTGACTCCAGCACACCCCTCCTCAAGACTGGTGTGAACAGCACCAGTCTTAATGATATAGGAGGGGTCATTGCACTAATTTTTCTGAAAGGCCAACAAAAATTCGTAGAGCAACTGGATATGGTATTTTAAATTTTTAAAGTCTATGGGAAATGGATCACAACAGAAGGTTCATTTGTTATTATCCATTATTGGATCCATTTTTTGTTAAGAACTGTGCAGAAAAGTCTCCAGTAAAACCAGATCCATTACAGCAAGAAGAAAAAATGAATATAAAACGGAAATCAAGTTTTACAGTATTTTTACTGTTAATACTCAATCTGTTGTAAATAGATGGCAACTAGAAAGGTGAGCAGAGCTTAACCTGATATGATACATAACATTCTCTAAGAGTCTTCTTAATCTGGGATAACAAACACCTCACCGTCACCGATCTAATGATGGTTTATAGATGGTTAGTCATCACAGACTGCAGCTATATTTTGTTAGAACAAATGCAGCAATAGCTTTAGTTGAGATAATTCAATAGCAATGTTACAGTATGACAACATTTAGTTATGATGAATGTTTTAGCTTTTGAAGGATCTATTTGAACAGGAAGTATTACCAGGAAGTCTTAGGTGGTCATCCATTACTAAGCTTTTAATCACTGATTCACTGGGGCTAAATGACTAATAAGAGTAGATAATCGCCATCTGATCACATTTATCCACTTTCAGCCAGCAGAACCTATAACGTTGTGATTGAATGGCTCTTTTTGTATATCTATTGGGACAGCCCTGGCAAATTCATATTACACTCTCCGGAGGGAGAAAAGCCAAGTCTAATCCATTATATCCAGCAGCACCATAAACCATGAAAGATGCAGCACAATGATATCCATGCCAACCATTATTTTTGAGTGAGAGGTTCAAGCAGCACTCACTAAATCAGACACGGCTCAGCTTTATATAATAGAAGGGGTAACTAGTGAGTAAGAGATCCCCTTTTCCAGTTAACATTTCATATTGAAAGCGAATGTCCTTTTTAACCCCTTTACCCCCAAGGGTGGTTTGCACGTTATGGACCGGGCCAATTTTTACAATTCTGACCACTGTCCCTTTATGAGGTTATAACTCTGGAACGCTTCAACGGATCCCAGTGATTCTGACATTGTTTTCTCGGGACATATTGTACTTCATGATAGTGGTAAAATTTCTTTGATATTACCTGCGTTTATTTGTGGAAAAAAAACAGAAATTTGGCGAAAATTTTGAAAATTTTGCAATTTTCCAACTTTGAATTTTTATGCAATTAAATCACAGAGATATGTCACACAAAATACTTAATAAGTAACATTTCCCACACGTCTACTTTACATCAGCACAATTTTGGAACCAAAATTTTTTTTTGTTAGGGAGTTATAAGGGTTAAAAGTTGACCAGCAATTTCTCATTTTTACACCATTTTTTTTTAGGGACCACATCTCATTTGAAGTCATTTTGAGGGGTCTATATGATAGAAAATACCCAAGTATGACACCATTCTAAAAACTGCACCCCTCAAGGTGCTCAAAACCACATTCAAGAAGTTTATTAACCCTTCAGGTGTTTCACAGGAATTTTTGGAATGTTTAAATAAAAATGAACATTTAACTTTCTTTCACAAAAAATTTACTTCAGCTCCAATTTGTTTTATTTTACCAAGGGTAACAGGAGAAAATGGACCCCAAAAGTTATTGTACAATTTGTCCTGAGTATACGCCGATACCCCATATGTGGGGGTAAACCACTGTTTGGGCGCATGGCAGAGCTCGGGAGGGAAGGAGCGCCATTTGACTTTTCAATGCAAAATTGACAGGAATTGAGATGGGACGCCATGTTGCGTTTGGAGAGCCACTGATGTGCCTAAACATTGAAACCCCCCACAAGTGACACCATTTTGGAAAGTAGACCCCCAGAGGAACTTATCTAGATGTGTGGTGAGCACTTTGACCCACCAAGGGCTTCACAGAAGTTTATAATGCAGAGCCGTAAAAATAAAACAAAAATTTTTTCCCACAAAAATTATGTTTTAGCCCCCAGTTTTGCATTTTTCCGAGGGTAACAGGAGAAATTGGACCCCCAAAGTTGTTGTCCAATTTGTCCTGAGTGGGTGGATACCCCATATGTGGGGGGAACCACCGTTTGAGCGCATGGCAGAGATCGGAAGGGAAGGAGCATCATTTGGAATGCAGACTTAAATGGATTGGTCTGCAGGCGTCACATTGCGTTTGCAGAGCCCCTAATGTACCTAAACAGTAGAAACCCCCCACAAGTGACCCCATATTGGAAACTAGACCCTCTAAGGAACTTATCTAGATGTGTTGTGAGAACTTTGAGCCCCCCAAGTGTTTCACTACAGTTCATAACGCAGAGCCGTGAAAATAAAAAATCCTTTTTTTCCCATAAAAATTATATTTGGCCCCCAGTTTTGTATTTTCCCAAGGGTAACAGGAGAACTTGGACCCCAAAAGTTGTTGTCCAATTTGTTCTGAGTATGCTGATACCCCATATGTTGGGGTAAACCCCTGTGTGGGCACACGGGAGAGCTCGGAAGGGAAGGAGCACTGTTTTACTTCTTCAACGCAGAATTGGCTGGAATTGAGATCGGACACAATGTCGCGTTTGGAGAGCCCCTGATGTGCCTAAACAGTTGAAACACCCCAATTATAACTGAAACCCTAATGCAAACACACCCCTAACCCTAATCCCAACCCTATTCCCAACCGTAAATGTAATCCAAACCCTAACCCTAACTTTAGCCCCAACCCTAACTGCAGCCTTAACCCTAGACCCAACCCTAACCCTAACCCTAGCCCTAAGCCTAGCCCTAACCCTAGCCCTAACCCTAACCCTAGCCCTAACCCTAACCCTAATCCTAACCCTAGCCCTAACCCTAATCCTAACCCTAGCCCTAACCCTAATCCTAACCCTAGCCCCAACCCTAACCCTAGCCCTAACCCTAGCCCTAACCCTAGCCCTAACCCTAACCCTAACCCTAACCCTAGCCCTAGCCCTAATGGGAAAATGGAAATAAATACGTTTTTTTAATTTTTTAATTTTTCCCTAACTAAGGGGGTGATGAAGGGGGTTTGATTTACTTTTATAGCGGGTTTTTTAGCGGATTTTTATGATTGGCAGCCATCACACACTGAAAGACGCTTTTTATTGCAAAAAATATTTTTTGCATTACCACATTTTGAGCGCTATAATTTTTCCATATTTGAGACCACAGAGTCATGTGAGGTCTTGTTTTTTGCGGGCACATGACATTTTTTTATCGCTTTTTATTCCGATTTTTGTGAGGCAGAATGACCAAAAACCAGCTATTCATGAATTTCTTTTGGGGGAGGCGTTTATACCGTTCCGCGTTTGGTAAAATTGATAAAGCAGTTTTATTCTTTGGGTCAGTACGATTACAGCGATATCTTATTTATATCATTTTTTTATGTTTTGGCGCTTTTATACGATAAAAACTATTTTATAGAAAAAATAATTATTTTGGCATCGCTTTATTCTGAGGACTATAACTTTTTTATTTTTTTGCTGATGATGCTGTATGGCAGCTCTTTTTTTGCGGGACAAAATGACGCTTTCAGCGGTACCATGGTTATTTATATCTGTCTTTTTTATCGCGTTTTATTCCACTTTTTATTCGGCAGTATGATAAAGCGTTGTTTTTTGCCTCGTTTTTTTTTTTTTTTCTTATGGTGTTTACTGAAGGGTTTAACTAGTGGGACAGTTTTATAGGTTGGGTCGTTATGGACGCGGCGATACTAAATATGTGTACTTTTATTGTTTGTTTTTTTTATTTAGATAAAGAAATGTATTTATGGGAATAATATATATATTTTTTTTCTTTATTTAGGATTTTTATTTATTTATTTTTTTTACACATGTGGAAATTTTTTTAAAAACTTTTTTACTTTGTCCCAGGAGGGGACATCACAGATCGGTGATCTGACAGTTTGCACAGCACTCTGTCAGATCACCGATCTGACTTAGAGCACTGCAGGCTTACCAAACGCCTGCTCTGAGCAGGCACTCGGTAAGCCACCTCCCTCCCTGCAGGACCCGGATGCCGTGGCCATCTTGGATCCTGGACCAGCAGCGAGGAAGGAGATAGGAGACCCTCGGAGCAACGCGATCACATCGCGTTGCTGCGGGGGTCTCAGGGAATCCTGCAGGGAGCCCCCTCCCTGCGCGATGCTTCCCTATACCGCCGGCACACCGCGATCATGTTTGATCACGGTGTGCCGGGGGTTAATGTGCCGGGGGCGGTCCGTGACCGCTCCTGGCACATAGCGCCGGATGTCAGCTGCGATAGGCAGCTGACACCCGGCCGCGATCGGCTGCGCTCCCCTTGTGAGCGCGGCCGATCGCGCTGGACGTACTATTCCGTCCTTGGGAAGTAGGGCCCACCCCACATGGACGGAATAGTACGTCCAATGACAGAAAGGGGTTAAAGGGAATCTGTCATGTAAAAAAACATTACTAACCTATAGATATGGAGTTAATCTGCAGGTTACCTAGCATTCTGAACCTGCCCAGCGCCAGCACTGAGAGCCCTGCTGCCAGGAGGAAATTAACTTTATTCCTCCCGGCAGCCTCAGGCTTTCAATGATAGGGGTGGGTCGGCATGGTTTCAGTGCATAGTGAGTGGCGGCTGTACCCAAGTCTCGGCACTGACTGACACCTAATGTTGAGTCGGCTGTCAGTCAGTTCCGGGTCGTGGCTACAGGCTGCATGGAGAAATAAAGTTCATTTCCTCCCGGCAGTGGGGCTCTCAGTGCTGGCACCGGGCAGCTTCAGAATGCTATAAGGTTCCATTCAAAGAGGAATTCTGGTTCTAACTAATCACAAAATATTGTGTCTATAAAGAAACCTTAAAACATTTTCAAGTATTTTTTTGTAGAATAATATCTCACTGTTTTCAAGATCTCATTTAGCATTTATTGTTTCCACTATCCTGGTCACATGGCGGACGCACAAGTACAGGGCTGGTCACCATTACAGTATCTATATCTAGAGAACTATATCTTCTAACGAGTTGTCCGCCTGTGTGTCCCATCTAGTGTTGAGCATTCCGATGCTGCAAGTATCGGGTATCGGCCGATACTTGCTGTATCGGAATTCCGATACCGGGATTCCGATACTCTTGTGGTATCGGGTATCGGGTATCGCAACAACATTAATGTTAAAATGTGTAAAAGAGAGAATTAAAATAAAAAATATCGCTATACTCACCTGTCCGACGCAGCCGGGACTTCAGCGAGGGAACCGGCAGCGTTGTTTGTTTAAAATTTGCGCTATTACTTGGTTACGTGAATTCCCGGCTTGTGATTGGTCAGGTCGGCCACGTTGCCGGGACGCGGACCAATCACAGCAAGCCGTGACGAAATTACGTCACGGCTTGCTGTGATTGGTCCGCGTCCCGGCAATATGGCCGCCCTGACCAATCACAAGCCGTGACGTCACGGGAGGCTGGACACGCGCCCATTTTAAAATGAGCGCGTCCAGCCTCCCGGCTTGTGATTGGTTGACCGCGGCGCAACCAATCACAAGCCGTGACGTCACGGGAGGCTGGACACGCGCCCATTTTAAAATGAGCGCGTCCAGCCTCCCGGCTTGTGATTGGTTGACCGCGGCGCAACCAATCACAAGCCGTGACGTCACGGGAGGCTGGACACGCGCCCATTTTAAAATGAGCGCGTCCAGCCTCCCGGCTTGTGATTGGTTGACCGCGGCGCAACCAATCACAAGCCGTGACGTCACGGGAGGCTGGACACGCGCCCATTTTAAAATGAGCGCGTGTCCAGCCTCCCGTGACGTCACGGCTTGTGATTGGTCAGGGCGGCCATATTGCCGGGACGCGGACCAATCACAGCAAGCCGTGACGTAATTTCGTCACGGCTTGCTGTGATTGGTCCGCGTCCCGGCAACATGGCCGACCTGACCAATCACAAGCCGGGAATTCACGTAACCAAGTAATAGCGCGAATTTTAAACAAACAACGCTGCCGGTTCCCTCGCTGAAGTCCCGGCTGCGTCGGACAGGTGAGTATAGCGATATTTTTTATTTTAATTCTTTCTTTTACACATTTATATGGTTCCCAGGGCCTGAAGGAGAGTTTCCTCTCCTTCAGACCCTGGGAACCATCAGGAATACCGTCCGATACATGAGTCCCATTGACTTGTATTGGTATCGGGTATCGGTATCGGATTGGATCCGATACTTTGCCGGTATCGGCCGATACTTTCCGATACCGATACTTTCAAGTATCGGACGGTATCGCTCAACACTAGTCCCATCACAAGACCAGCTTTTTTTTTTCGCTCAGAGGGAGTAAACAATCAAGGTCCATATTGAATGACTGCAAGCAAAGCTCTTGAAAAAATAATGCCTTTATATTGAAAGTTTATACTTGAAGTGCATTTCAGCTATACAAAGGATATTTGATGAATTTGATGGGTGACAGGAATCAAAAATTGCAAAGGCTGTGAAATTGCGAAAAACACACAAATCTGACATTGTTTTCTAGTAATTGTTTTATGGCATACATTGTATAGTAAAAATGACATGACACCATGATTGCCCACGTCTGTACAATTACAGCAATACCAAACATGTCAAGTTGGTTTAGTTTTTAGTTATCAAGGGTAAAAGGAAGAAAAGAAAAGTTATGTGCAATAGAATAACTTGAAGGATACAGTATACTGAAAAAGTCGTCACTAAGTTAACCATATCTCCATTTATCATGCAAATACACGTCATTCTTTTTATATATGAGCAACCACTTCAAGAGGATCAACATTTATGCTTGTGTTCTCAAAAGGGACGTTTTGGACAATTGGTTTAAAAATTCTGGGATATTTCTTTTAATTGACTTTTTCCAGTTTTACTGTTTTTTGGACAAGTGAAGTTACATTTATATTACCAATAAAGTGCATTTAAAATACCCTTCAGCACATCCCATGATAACCAGTAACATCTGTTTTTGCAGCCCCTCTTTGCTGGCCTACAAACTATAACTTAAGTTTATTACAAAGAAAATAACTTTTTTAATCTTTTACGACAATTTCTTTTATATTTTTCATTAAAGCTTGTTAAGAAATATCAAATGTTTTCACTTAAATATTGCAGCTAAAGTTCATATACTAGTAGCAAAAACACATGGTCCTAATTTTCACAAAGCTTCTAGTGCCAACCACTGATATTCACATAATACTGAAGCAATGCAAACTCTAGGACGTCTTTTCGAATGTTGTGAAAGAGAATAATTCATGTCTAAATTAGTTTTGCTATTAAGGAACAACTGACTGCTACACTGTAACATTAAATAAAACTGTTACCAGGATTTTGCCACCTAATCTCAAAGCAGCATATTGTAGGGGCAGAGAGCTTGATTCCAGCGATGTGTCACTTACTGGGCTGCTTGCTATAGTTTTGATAAACTCACTGTTTTGTCAGCAGGAAATTATCATTAGAGGATTAGTAGTCCCACATGTAGTCCTCCACCTTCATGAGTTCTGTATGATCCCCTGCCTACACCATTGATTGGCAGCTTTCTGCCTATACACAGTGTACACAGAAAGCTGTCAATCAGTGATGTAGGTGGGGTTATACAACACTCAACATTCAGAGAACTGGTAGATCTGCAGGTGACAAAACAAGGATTTTATCAAAGCTATAGCAAGCTGTCCGGTAAGTGGTAAAACACTGGAATTAGGGTCTCTGCCCCTTCATGCTGCTCATTGGTGTGGTAGCAAAAATGTAGCATCAGATTCCTTTTCAATGGGAGAAAGAGAAACAGTGCAATGTTATTAAATAGACCAATACACTTAGCATGAAGCCATCTACATTGACAAAGTTACTAAGTCTAGTGAGCACGGAGCAGTCATGAGCACTGTAGAGATAGCATCATTGCTGAAGCCTATAAATAATCACCGGGAGCAGCGGTGGAGACTCATCACTGAAGCCGGGGACAGTGAGTACATTTTTTTGCTATTTTGAACCCTTGTAAGCCAGTGGTATCCAATTACATTACAATAAATCTGTCTGAATCTCATGGTATTGATTAATGATCAAATGTTTGTGGGAAATCCTGATGCCTGGCTTCAACACTAAGTTTTATATAAAGCTAATAATAGCCAAAAAATAGCCAAAGTGCTACAATATGACTTCCCATATAAGCCCCTCCTCTCTGACGGCTCACTTTCAGCACTGCTGTGAAGAATCCCATCATTTACCTCCCTGATTCCATTTTTCATAAGAGCATAGCTATTTTGAAAAAGTCCAAAAATGCTGTTCTTTTGTTTCGGCTATTTGGTTGACTAATTATTGAAGGCCTGGGGTCTGCCCTGAAAGCACTTCTTATGCCAAGTAGTACATTGATATTTATTTGCTTTTATTGTGATGCAAACTACAAGTTATAAAGTACTGTATATCACAAAAAGCATAAATTAACATCATCATTTGGTAAGGGTGGACTCGCAACAATAGCTTTACACTGACCATCGACCATGTAGCTATAGCCAAAGACAAAGCCCACAAATTCTTCATATATTTCAATAAATATAATAATGGTACAAGCATTGGTTACTCTGATGCATTACTTGCTAAAAAGCATAGTAAATATGAAACCATCTAATACTGTTAGTGTATGTATTCATAGTCATATATATTGTCAATTATGTATTTTTTGCTTTGTCAGTTGCATAGTCAAAGTAAATATTTATAGATATAGCAAAGCTAAAAGTATCATTGGGACTAGATTTTGTATCATGAATACATTCAGTTCTATAAAATATTGTAATATTATATTGCGTCATAATAACACATGACAAACTCAACTCATCACCAAACTCCGTTCTGCTACCTTGTCTGTTACTCATCTGATATGCAACACAATTCCTCTAAGCCAGTAAAACAACAAGGAAATTCAACTACATGTATAGTACCTTATATATAATAGTGTATTTGAAAATGATTTAAACAGCTAAATGTCCTACAGTAAATAAAAGTGATAATCCTGTGTGAAGAAACCCTATAGTAATTGACCTGTGTACAATGAGTAGTTGGCCATCTGCAATGAGCTCTACAGTAATCAGTCACTTCTCGATCCAGTCCTAGTTTATCAATATTTTTTACTAAATCCTTATATCTGTAAAATGTGAATTCAGGCAATGTGAGTTACTAAGGGCTTAATCCCCCCCTAAAGCCTCCTCTGCTATCTCTGGAGAATCCTCCCTTATGGTAGCCTTACACATTCATGTTATTGAGAAAAAAGTAAGCAATTACACTTTTAGGTAATTTTACCATTATTCTAAATTTATACATTCCAACAGTTAATTCCATCGAAAACCAATCTCTATAAAATAAAGAAGTTTTCACATGTTCGAATGTCCATTTTTAATCCATAAATAGTATTGCCAACTACTTTATTTGTGATTTCTCGGTCGCATAAGTTTGGTGGCATAGATATTTATAATATGGCAACAAAAAAGTAAACCAAGAGTTATTAATCACAGTCACAGATACGTTTAAATGAAACTGAAACAATCTCATGAACATCTCAGAACAGAAAATGTGATATATAATGTATTGGGGCCCAATATGTCCATATTATCAAACATAAGTGACATTATGCTTGGGCTCGACAGTCAGTTCTGGTTACTATAAAATGTAGGGTTACCATGACTGCTGTGTAATTTGGGGAAAAAGTCATGTGACAAAAGTCTAGGACTTTCACTCCATAACAAAGAACTAAAAGTTTCATTGGATCCCAAGTGTTACAGTTTTGTACCATCGAGCTCATGGTGGTAACAGTTGTGTCTCATCTACAATGCTGCTATATAAATGCAATGGGGACAAGAATAAAAAGTGTCCACAAAAGGTGTGACCCACATTTTTTACTAGAAGAGAAGAATCAATTTATTAATTCAGCTTTACATTAGGATAAAAGTGGGTCCTTATGTATACATTATATTTCTAAAATAGCAATAGGAACGTATAGGATTATGCATGCACATAAATCACAAAGATTTTGTAGCTGTAATCACTTCAAGGATTCAGAGTCATAAATGATATTGAAAACTTAATATATTAGAAAGGTCGTAATATAAGCAATAGTTGTAGAACAGACAATAGTTCTCTTCCTGGTAATAGGTGGTTGTGCTGAATTGAACCTTTGCTATCGGATGTTACCATGAGTCTTTTATTTTTAGCACTTGTGGTTTTACTTCTAGATTACATTTTAGAATTCAGTTTCCTAAGCCGGGATTCAGACATATCAGCATACTCAGCTCTGAATGTATGATAAGCAAGGCATCGTCAAGTCAACAAGGAGATGTATAGCCATTTGTAAATGTTACGTTTCACACCAGTTCATTGAAAGCCATTCATCAGATACAATAAGTTTTTATTTAAAATTGATATAGAAATATTTTTCTTACCGTCTTCTCCATTTTCGTTTCTTAGGATCTTGCAGTTTGGAGAAATAAAAGAGAAAAGGAAGTAAGAGCCCAGTGATCTTTGAGAGTCCTGAATTTTCCTCGGGAGCCTGTTTTTCGGGAATCAGCTGAGCTGAAGACAGTTTGATTCAGAGTGTAGTGCGCTCTGTCCAGCCAAGTAACCACTCCCTTTCAGGAGGGTGTGCTAGCTTGTCTGTTTCATTGAGCCCAAATCTACTTAAGCTGCCCTTATCCTCGCAGGTTTCCATATATAGGTAAGCTTGGAATGTGTTCCCAGAGAAAACGTTAGCCCTGAATAGCTTTGCAAGTGCCAACGGGTGCAGGAGATGTTAACACAGCGATGCCTTCAGGACACGATTTTACACAACTTCAGGGGAGAGTATGTAAAATGCGAGTTACGCTTGTTACGAGCGCCTCTTCAGACCTGGCACGCTGACACACATGATACAAAGCTATTGGAGCCTGATGGAAAGGTGGCTGAGAAAGGTATATAAGTGAAAGATTTCATAACAGTAATAACACTACAGAGAAGTCAGAGCCCTTTGTTCTCCTCCAGCAGAAGCAGTCAGTAATATATACATTTAATGCGCTTATTAGACTTCTAATATGTTTATTTCTCTCTGGAGACTTTGGAATGCAAATTACTGAATAAAAGTGGAATCCGGTCACACATTCAGCTCAGGCTTAAGGGGCCATGAAAGCATTTATTACATTTACATCAACTTATGAAAAAGGAGCAAAACAACTCCAGATTACAACAAAATGTTCACAATAAATGCATGTTACATATATAAAATACCTGGTTGCCAACATTAATGTTTCTAGTTCTTCCATTTACTCCAAGTCTTATTTTTTTCTATAAAAAGATTGACAGCTTATCATAGTATGGGGTCCAAAGAGTAACCAGATGCATTCCATGTGCTTCAAAGAACGTGGGGAGTAGATTTATCAAAGGTAATCTGTGAGCAGGTCTTTGCTATGTAATCCGAGGACAGCATGAAGTAGTGGTTAAAACTCAGATTTCAACAATGTGCCACATGTCAGGCTGTGTGCTTTTGTTTACATACAACAAAGGTGTTATCACCTTGTCATTATCATTGGCTGGACTATAGCAGCGCATGCATGCTAGTCTGACTCCGCCCCCTCCTGTGATAAGCAGCTCACTGTCAATAGACAATGTACATGCAGAGCCTGGGGTGGGCGGTAAGCTTTCTCAGCTCAGCTGCATTTCTAAATCTAAAAACTCTGATTGTATTTTACTGCTGCACCCAGTAAACTAAATGATACATTGTTGGATTCAGGGTCTCTTTTCCTTCATTATGCTGCTCTCAGATGAAGTAGCAAATACATGCTGTCGGATTTCTTTTAAACAACTTGCCCCAGTATTTTGTTACCAAAAATTAGCAACTTCCTTTACATTTTTATGCTGCTTCAATCTTTTAAAAATGTGAACAGATAAGGTATGGCCACCACCCTCTGCTCAACATATAATTTAAAGGAGAGCCTGGCATAAATTATAACTCAATCCTGTACCCACTTGTAGTAGGCACAGTTTTGCTTTACTAAGGCCCAGAGTGGCAAAGACGTAAAAAATGTGTTAAACCTAAGTCTATAGATTTGTTGCATGTTATTCCCATACGCCTCAATTGCAGATACCTCCACATTTGACAGAAAGATTTGTGCATCATGCTGCACTATTCTTCTGGTTCAAATGAAAGACACGAATTGTGAGTTGATGGGGCTCATTGGTTACTGTCGGTGTGCCCCATCTTCTGATGACAGGGGTTGAACTTCGATGTGGAATAATTTTGTCCTTGGGTTTTATTTTAAGTGAAATCAAAGTGAATATGTCGGATCCAAAGAAATCTTTGCCTAAAGAAATATAAAATCTCTGTGACGTCACCTTAACACAAAGAATAGCATGCAAGGTTTGACTCTCCAAATGTGTGACTCTTTCAGCTGTAGAAGGAAGATTTCCTACTTTCAACAGCTTTCACATCGTCTCTCAGTCCATATGTTATCTGTCAGTCCTGATAATTTTCAAGCAATATATTTCCTTCCAATGCAATATCCAGGCTACCTACTACTACTACTACTACTACTGCTACACAATACTGCTTATCTATGTTTGTGTCAGTCAAGGGGATTTACAAAATACTCTATGTTTAGATGTCTTGAGATATACAGCTCTGGAGGCAAAAATTAAGACACCACTGCAAAATGTTTAGTTTGTCTGATTTTTCTCTTTATAGGTAACATATTTTTCGCTTTATAAGACGCACCTGATTATAAGATGCACCCCCAAATTTGGTAAAGAAAAAGAGAAAAAAATAATTTTATGTTAAATGGGGGTCTGTCTGATAATGCCAGTGTCTGTCTTACAAATCATATATACAGTATGTCCCTCATCCTGGTATCAATATAACCCCCATCCTGGCACATGTCCCCCCTGTGCTGCTGGCACACTGGCACATTGCCCCCTGTGCTGCTGGCACACTTCCCCCATCCCATCCTGGATATGGACCCCTTGGTAACTATATGCCCCCTTGCTGACATGCACATGGCCCCCCGGTCACTATATGCTCCCCTGCTGGCATGCACATGATAAAATAAACTCATCTTCTGATAATGGCTCCGTGCTCCCAGCTCCTCGGTTGCACTACCTGTTTCCCAGGAATCGGATCATGTGACCTGGGCACACAGTGATGATATCACTGTGCTGTGCCAATCACATGATCGGATGTCGACACAGACACAGGAAGAGCCACGGGGGAGCTGGGAGCATAGAGCCATCATCAGAAAGTGAGTTAAGTGTTTGTTATTTTATCATGTGTTTGCCAGCAGAGGGGCATATAGTGACCAGGGGGGCCATGTGCGTGCCAGCAGGGGGCATATAGAGTGACAGGGGGCATATTCGTGATTGGAGGGGGGAGTGCAGGCACATGCAATATACGCCGCTCCCCTTTCAATCAACTTGGTACATGAGACTAATGAGCAGGAGCAAGTGACCTCCCGCTGTCTCTGCAGCCCACAGCCAACCCACTCCAGCCCCCTGATACCACTCCAGAGCCGCCCCCCCCTCCTCTATAGCATAGCACACAGATTCAGATTATGAGACGCACCCCCCACTTTCCCCCAAAATTTGGGGGAACAAAAGTGCGTTTTATAATCTGAAAAAAACGGTATATTTTTGAGTAAAGTGTAAATTGTTCTTTTATTCTATAAACTTCTGACATGTCTCCGAATTTCCAAGCAATACATTTTTTATTTTTTCTGAAACAGAGAAATGATCAAAATTAAAAAAAAACAAACAATGCTTTCAGACCTCAAATAATGCAAAAAAAAAAACAAGTTCATAATCATTAAGAAACAATACTAATGTTTTAACTCAAGAAGAGTTCAGAAATCAATATTTTGTGGAATAACCATGATTGTTAATCACATCTTTCATGCGTCTTGGCATGCTTTCCACCAGTCTTTCATACTGCTCCTGACACAAAAATGTAATCAGTTCTTTTTTGTTTGATGGCTTGTGACTATCCATCATCCTCTTGATTACATTCCAGAGGTTTTCAATGGGGTTCAGGTCTGGAGATTGGGCTGCTCATGACAGAGTTTTGATGTGGTGGTCTCTTAATTTTTGCCAGAGCTGTATTTGTGCAATATTTTTTTTTCAGTCAGTTAATATTATTCCAAGAGAAAGGAATTTATAAAATATGCATAGCAAACAAAAATGATAAAGGGCCCTCCCTAGTTTTGTGTTTTTCTTGGTGCCTATAACAGTACAGTTGACTAGATTCATATTTTCTTGGCAGAGAAAGAACTTTAGTTTTATAAACAAAATGTAGATTTTGGAATATATTCATTAATATCCATTGGGGTTTCGTATATCAGATAAATTATTTAGTGGCTTATTATAGCGAATGAAATGTGTCAAAACTTCTAAGAAATCAGATCTTAATGTACTTGCTCTGTGTATACTACGAAGTTTTTACTAGTACTGATACATGTAACCTAGTGTAACCTCCTAGCTTTACTGGAGACTTACCTGGTCTTTTAGAAGTTCATGGGGCTTCCATTCTTCACAAGACTCCTATAAAATTCAGGTGGTCTGAAATTGTTGAATTATAAATTAGCTATAATATCTCTGGTGGTTTAGGCTGGTTTAGGGGTTTAATGAGATTACATTACAGATTATAGATTAGACTATAATGGTTACTAATCTCTCCAGGGTTTCATTAGCTGAGATCATGTACATCTTCCGAATACTGAACTGATCAAGGATGAACAGAGAATTGTAGAGTTATTATTTGATGGGAACATAATTCCATAGCTGTGTGTCAATGCTGAACATACCTCTCTAGGTCCAGCCTGGCCATCCTTTGGGCTTTCCATAACCAGCCTTGAAGTGCTGTTCAATATGATGCCTAAAAGTGCCATATGTTGGCGATGTACTACAATGTAATCCATATAGTTTCTGTGATGCTAGTCACTACTTGTGGACAAGCTGTGAGTCAAAGTAACCAAGTGTTTTGGGGTCAAATACTAATAGAACACGTCATAAAATAAAGTGGAAAGACAAAGGCATATGGCGCAAATTCAGAATACCAGGAAGATAGTGTATAAGAGAAATGGGGGTAGACAAACAGATGGTCAGAATGAGGTCCAAGGTGAGGCAGCACTAGATCAAAAAACAGAGCACAGAAATATAAGGCAAATATACACCACCAAGCAAATGAACAGGGAACACCTGAAGGAAACTCAGCACCTCCTAGCCTCAGATTGGACAGCAGAGCTGTCTATCAAAAGACCGACAGCTCAGCATAACCCTGTACTAGATTGGACAACTAAGCTGTCTATCAAAATACTGACAGCTCAGCATGCCTCTGCAATAGATTGGATGACTGAGCTATAACTCACTGTGTCCAAGACACACTAAGCAGAGGAACCATGATAGTTTGCTAAATTACACTGGTACTTAGACTCGCTACAATACACAGCAAATATACTATGTAATGAATAAATAGCAGTGCATCACAGTACTATGACCAAACAACAGTTTCTTATGGCAACTGTCAATAATATGGTCCTGAGTTTGGCCAAAAGGTTCAATTTTGTTCTTATCTGAATACAGCACCTTCCTAAATACATTTGGGGAGTCCTGCACTTGTCTTTTGGTAAACTCAAAATGAGCCATACAATTTTTGTTGTAAGTAAAGGTTTTTTTCTGCCCACTTTTCCATAAAGGTCACCTCTATGGAGATTTTGGCTTATTGAGGTCATATTGACAAATACTCCAGTCTCTGCTTCAGAACTCTTCAGCTCCTTCAGGGCTACCTATGGTCTCTGTTGTGTCTCACTGATAAGTGCCCTCCTTGTCCTGGCTGAACTTTTGGCCGGTTTGTTGTGGCACTATATTTTATGTTTGTTGTGGCACTATGTTCTTTCCATTTGATGATAATAGATTTGATGGTGCTCTTTCTCCCTGACTTGCTTGGAGATCGCCTTGGTCTTCATGGTATTGTTTGGTTAGGGGTGACTCTTGCTTAATGGTGTTTCAGATTCTGTGACTTTCAGAAAAGGTGTGTATATACTGACAAACCATGTCCCACTTTGATTGCACACAGGTGGACTTCCTTTCACTAAACATGTGACTTATGAAGGAAATTGATTGCACCAGAAAAATTTGACAACTTTTCTGCACCATTAAGGGCCATCAAAAGGGCTAAAAAAAATTAAAGAACATTAATAGTCACCTTTCCACTTACCTCTTCAGCTCTGCCGCTCCCCCTTGGTGCATCTTTTGATAGTTCTGCGCATGTCACGACGTCATGACATTGTGACATTCTCCACGGAACCCTCAGGAACCTTATCAAAGCCGGAAGTTTTGGCTCACAGTGAGAGGCCCAGGAATTTTTAGATTTTTTTTTACATATGAGGTATATTATGCTCTCGGAGAAAAACAAAATGAAAAAATAAGAAAAATAATAATGTACCTTATGTTTTTAAAGTTCACAGCAATATTGGAGTTCATGTATTTATTAATCACACAGTGCTGACACACAGGGCCGTATTTGCCACTAGGCACGTGAGGGCACGTGCCTAGGGTGAGGACAATGCATGGGGCGGCACCTGAGCTGGGTTCGGTTGTTTTTTTTTTTTTAAAGCTGGGTCACCTCCCGACCGACCCCGCCCCAACGCCACATTCCCCCCCGCCCCCCCTGGCCACCCGCCCGCCCTCCTTGAAGACGATACTCACCCTGCTCCAGCGATGCCTGTCTCGGCTTCTGCTGCGCTCCTAAATGAGCGGTCATGTGGTACCGCTCATTAAGGTCATGAATATGCGCATATATATGAGGGATGGGGGGGACAGGGGAGGGGGGATGAAGGAGGATGGTAAGCTGCGCCATTCATGATGGGGGAGGGTGGAGAGATGAGCCATGAATACAGGGGGGGTGGAGAGATGAGCCATGCATACAGGGGGGTGGAATATGAGCCATGCATACAGGTGGGGGGTGGAGAGGTGAGTCATGCATACGGGGGTGTCATGGTTCTCAATGGCAAGAGAACATAGTTAAGCATACAAAAAGGACTAGCTCTTGGAAGATGGGAACTCGAGCTGACTGTGAGCTAAACCTACCGCACAACTAACAGTGGCCGGGTAGCGTGCCTACGTTTTTATCCCTAGACGCCCAGCGCCAGCCGGAGAACTGACTGACCCTAGCAGAGGAAAATACAGACCTGGCTTACCTCTAGAGAAATTTTCCCCAAAAGCCAGACAGTAGCCCCCACATATATTGTCGGTGATTTCAGAGGAAATTGACATACGAAGTATGAAGATAGGTTTAGCAAATTGAGGTCCGCTTACTAGATAGTAGGAAGACAGAAAAGGGAACTTCACAGTCAGCTGAAAACCCTTTTCAAAACACCATCCTGAAATTACTTTAAGACTAATATCAACTCATGACACCAGAGTGGCAATTTCAGCTCACAAGAGCTTCCAGCCTCAGAAATAATCAATCGCAGAGAACTGGAACAAAAATGCAAAACAAACTTAGGACTACAAGTCCAACTTAGCTGATAGTAGTCTAGGAGCAGGAACATGCAACAGAAAGGCTTCTGGTAACATTGTTGGCCGGCATAGAAATGACTGAGGAGCAAGGTTAAATAGAAAACTCCCACATCCTGATGGAAACAGGTGAACAGAGGAGATGAAGCACACAAGTGCAGTACCACCAGAAACCACCGGGGGAGTCCAGAAACCAAATTCACAACACGGGGGGTGGAGAGATGAGCCATGCATACAGGGGGGTGGAATATGTGCCATGCATACAGGGGGGTGGAGAGATGAGCCATGCATACAGGGGGGTGGAGAGATGAGCCATGCATACAGGGGGGAGGTGGAATATGAGCCATGCATACAGGGGGGTGAATATGAGCCATGCATACAGGGGGGGTGAATATGAGCCATGCATACAGGGGGGGTGAATATGAGCCATGCATACAGGGTGGAGTATGAGCCATGCATACAGGGGGGGAATATGAGCCATGCATACGGGGGGGGGAATATGAGCCCTGCATACAGGGGGGAATATGAGCCATGCATACAGGAGGGGGGGTCATTATACAGTATGGAGAACTGTGTGTGGCCATTATACATCATTGAGCATCATGTGTGGCCGTTATACAGTATGGAGCATCATGTGTGGCCATTATACAGTATTGAGCATCATGTGTGGCCGTTATACAGTATGGAGCATCATGTGTGGCCAATGGCCATTATACAGTATGGAGCATCATGTGTGGCCGTTATACAGTATGGAGCATCATGTGTGGCCAATGGCCATTATACAGTATGGAGCATCATGTGTAGCCATTATACAGTATGGAGCATCATGTGTGGCCGTTATACAGTATGGAGCATCATGTGTGGCCAATGGCCATTATACAGTATGGAGCATCATGTGTGGCCATTATACAGTATTGAGCATCATGTGTGGCCGTTATACAGTATGGAGCATCATGTGTGGCCATTATACAGTATGGAGCACTGTGGCCATATTTTTTCGTTTATAATTATTGTATATAAAACAGTGTGATCAGCAGTGCTAAATGGCTGTGGTTGGGACGTGGATATGGGTGTGACTAGTTGTGAAATGGGTGTGTCAGAGGCGTGGCCTAAAATTTGCCATGGCGCGCTACACGCGCGGCACACTTTATACCTCCTTCCTTTCTTCAAAAGTTGGGAGGTATGGTACCGCATTTGCCAGATCATGGCAAGTGCCGCAAATCCCATAGGGAATGAATGAGGCCGAACGCAGTGTTGCTGTAAGTGATCCGTTACGCAGCACATGCAGAAAAACTGCCGGATCTGCTGCAAAGGGCGACTTTCACATCAGCGATTCTTGCTAAAGTCACTGCCGATAGTGTCATACTCACAAAAGGGGGAGGCAGCACTAAAAGTGCCTAGGGCAGCAGAAACCCTAAATACGGCCCTGCTGACACATCATGTGTATGTACACTGCTCAAAAAAATAAAAGGAACACTTAAACAACAGAATATAACTCCAAGTAAATCAAACTTCTGTGAAATCAAACTGTCCACATAGAAAGCAACACTGTTTAACAATCAATTTCACATGCTGTTGCGCAAATGGAATAGACAACAGATGGAAATTATTGGCAATTATCAAGACACACTCAATTAATGAGTGGTCCTGCAGGTGGGGACCACAGACCAGATCTCAGTACCAATGCTTTCTGGCTGATGTTTTGGTCACTTTTGAATGTTGGTTGTGCGTTCACATTCGAGGTAGCATGAGACGGATTCTACAACCCACACAAGTGGCTCAGGTAGTGCAGCTCATCCAGGATGGCACATCAATGCGAGCTGTGGCAAAAGGTTTGCTGTGTCTGTCAGTGTAGTGTCCAGAGGCTGGAGGCACTAACAGGAGAAAGGCCAGTACACCAGGAGAAGTGGAGGGGGTCATAGGAGGTCAGCAAATCAGCAGCAGGACCGCTACCTCAGCCTTTGTGCAAGGAGGAGCAGGAGGAGCACTGCCAGAGCCCTGCAAAATGACCTCCTACAGGCATCAAATGTGCATGTGTCTGCACAAACGGTTAGAGACCGACTTCATGAGGATGGTCTGAGAGCCCAACGTCCACAGATGGGGGTTGTGCTCACAGCCCAACACCGGGCAGGATGCTTGGCATTTGCCACAGAACACAAGGATTGGAAAATTCACCACTTCACAGATGAAAGCAGGTTCACACTGAGCATATGTGACAGACGTGACAGAATCTGGAGACTCCGTGGAGAGTGATCTGCTGCCTGCAACATCCTTCTGCATGACCGGTTTGGCAGTGGGTCAGTAATGGTGTGGGGTGGCCTTTCTTTGGAGGGCTGCATAGCCCTCCATGTGCTCGCCAGAGGTAGCCTGACTGCCATTAGGTACCGAGATGAGATCCTCAGACCCATTGTGAGACCATACGCTGGTGCCGTTGGCCCTGGGTTCCTCCTAATGCAGGACACTGCCAGACCTCATGTGGCTGAAGTGTGTCAGCAGTTCCTGCAAGATGAAGGCATGGAAGCTATGGACTCACCCGCCCGTTCCCCAGACCTGAATCCGATTGAACACATCTGGGACATCATGGCTCGCACCATCCACCAACGTTACGTTGCACTACCAGACAGTCCAGGAGTTGGCAGATGCTTTAGTCCAGGTCTGGGAGGAGATCCCTCAGGAAACCATCCGCCGACTCATCAAGAACATGCCCAGGCATTGTAGGGAGGTCATACAGGCACGTGGAGGCCACGCACACTACTGAGCATCATTTCCTTGTCTTGAGGCATTTTCACTGAAGCTGGATCAGCCTGTAAATTCATTTTCCACTTTGATTTTGAGCATCATTCCAACTCCAGACCTCCGTGGGATATTAGTTGTGATTTACGTTGATCATTTTTAGGTTTTTTTTGCTCTCAACACATTCCACTATGTAATGAATAAAGATTTACAACTGGAATATTTCATTCAGTGATATTTAGGATGTGGGATTTTAGTGTTCCCTTTATTTTTTTAGCATTGTATGTATATATATATATATATATATATATATATATATATATATATATATATATATATATATATTTACAGATCTGGCAAAGAGACCACCACATCGAAAGACCTGAACCCCATTAAAACCTCTGGAATGTAATCAATAGGATGATGGATAGTCACAAGTAGTGTTGAGCATTCCGATGCTGCAAGTATCGGGTATCGGCCGATACTTGCTGTATCGGAATTCCGATACCGGGATTCCGATACTCTTGTGGTATCGGGTATCGGGTATCGGAACAACATTTTATTTTAATTCTCTCTTTTACACATTTTAACATTGTTAAAATGTGTAAAAGAGAGAATTAAAATAAAAAATATCGCTATACTCACCTGTCCGACGCAGCCGGGACCTCAGCGCAGGAACCGGCAGCGTTGTTTGTTTAAAATTCCCGCTTTTACATGGTTACGCGAACTCCCGGCTTGTGATTGGTCAGGGCGCCCATGTTGCCGGGCCGCGGACCAATCACAGCAAGCCGTGACGAAAATACGTCACGGCTTGCTGTGATTGGTCCGCGTCCCGGCAACATGGCCGCCATTAACCAATCACAAGCCGTGACGTCACGGGAGGCTGGACTTGCGCGCTTTTGAAAAAGCGCGCGTGTCCAGCCTCCAGTGACGTCCCGGCTTATGATTGGTTGCGCCGCGATCAACCAATCACAAGCCGGGAGGCTGGACACGCGCGCAATTTTAAAATGCGCGCTTGTCCTGCCTCCCGTGACGTCACGGCTTGTGATTGGTTAATGGCGGCCATGTTGCCGGGCCGCGGACCAATCACAGCAAGCCGTGACGTATTTTCGTCACGGCTTGCTGTGATTGGTCCGCGTCCCGGCAACATGGCGCCGTGACCAATCATAAGCCGGGACGTCACTGGAGGCTGGACACGCGCGCTTTTTCAAAAGCGCGCAAGTCCAGCCTCCCGTGACGTCACGGCTTGTGATTGGTTAATGGCGGCCATGTTGCCGGGACGCGGACCAATCACAGCAAGCCGTGACGTATTTTCGTCACGGCTTGCTGTGATTGGTCCGCGGCCCGGCAACATGGGCGCCCTGACCAATCACAAGCCGGGAGTTCGCGTAACCATGTAAAAGCGGGAATTTTAAACAAACAACGCTGCCGGTTCCTGCGCTGAGGTCCCGGCTGCGTCGGAGAGGTAAAGTATAGCGATATTTTTTATTTTAATTCTTTCTTTTACACATTTATATGGTTCCCAGGGCCTGAAGGAGAGTTTCCTCTCCTTCAGACCCTGGGAACCATCAGGGATACCGTCCGATACTTGAGTCCCATTGACTTGTATTGGTATCGGGTATCGGTATCGGATTGGATCCGATACTTTGCCGGTATCGGCCGATACTTTCCGATACCGATACTTTCAAGTATCGGACGGTATCGCTCAACACTAGTCACAAGCGTTCAAAGAACTGCTTACATTATTGCACCAGAAGCAATGTGAAAGAATGGTGGAAAGCATGCCAAGACGCATGAATGCTGTGATTAAAAAAGTGATTAAAAAATTATGGTTATTCAACAAAATATTGATTTCTGAACTATTCCAGAGTTAAAACATTAGTATTGTTGTTTCTAAATGATTATGATGAACTTGTTTTCTTTGCATTATTTGAGGTCTAAAAGCCATTGGTAAATTCAAAAAAGTTAATTTTTTTAACATTAATGTGTACTCCACATCCCCATCTTGACTAAAAAAAACGGTAATGTAGAAATTTTTGAAAATTTTATAAGAAAGAAAAACTGAAATATCACATAGTCAGTATTCAGACCCTTTGCTCAGACATTCATATTTATGTCACATGCTGTCCATTTCCTTGTGATCCTCCTTGAGATGGTTCTACTCCTTCACTGGAGTCCAGCTGTGTTTAATTAAACTGATAGGACTTGATTTGGAAACGCACCCACCTGTCTATATAAGACCTCTCAGCTCACTGTTCATGTCAGATCAAATGAGAATCATGAGGTCAAAGGAACTTGCCAAGGAGCTCAGAGACAGAATTGTGGCAAGGCACAGATCTGGCCAAGGTTACAACAGAATTTCTACAGTACTCAAGGTTCATAAGAGCACAGTGGCCTTCATAATCCTTGGAAGAAGTTTGGGACCACCAGAAGTCTTCCTGGACCTGGCTGTCCAGCCAACCTGAGCAATTGTGGGAGAAGAGCCTTGGTGAGGGAGGTAAAGAAGAATCTCAAGATCACTGTGGCTGAGCTCCAGAGAAGCAGTAGGGAGATGGGAGAAAGTCCCACAAAGTTAACTGCCACTGCAGCCCTCCACCAGTCAGACCTTTATGGCAGGGTTGCCCCACAGAAGCCTCTCCTAAGTGCAAGACATATGAAAGCTTGCATAGTTTGCTAAAAACCACATGAAGGACTCCAAGACTATGAGAAATAAGATTCTCTGGTCTGATGAGATGAAAATAGACCTTCTTGGTGATAATTCTAAGCGGTATGTGTGGAGAAAACAAGGCACTGCTCATCACTTGCTCAATACAATCCCAACAGTGAAATATGGTGGTGGCAGCATCATGCTATAGGGGTGTTTTTCAGCTGCAGGGACAGGATGTCTGGTGCTCTGGACCTTAGACTTGGCCAAAGGTTCACCTTCCAACAAGACAATGACCCTAAGCACACAGCTAAAATAACAAAGGAGTGGCTTCAGAACAGCTATGTGACCATTCTTGACTGGCCCAGCCAGAGCACTGACCTAAACCCAATTGAGCATCTCTGGAGAGACCTGAAAATGGCTGTCCACCAATGTTTACCATGCAACCTGATGGAACTGAAGAGGATCTGCAAGGAAGAATGGTGGAGTATTCCCAAACCCAGGTGTGAAAAACTTGTTGCATCATTCCCAAGAAGACACATGGCTGTACTAGCTCAAAAGGGTACTTCTACTCAATAATGAGCAAATGGTCTGAATACTTATGACCTTGTAATATTTCATTTTTGTAATAAATTTGCAAAAATTACTACATAGGGGTGCAGAGTGTACATTAATGAGAAAAAATGAACTTTTTTGAATTTACCAAATGGCTGCAATTAAACAAAGAGTGAAATATTTAAATGAGTCTAAATACTTTCCATACCCACTATATATATACACAAGTGCTTCTCACTAAATTAGAATATCATCAAAAAGTTAATTTATTTCAGTTCTTCAATACAAAAAGTGAAACTCATCTATATATATAAAGCTGACTGTATATACAGTATGTGTGTATATATCAAGCCATGCCCACTCTGCATAGCCCCACCCACACCCCATAGCCACACTCCACACGCAAAGCCCCTTCCACACAGCCCATGTTGTTAGCGCACATGGGCGGAGACACTGTCACCTCGAAAGCCACCCTGCAAAACTCACCAGCTGTGACGTCCCAGCCGCTGCAAGCTACAATAAGTGCCGCTGCCTTCAGAGTATCAGTGCATGGCAGGCACAGGCCACATCTAGCTCTGTCATGTCTATAATAGTATAATAGTTATTGTACAATATGTCCTGAGTAGTGTTGAGCATTCCGATACCGCAAGTATCGGGTATCGGCCGATATTTGCTGTATCGGAATTCCGATACCGAGATCCGATACTTTTGTGGTATCGGGTATCGGTATCGAAACAACATTAATGTGTAAAATACAACATTAATGTGTAAAATAAAGAATTAAAATAAAAAATATTGCTATACTCACCTCTCCGACGCAGCCTGGACCTCACCGAGGGAACCGGCAGCGTTCTTTGCTTAAAATGCGCGCTTTTCCTTCCTTCCGTGACGTCACGGCTTCTGATTGGTCGCGTGCCGCCCATGTGGCCGCGACGCGACCAATCACAGCAAGCCGTGACGTAATTTTCAGGTCCTTCTAGGCATTCAGTATTTTAAAATTACGTTCCGGCTTTGTGATTGGTCGCGTCGCGGTCACATGGGCGACGCGACCAATCACAAGCCGTGACGTCACGGGAGGCAGGAAACGTGCGCATTTTTAAAATTACGTCGCGGCTTGTGATTGGTTGCGTGCCGCCCATGTGACCGCGACGCGACCAATCACAGCAAGCCGTGACGTAATTTCAGGTCCTGAATGCAGAAATAGGCATCAGGACCTGAAATTACGTCACGGCTTGCTGTGATTGGTCGCGTCGCGGTCACATGGGCGGCACGCAACCAATCACAAGCCGTGACGTAATTTTAAAAATGCGCGCGTCTCCTGCCTCCCGTGACGTCACGGCTTGTGATTGGTCGCGTTGCCCATGTGACCGCGACGCGACCAATCACAAAGCCGGAACGTAATTTTAAAATACTGAATGCCTAGAAGGACCTGAAAATTACGTCACGGCTTGCTGTGATTGGTCGCGGCCACATGGGCGGCACGCGACCAATCAGAAGCCGTGACGTCACGGAAGGAAGGAAAAGCGCGCATTTTAAGCAAAGAACGCTGCCGGTTCCCTCGGTGAGGTCCAGGCTGCGTCGGAGAGGTGAGTATAGCAATATTTTTTATTTTAATTCTTTATTTTACACATTAATATGGTTCCCAGGGCCTGAAGGAGAGTTTCCTCTCCTTCAGACCCTGGGAACCATCAGGAATACCGTCCGATACATGAGTCCCATTGACTTGTATTGGTATCGGGTATCGGTATCGGATTAGATCCGATACTTTGCCGGTATCGGCCGATACTTTCCGATACCGATACTTTCAAGTATCGGACGGTATCGCTCAACACTAGTCCTGAGTAAGCCGATACCCCATATGGGGGAGGAATCACTGTTTGGGCGCACAACAGGGCTCGGAAGGGAAGGAGCGCCATTTGACTTTTTCAATGAAAAATTGGCTCCAATCTTTAGCGGACACCATGTCGCGTTTGGAGAGCCCCTGTGTGCCTAAACATTGGAACTCCCCCTCAAGTGACGCCAGTTTGGAAACTAGACCCCCCAAGGAGCTTATCTAGATGCATAGTGAGCACTTTGAACCCCCAGGTCATTCACAAATTGATCCGTAAAAATGAAAAAGTACTTTTTTTTCAAAAAAATTTCTTTTAGCCTCAATTTTTTCATTTTCACATGGGCAACAGGATAAAATGGATCCTAAAATGTGTTGGCCAATTTCTCTTGAGAACACTGATACCTCATATGTGGTCACAAACCACGCACTGTACGCTGATACCCCATGTGGGGGAGGAACCACTGTTTGGGCGCACAACAGCGCTCGGAAGGGAAGGAGCGCCATTTGACTTTTGAATGAAAAATTAGCTCCAATCGTTAGTGGACACCATGTCGTGTTTGGAGAGCCCCTGTGTACCTAAAGATTGGAGCTCCCCCACAAGTGATCCCATTTTGGAAACTAGACCCCTCAAGGAACTTTTCTAGATGCATAGTGAGCACTTTGAACCCCCAGGTGCTTCACAAATTGATCCGTAAAACTGAAAAAGTACTTTTTTTCACAAAAAATTTCTTTTAGCCTCAATTTGTTCATTTCCACATGGGCAACATGATAAAATGGATCCTAATATTTATTGGGCAATTTCTCCTGAGTACACTGATACCTCATATGTGGGGGCACACCACTGTTTGGGCACACGGCAGGGCTTGGAAGGGAAGGAGTGCCATTTGACTTTTTGAATGAAAAATTAGCTCCAATTGTTAGCGGACACCATGTCGTGTTTGGAGAGCCCCTGTGTGCCTAAACATTGGAGCTCCCCCACATGTGACCCCATTTTGGAAACTAGACCTCCCATGGAACTAATCTAGATGTGCGGTGACCACTTTAAACCCCCAAGTGCTTCACAGAAGTTTATAACGCAGAGCCGTGAAAATAAAAAATCTTTTTTCTTTCCTCAAAAATAATGTTTCAGCAAGCAATTTTTTATTTTCACAAGGGTAACAGGAGAAATTAGACCCCAATAGTTGCTGCCCAGTTTGTCCTGAGTATGCTTGTATCCCACATGTGGGGGTAAACCACTGTTTGGGCTCAGAAGGGAAGTAGTGACGCTGTGAAATGCAGACTTTGATGGAATGGTCTGCGGGCGTCACGTTGCGTTTGCAGAGCCCCTGATGTGCCTAAACAGTAGAAACCCCCCACAAGTGACCCCATTTTGGAAACTAGACCCCCCATGGAACTTATCTAGACATGTCGTGAGCACTTTGAACTCCCAAGTGCTTCACAGAAGTTTACAATTCAGAGCCGTGAAAATAAAAAATCATTTTTCTTTCCTCAAAAATTATGTTTTAGTAAGTAATTATTTATTTTCACAAGGGTAACAGGAGAAGTGGACCCCAATATTTGTTTCCCTTTTTGTCCTGAGTACACTGATACCCCATATGGGGGGTAAACCACTGCTTGGGCACACATCGGGGCTCGGAAGGGAAGTAGTAACGTTTAGAAATGCAGACTTTGATGGAATGGTCTGCGGGCGTCATGTTGCGTTTGCAGAGACCCTAATCTGCCTAAACAGTAGAAACCCCCCACAAGTGACCCCGTTTTGGAAACTAGACCCCCCAAGGAACTTATTCAGATGTGTGGTGAGCACTTTGAATCCCCAAGTGCTAAGTTCACAGAAGTTTATAACGCAGAGCCATGAAAATAAAAAATAATTTTTCTTTCCTCCAAAATTATGTTTTAGCAAGCAATTTTTTATTTTTGCAAGGGTAACAGGAGAAAATGGACCCCAATAGTTGTTGCCCAGTTTGTCCTGAGCATGCTGGTACCCCATATGTTGGGGTAAACCACTGTTTGGGGGCACGTCAGGGCTCGGAAGGGGGGAGCACCATTTGACTTTTTGAACGCAAGATTGGCTGGAATCAATGGTGGCGCCATGTTGCGTTTGGAGGCCCCTGATATGCCTAAACAGTGGAAACCCCTCAATTCTAACTCCAACACTAACCCAAACACACCCCTAACCCTAATCCCAACTCTATCCATAACCCTAATCACAACCCTAACCCCAACACACCCCTAACCACAACCCTAACCCCGACACACCCCTAACCCTAATCCCAACCCTAATCCTAACCCTAATCCCAACCCTAACCACAACCCTAACCCCAACACACCCCTAACCCTAACCATAACCCTAACCACAAGCCTAATCTTAACCCTATTTCCAACCCTAGCCCTAATTCCAACCCTAACTCTAATTCCAACCCTAACCCTAAGGCTATGTGCCCACGTTGCAGATTCGTGTGAGATTTTTCCGCACCATTTTTTAAAAATCCACAGGTAAAATGCACTGCGTTTTACCTGCGGATTTACCGCGGATTTCCAGCATTTTTTTGTGCGGATTTCACCTGTGGATTCCTGTTGAGGAACAGGTATAAAATGCTGCAGAATCCGCACAAAGAATTGACATGCTGCGGAAAATACAATGCAGCGTTTCCGTGCGGTATTTTCCGCACCATGGGCACAGCGGATTTGGTTTTCCATAGGTTTACATGGTACTGTAAACCTGATGGAAAACTGCTACGAATCTGCAGCGGCCAATCCGCTGCGGATGCGCAGCCAAATCCAAACCGTGTGCACATAGCCTTAGGGTATGTGCCCACGCTGTGGATTCCATTGCGAAATTCTCCACAGCGGAATTGATAAATCCGCAGTGCAAAACCGCTGCGGTTTTTACTGCGGATTTATCGCGGTTTCTAGTGCGGTTTCTACTGTGGATTTACACCTGCAGTTTTCTATTTTAGCAGGTGTAAACCCGCAGCGGAATCTGCACAAAGAATTGACATGCTGCGGAATATAAACCGCTGCGTTTCCATGCGGTTTGTTCCTCAGCATGTGCACTGCAGATTTCGTTTCCCATAGGTTTACATTGTACTGTAAACTTATGGGAAACCGCTGCGGACCCGCAGCTGAGAAAACGCTGCGGTTCCGCAGCGAAATCCGCAGCGTGTGCACATACCCTAATTCTAACCCTAACCCTAATTCTAACCCTAATTCTAACCCTAACCCTAGCCCTAACCCTAACCCTAACCCTAGTTCTAACCCTAACCCTAGTGTAAAAATAAAAGTAAATATATTTTCTTTATTTTTATTATTGTCCCTACCTATGGGGGAGATAAAGGGGGGGTTCATTTACTATTTTTTTATTTTGATCACTGTGATAGGTTCTATCACAGTGATCAAAATGTACCTAGAACGAATCTGCCGGCCGGCAGATTCGGTGGGCGCACTGCGCATGCGTCTGCCATTTTGGAAGATGGCGGCACCCATGGAGCAGACGGACGGACACCGGGAGGCTCGGTAAGTATGAGGGTGGGGGGATCGGAGTACGGGGGGGATCGGAGCACGGTGGAGTGGGATGGGAGC
Organism: Ranitomeya variabilis; assembly: GCF_051348905.1. Lineage (NCBI taxonomy): Eukaryota > Metazoa > Chordata > Amphibia > Anura > Dendrobatidae > Ranitomeya > Ranitomeya variabilis. The sequence goes on from NC_135234.1 coordinate 155,010,460, forward strand.
ATGGGAGCGGAGGACTGGGGAGGTGATCGGTGGCGGGGGGGGGGGGGGGCAGATCAGGGTTTCCAGCCATGGCCGATGATATTGCAGCATCGGCCATGGCTGGATTGTAATATTTCACCATTTTCATAGGTAAAATATTACAAATCACTCTGATTGGCTGTTTCACTTTCAACAGCCAATCAGAGTGATCATAGCCATGAGGAGGTGAAGCCACCCCCCCGGGCTGAAGTACCACTCCCCCTGTCCCTGCAGATCAGTTGAAATTGGAGTTAACCCTTTCACCCGATCTGCAGGGACGCGATCCCTCCATGACGCCACATAGGCGTCACAGGTCGGATTGGCACCGACTTTCATGATGCCTACGTGGCGTCACAGGTCGGGAAGGGGTTAATGGAAAGGGAGGAGCCTCATGGATTACACCATAACAGGAAGTTGCTCATAACAGGAAGTTGCTGTGCACGTGTAAGGGGAAGAGAGGAATGAGGTGAAAATGAGAGAAGTGATGGGAAAATTAGATGAGTTAGGGGAAAATAGTGGAGTGAAGTGAAAATAGTGGAGTGAGGGGAAAATGAGAGGTGTGAGCTGAAAATGAGAGGCGTGAGGTGAAAATGAAGAAGTGTGAGTGGAAAATTAGAAGAGTGAGGGGAAAATGAGGGGAGTGATAAGAAAATGACAAGTGTAAGGTCAAAATGACAGGTGTGAGGGGTAGAATGAGAGGATTGAGGGGGAAATGAGAGGTGTGAGGGGGAAAATGAAAGGAGTGAGGGGAAAATGAAAGATGTGAGGAGGAAAATGAGAGATGTGAGGGGGAAAATGAGAGGCATGATGGGAAAATGAGAGAAGTGTATATTATGTGAAATGTCTTTATGTGCAATTTAAACATTATAATTTATTATAATTAACCACAGTTAGTTACTATGCCCGGGCAATGCCAGGCTCTTCAGCTAGTATATTATAGTCATTACAGGTGATCTATTTCAAGTGTTCATTTCTGTTTATGTTGATGATTATGGCTTACAGCTAATGAAAACCCAAAAGTCATTATCTCACTAAATTAAAAGAATTAAAAAAAACACCTGCAAAGGCTACCTACACGTTTAAAAAGGTCCCTTAGTTTGTTTCAGTAGGCTCCACAATCATGGGGAAGACTACAGACTTGACAGATGTCAAGAAGGCAGTCATTGACACACTCCACAAGGAGTGTAAGCCACAAAGGTCATTGCTAAAGAAACTGGCTTTTAGCAGAGTGCTGTATCTAAGCATATTAATGGAAAGTTGAGTGGACGGAAAAAGTGTGGTAGAAAAAGGTACACAAGCAACCAGGATAACCGCAGCCTTGAAAGGATTGTTAAGAAAAGGCCATTCAAAAATTGGGGGGAGATTCACAAGGAGTGGACTGCTGCTGGAGTCATTGCTTCAAGAGCCACCAAACACAGACGTTTCCAGGACATGGGCTGCAAGTGTCACATTCCTTTTGTCAAGCTATTCATGACCAATAGACAATGCCAGAAGCGTCTTACCTGGGCCAAGGAGAAAAAGTACTGGACTGTTGCTCAGTGGTCCAAGATGTTGTTTTCAGATGAAAGTAAAATTTGCATTTAATTTGGAAATTAAGGTCCCAGAGTCTGGAGTTCCACATCAGTGATGGTTTGGGGAGCCATGTCATCTGCTGGTGTAGTTCCACTGTGTTCTATCAAGATCAAAGTCAGAGCAGCCATCTACCAGGAAATGTTAGAGGACTTAGTGCTTCCCTCTGCTGACAAACTTTTTGGTGATGAAAATTTAATTCTCCAGCAGGACCTGGCACCTGTCCACACTGCCAAAAGTGCCAATGCCTGGTTTAAAAACAACAGTATAACTGAGCTTGATTGGCCAGCAAACTCACCTGACCTTAACCCCATAGAGAATCTATGCAGTATTGTCAAGAGGAAAATGAGAGACACCAAACCCAACAATGCAGACAAGCTGAAGGCTGCTATCAAAGCAATCTGGGCTTCCATAACACCTCAGCAGTGCCACAGGCTGATCGACTTCATGCCATGCCACATTAATGCAGTAATTGATGCAAAAGGAGCCCCAACCAAGTATTGAGTGAATTTACTGAACATATATTTCAGTAGGCCAACATTTCGGATTCTAAAATCATTTTTCAAGCTGGTGCTATAAAGTATTCTAATTTACTGAGATAATGACTTTTGGGTTTTCATTGGCTGTAAGCCATAATCATCAACATTAACAGAAATAAACACTTGAAATAGATCACTCTGTTTGTAATGACTCGTATTATATGCGAGTTTCAATTTTTGTACTGAAGAACTGAAATAAACTTTTTGATGATATTATAATTTTGTGAGAAACTGTTCAGGGGAAATGTGGAAACACGTTCTGTGGATGAAATTTTTTGTCCGCTTCTGTATGAGGAAATGTGGAAACATGCTCTGTGGGGGAAATTTGTTATCAACTTCTGTGGGGGAAATGTGGAAACATGCTCTTTGGGTGAAATTTGTTTTCAGCTTCTATTGGGGAAATGTGAAAACATGCTCTGTGGGTGAAATGTATCAGCTTCTGTTGGGTAAATGTGAAAACATGCTCTGTGGGTGAAATTTGCTATCATCTTATGTGGGGGTGCTGTGCCTCAAAGCCTCTGTGTATTCTGAAGCAATGTTTGTATGAGTAGAGTGCCCCAAAATAATTTTACATTTGTGGCTGGACCTAATGCTCATTAAAGGATTTACCCACTCATTCCAATAGCCTTCAGATTGTCATGGCTATTTTGTCTGGCTACATGAACTGCTGACTGAGTTGAGAAGTATTTAATTAGCTTGACTGCTGCCTTTCTTGGATGTGGTACTGTAAAGAGTGTGTCATGTCCTCCTGGGAGATCACTACGTATTGTGAATTGCAGCTCTTCTATTTAGCCTGTGCATTTGTGTCCTATATTAAATGGATTTAGTTTTCTTTGCTGCTGAATTGGTTAATGACCCTTTTTATGCTGGTCAGAAACATGCAGCTTTGTTTCAGCTTCTTTTGATCTGGTCATTATCTTTCTCTCTAAAACCTGGCCAGACCTTCTCTTCCTTTCCAGTGAAAGCTTTGCTTCCTAGCTCCTTGGAGATGCTGTGCTGAATTGGAGATCGTTGTTGCTACTGGAGATTGATGCGTGCTGTTTTTGGGTTTATGTTTTCCTCATAGTCCTATTCCCATTTAGTTGGTACATTCTTTTCCTCCCTGATATACCTCTCTACCTTCAGTGAGTGTTTGTATGTTTGCTGCTTTCTGTTATCCCAGTTGTCTAACGTTTTGATACACTAGCTTTTCTGTCCCGGGCCTCCTGGGAGAGGGAGAGTGTATAACTAAGGGAATACCAGAAGGAGAGTGAGGTTGGTGGCCCAAACCTCCTCACCTTTAGAGGTACGCTTGGGAGCAGGATTTGTTAGGGACCCCTTTCCCTAATCACAAACAGTCACAGCGTGACAGGTACACGTTTAACAGATTATCTGAAATACAACTTTAAATCTCGATTACCCCGCTTGTGGGAGTACTGTGGCAAAAGCCACTGTGTGTACTCTGCAACCCTGTCTGTGGGGGTACTGTGCCCCATTATCTGGGTGTGAAATATTTAATCAGCTCATACTCTCTGGATGAAATTTGGTATCAGCTTCTGTGGGGGAAGTGTGGAAACATGCTCTGTGAAATTTTTAACTGTACAGCCAGGTGCAAGCCTTGAGGCAGACTGCCAGCTTGATCCAAGATCGTACTACCAGCTTTTCATTGGCGTCATGGGTAACATGTGCTACTGGAGCTAACATTTTGGAGCAGTGGGGGTACTGTGCCCTATGCCCTGTGGGTGAAATTTGTAAGCTTCTTCTGTAGGGGTACTGTGCCCTTTGGTCTGTGGATTAAATTTTTAACTGGACTGGCGGTAGCAAGCCTCAGTCTCTGTGGGGGCACTGTTAAAATTTTAATGTTAATAATTTACTTCCTATTTTTATGATTGCTATAATGACAGAGCCCATTTAGGTCATTTGCCTATCCACATTTTGTTTGCAGAAAATTTGTCTTGCTCATGCCCCCATTTTTGTTCCTTTTAGAGACCCCTAGCCCTTACTGTGACCATTTTACAGCCATTTTGCAGCTCTGAAGATCAGGTCCCCATTGATTTATATAGGTTTCAGTGTCCGGGGTCAAGTTCACGTACAGAACCGGAATTTTTTAAAAAGTTCATGGGTTCGCTCATCACTGTTTGTGGTATTTCGTTCCACTGGAGTAATTTACTGAAGATCACATGATTTGTGCCAATTCAATCTTCATGGTGGGTAAAAAGAGAGAAAAACATTATAAAGGTGCAAAAAGTCACAGATCTAAATGTAAATTGTGGTAAATGGTGGCAACACAATCACAAGTCTTATTCTTGAAGTGACTTTCCTGGGGCTTTGAGAGACAAACCTTATATTAGTAAGTTTCTTATGCAGACTCATTAGATTAATTGACAGAAATTTTTAATGAATTGGACAGCTCCTTTAAAAGGAATATGTCAGCAGATTTTGATATGTAATTCAAGAGCAGCATGGTGTAGGGCAAGAGATCCTGATTTCAGAAATGTATCACATACTAGGATTCTTGTTCCAGTTTCAATAAAATAAGTGTTTTAACACAAGGAGATTATCACTGGAAGACTAGTTGTCTCATGCCATATAGTCCTCCTGCGCTGTTTAATCCCACTCCCACTACTGTATTGCAACTTTTTGCCAATGTGCAGATAGCAGCCAATCAATGGTGAGAGGCAGGGTTATACTTAGCTCAGAATTCATAAAACTGGTAGATCTGCAACATACAGTTATTTTATCAAAATGACAGCATGCAGCACAGAAAGAGGTACATCCCTGGAATCAGGGTCTCTGTTGCTATGTTATGCTGCTCACAGATGACATAGCAAAAACCGATAGTGGGAGTGAATTACTCATATACTGTGTGCGCTGAGACAGCATTTCTGTCAAACATTTGCCCTTATAGAAGATAGGTTTGTCTATGTCTAAGAACAGGATTTATAGAGATGACTATGAACAAAATATTCCCCTGGCTTTTATGGCTGTTATATTCATAATTACCCTTGTCTCAGACAGTGATTCTCTCATGACGACCTTCCATTATTATCTAGTATTTCGAAGGTTTACACCTTTAACAACACCAAACTTGTTTAAGTATTCAGTCTTCAGATTCCATGTTAACTGCCTGTAAAGCACAAGAGAATAGAATGTACGCAGAAATAATGAGTATTACATGGATCATTACAAGCATTGGATGTATACAGTGGTTATCTTAGGCTGCATTCTGAAGGCACATTTTACATTCCAAGCAGAAGCTGCAAGGATTAGTATAAACCCAAGTAATCCATGATTCATGGGCATCTGTTAGAGGAAATGCAATTCATTGGAATTATTCCCTAAAACTATTTTTTTTTGTTAAGATTGAATACACTGTGGAGATGGAGGACATATTTATACAGAGTTAAAATAACTTTTCCGGTTTCAAACCACAGAACAAGTACAATAGAAAGCACGCTGACTTGATGGGCTTATCAATAGCAGAAATCACAGCACTGCGGTTAAGAAACAAAAGGAACATCAGATTCTAATAGACCCTCAGAGCATTCAGCTCTTTCATCCTGATATACATAACTAGAACCAGAAGAGATGGGCAAACTACAAAATATGGACAAAGACTTTATAAAAAGAACTTGGCAATTCTTCACATATAGAGACAAAGCAAATGATCTCTTTATTAAGTTCTTCCAAGTATCTTCCTTCCGTAGCACTATATTAAAGATATAAAAAAAAGTGTTCTCTTTCGTACAAACAAGTACTAAGCCTTGATTAAAGCTTTGTGTTCTAAATCTTGTATTCCACCCTAACCTCATGAGTTCCATGACCCAGAACTTAGTAGATTTGTATTTGTAGCTGAAACTTCTCTTAATATAAATTTCAGTTTTACTAGGTGACATTTAGAAGTTATCAGGTGGAGTTCTTTCTGCATATTTACACACAGATTAAATTAAATTCCTTTTTACAAACCTATTTGGTAAGGACCCCACAGCTGCATGCAGGAGAATGAGAATTCCAACAACCCCCTTTTGCAATGGCTAAGAAATTACACCCCTGACGTGCACGATATGAAATTGGTCAGAAGATGCCGCAGGCCGTGGTAGCATGTTTAGGCCATACAGGCTGCTGATAGTAGCACAATCAACATGTGGCCAGGCATTGTTGTGTTGATAAACGGGTCCTGGTAGACTTTGAAGAAATGGCTGCATAACTGGTTCCATGACCGAAATGCGTGGAGGACACAGACGGAAGATGGCCCCTATGCAAGAACAGTATATGGGCCCCTCTTTGTGTCAGTAATGACCCGCTTGCCGATTTGAAATTGAAAGTGGTCCTCTTTATCCCTTGGGCCCCTGTGATACTGCACATGTTGAAGCAATGATATGTCCGCCCCTGACCGAATCAACATAAAAACAAACTACTAGTGTAGCTGGAATGAAGACTAGTGAAATCCTACTACTGTACACTATGCCACTCCACCCCTCCACCATAATCCCTGGAGTAGGACCAGTGTGATTTTCTCTTGTGAAGGCCTTTTCATGATATTGTCTATGTGGTCTCCAGAACAATTTCCAGCAGTGATTGCATCCAAGACAATAACGGGGCTTATCGCTGGAGTGGATAAACTTCCATTAAAGCTTTCAATGTCATCTTGCTCTGCATCATAATAGCTTTTTAAGAATGGTGAGGTCAATGGTACAGCTATAACTGGACACTGGGCTTTCTGATGGTTTGTGTAAATGGAGCGCCCCCACACCGCCGCAGGGCCGAGGGGTACCCGGAGCCGGGCCTCTGAGTCTCAGTTCTGGGGTTGTCACGGTGGCTAGACCCGGTCCGTGGCCCTGTCTGTCAGTGGGGGAACGTCCGGTGCAATAAATGATGATAATGGTGCAGTTGTGAAGTGCCGGTCGCAATAAATAACGAGGACACCAGGTTGCAGTCTCTTTACCTCTTTACTGAAGGTTTTGGAGACCTCAGTCCAGAGCGCTGTTAACTGGGTTGTCAGAGACCGGCCGGTCCAAAGGCACATCAGGAGTTCTCTTTACAGGTGGGAATCAGTGTCTACCTTCTAGCGCTGAGTGTTGTAGTTCTTCCCTGCTGAGCTCCCGGGATAGTCCTCACAACTGTTTCTGTCTGTCTCTGATGTTCGTTTTCTCCGTCCTCCAGATGATATGGTAGGACGCACCCGTATGACGGGGTAGGCCTGGAGTTCTTCCGGGACCCTAGAGTCGCCCCTCTCCCACAGCTGCCTCCGTTGTCTGCTTAGGTGTTAAGTGAGACAGCCAACCTATAATTGGCTGTCCGGCCGTGGTTTGCAGTGTACTTAAAGTCTCTTACTTGCTCGGCGTTCCGGCCACCGACTGTTTGCGCCTCAGAAGGATGTTGCCTCGGTCTAACAGCACGACTCCTTCTGGTTCTAATTCCTCTTTGCTGTATTCCCGTTGTTCACTGGTTTGTTCTGCTCTGAGGAGTCTGCCAGGATCCCATCCCTGACAGGTCCTCTCACTAGCTCTTCCCAGCTACTTCTCCCTGTCTTCCTGTCCAACCCCCAGTTTTACCAGAGTTGTGAGGAGTGGCCTACTAGATAGGACCACCCCCCCTGGTGGCCGGAGTGTGAAGTGTGGTGTGAGTGTACCTGATCAGAGAAACTCCTTAGTGCAATCAGACGTACCATAGCTCCCCATAGTGGCGGAGCCACAGTACTGCAACAACCAGGACTCTGGGGTGCTGCACTCCCCCCCGGTTAAATCCAGTACTCCGGGACTGGGAAAACAAGAACAATAATACATGTTAACAGAAAACACACAAATTTTTGAAATAGCATAACAATTGAACATAACAATGCTTCCCTTTAAGGGAGGTGAGGATTCTTGAACGTTGCAAAAGTTAGGTCATGCACAGTTTATGACTCTCAGTTCAGTGGTTGAAACCGCGGGGACCCCGGGTAAACAAAGGGGTCCCCCCTTATGAAAGTTTTTGAGCAATTCACCGTCCATTACTCTATTGTCCATTTAAAACCTGTAACAAAAATACACACAAAAACATTCTTAACTAAAGAGCAGCCCTTATTAATACCTCCAAGGTTTGTAGCGGAGGGGAGTTTGGTTTTGAGTGCTGCGTGTGGACCTTCGCAGCACAGGGGTTGCTATTGGCCTAACAGGGCCCGCTATGCTTGCTACCGCTGGTGTAGTACACCGTCTTCTAGCTACACTTCTAGTGAGTCGGGGTAGCACTGGCAGGTTAGGGCTCTCAGAGCTGCTGCTATCAACAGTGGGTACAGCAGATTCACTGATAGCAGAGGGAGGATTTGCCGGTTCAACGGTTGGCATGGTTTCGTCAGGTAAGGCTTGTTGAGGTAGCGGGGCCGGCTGATCTGATACCACCATTGTTTCTGGTGGGTCCGGCTGTTGGAACATTAGAACAGGCACCGCGATGGCTTGGTTTATCTGAGTCCAGGATTGGGGAAAGTCACCAAGGACGGTATGGAACATTTTCTCCTTTTCCACCGGTGGGGAGATTTCTGGGGCCGTGCCCCTCTCTTTCAACTTATCGGGGCAGACCTTAAGGTGATCCCTGGATACCGCTGTCGAGGTCTCCCCTCTGTCCTTGCTGATGAGACAGACCTTTGTGTTGTCGAAGTCGGATGGCAGGATGGTATACGGTTCCGCTTCCCATTGGTCATCGAGCTTATGTAATCTCCTCTTTCGTTTAAGTACTTGCTCACCAGGTGACAGGGGAATCGCAGGAGCGTGTTGATTGTAGTCCTTTTCTTGTTTCTGCCTAGCCTGGGCGAGACTTCTCTCTACACACTCCTGTACTTCGCGGTATCTTTGCTGCCTTTCTGTATCCCAATCTGCCTCCGGCGAGGTATCTTCGGGTACTAGGACCCCCATGTCCAGATCAACGGGTAACCGACTAGACCTTCCTCGCATCAGGTACGCTGGAGTACAGTTGGTGGAACTTACTGGGATGTGGTTGTACATATCCACCAGGTCAGGCAACTTTGTCGGCCACAGGTTCCGTTCCTCCACAGGCAAGGTCTTCAATAAATCAATTACCACTTGGTTCATCTTCTCGCACATCCCGTTGGTTTGAGGATGGTACGGTGTGGTCCTGATCTTCTTACACCCGTACAGTTGGCAGAATTCTTGGAACACTTCCGCTTCGAATGCAGGTCCCTGATCGGTCAGTACCTTCTCTGGGTAGCCATGGGGCCTACAAAAGTGTTGCTGGAAGGCCCTGGCGGCAGTCCTGGCCGTTAGATCCTTGACAGGCACAACCACCAAAAACCTGGAGTAGTGGTCCACGATGGTAAGGGCGTAGATATAGCCCGACCGGCTAGGTGTCAGCTTCACATGATCCAGCGCGACCAGTTCGAGCGGCCTTTTGGTGATGATAGGCCGCAGGGGAGCCCGCTGACTGTCACGGTCCTTCCTGCGCAGACTACATGGACCACACTCCCGACACCACTTCTCAATGGTTCTCTTCATGCCAATCCAATAGAACCTCCCTCGGAGCAGCTTCTCTAGCTTCCTCCATCCGAAGTGTCCGGCTCCATCATGGTAGGCTCCCAGAACCATGGGCGCATCTCGCCTGGGTACCACTATCTGCCACACCAATTCATGAGTACGTGGGTCAATGCTCCTCCTGCACAGCTTGCCATCATGGATAAACAGCTTGCTTCTCCCCTTCCACAGCTGTTGGGTTTCTTGTGGGTCGTCTGGGCCAGGGTGCAACCCAGCCTGCATCAAGAGCTCCTTCACCTGACGGACCGCGGGGTCACTATCCTGGGTTTCTGCCCATCCGTGGTGGGGCAGGGGATTCAGCGTGGCATCCAGTTGGTTCTTGTGCCTGTTCTTCACATGGTGAGAGTTCTGAGTGGCTTTGGGGCGATGGAAGGCAGGCAGCTCCACCTCTTCAAGTGCCTCCGGGTCTTCTCCCACTTCTGGTAAATTGGGCATTCGGGACAGAGCATCGGCATTGGCATTCTGGTGTCCTGCCCAATATTTGATGGTGAAATCATAGTTGGACAGCCGGGTGTTGTGAATTCTGTTTGTGGGCTCCCCCGGTGGTGTTTTATGGTAGTGCCACTTATTTGCCTTCTTCTATCCTTGATCACCTGTTGACACCCATTAGGGGAGTTTCCTATTTAAGGCTGCTTGGCTGCTGGTCTGATGCCGGCCAACAATGTATCAGTAGCATTCTGTTGCATTCTCCTGCCTCAAGATCCTGTTCAGCTAAGTTGAATTTTGTTTCTAGTTTATGCTATTTTTGTCCAGCTATTTGCAATGTGACTCTCTGTAGCTGGAAGCTCTCGTGGACTGAAATTGCCACTCCAGTGGCATGAGTTGTCACTGGAGTTTTAAAGTAATTTCAGGATGGTGTTTTTGAGTAGTGTTTTGAAGTTGACCGTGAAGTGACTCTTTCCTGTACTTCTGCTATCTAGTAAGCGGACCTCACTGTGCTAAATCTGCTGTTCATCCTACGTATGTCTTTTCCTCTTGACTCACCGTCAATATCTGTGGGGGGCTGCTATCTCCTTTTGGGGTTCATCTCTGGAGGTAAGGCAGGCCTGTATATTCCTCTGATAGGGGTAGTTAGATCTCCGGCTGGCGCGTGGTGTCTAGGGCATCGTAGGAAACACTCCCCGGCTACTTCCAGTGTCGTGTCAGGTTCAGGTCACGGTCACTTTAGTTCCCATCACCCGAGAGCTAGTCCGTTGTTATTTTGATTTCCCTGCCATTGGGAAAATCATAACAGTTTGGCCGGCCCACATGTGTTAAAACTATGCACTAAAGCAGGAAAGGATATGAAAAGGTTTTTTTTTCCTTCTGTGTTTGGAAAGTGCACCTTAGTGCTTATTTGTACTCCTTGCTTAAACTGCAGTCTTCAGCCTTTTTTTTTTTTTTTCTCTCCTCTCCTCTTAATCTCTGAATGGCTTTGGTTACACCTGTTTGAATCATGGATCCACAGAGTTTGGTTGCAGGTCTGAATAACCTGGCTACAAAGGTCCAGAACTTACAAGATTTTGTTATACGTGCTCCAATGTCTGAACCTAAGATCCCTATGCCTGAATTTTTTACCGGAGACAGATCCCGTTTTTTGAATTTCAGAGAGAATTGTAAATTGTTTTTGTCTCTGAAATCTCACTCTGTTGGTGATCCTGCGCAACAGGTTAAAATTGTTATTTCTCTATTGCGGGGTGACCCACAAAGTTGGGCATTTGCATTGTCGCCAGGGGATCCTGCGTTATTAAATGTAGATGCGTTTTTTCTGGCTTTGGGGTTGCTTTATGAAGAACCTAATTTAGAGATTTTGGCTGAGAAAGCCTTGATAGCTCTTTCCCAAGGGCAAGATGAAGCTGAGATATACTGCCAAAAATTTCGTAAATGGTCGGTGCTTACTAAATGGAATGAGTGCGCTCTAGCAGCTAATTTCAGAGAAGGTCTCTCTGATGCCGTGAAGGATGTCATGGTGGGGTTCCCTGTGCCTACAGGTCTGAATGATGCCATGAAATTGGCTATCCAGATTGATCGGCGTTTACGGGAGCGCAAATCTGTGCACCATATGGCGGTATCTTCTGAGCAAAAATCTGTGCACCATATGGCGGTATCTTTTGAGCAAAAACCTGTGCACCATATGGCGGTATCTTCTGAGCAAAAACCTGTGCACCATATGGCGGTATCTTCTGAGCAAAAACCTGTGCATCATTTGGCGGTGACCTCTGAAAAGGCACCAGAGCATATGCAATGCGATAGTGTATTGTCTAGAGGCGAACGACAGAATTACAGGCGCAAAAATGGGTTGTGCTTCTATTGTGGAGATCCAGCTCATGTTATATCAGCATGCTCTAAACGCATAAAGAAGGTTGATAAAAAGGTTGATAAATCTTTTTCTATGGGTACCTTGCAGTCTAAATTTCTTTTGTCCGTGACATTGATTTGTACTTTATCATCTGTTACTGTGGATGCTTATGTGGATTCTGGCGCCGCTCTGAGTCTCATGGATTGGTCCTTTGCCAAGCGTTGTGGGTTTGATTTAGAGCCTCTGGAGGTTTCTATTCCCTTAAAGGGTATTGATTCTACACCTTTGGCTAGCAATAAACCACAATATTGGACACAAGTGACTATGCATCTTTCCCCAGACCATCAGGAGATTATTCGTTTCCTTGTGTTATATAATCTACATGACGTATTAGTACTTGGATTACCATGGTTACAAATTCATAATCCAGTCTTGGACTGGAGATCAATGTCTGTGCTGAGCTGGGGATGTCAGGGGATTCATGGGGATGCACCTTTGGTTCCCATTTCTTCATCTACTCCCTCTGAGATCCCAGCATTTCTGTCAGATTTTTATGATGTCTTTCAGGAGCCTAAAACTGATTCTCTCCCCCCTCACAGAGAGTGTGACTGCGCTATTGAGTTGATTCCCGGTAGTAAATTTCCTAAGGGTCGCTTGTTTAATTTGTCTGTACCTGAACATACTGCTATGCGGGAGTATATCAGAGAATCTTTGGAAAAGGGTCATATTCGCCCCTCTTTGTCTCCACTGGGGGCAGGGTTTTTCTTTGTGGGTAAAAAGGATGGTTCATTGAGACCTTGTATCGACTATCGACTTCTGAATAAGATTACAGTTAAATACCAGTACCCGTTACCTTTACTGACTGATCTTTTTGCTCGCATAAAGGGGGCGAAGTGGTTCACTAAGATCGATCTACGTGGTGCGTATAATTTGGTGCGGATTAAGCAGGGGGATGAGTGGAAGACCGCATTTAATACGCCTGAAGGCCATTTTGAGTATTTGGTAATGCCTTTCGGTCTCGCGAATGCCCCTTCCGTTTTTCAGTCCTTTATGCACGATATTTTCCGTGAATATCTGGATAAATTTATGATTGTGTATTTGGATGATATTTTGATTTTTTCGGAGGACTGGGAATCTCATGTTCAACAGGTCAGGAGAGTTTTTCAGGTTTTACGAGCTAATTCTCTATTTGTGAAGGGCTCAAAGTGTATTTTTGGGGTTCAGAGAATTTCCTTTTTGGGATATATTTTTTCCCCTTCATCTATGGAGATGGACCCTGTTAAGGTTCAGGCTATTTGTGATTGGGTACAACCTACTTCTCTAAAGAGTCTTCAGAAATTCTTGGGATTTGCTAATTTCTATCGCCGATTCATAGCGGGTTTTTCTGCCATTGCTAAACCTTTGACTGATTTGACCAAGAAGGGTGCTGATGTTGCTAATTGGTCCTCTGCGGCTGTGGAGGCCTTTCGGGAGCTTAAGCACCGCTTTTCTTCTGCTCCTGTGTTGCGCCAGCCTGATGTTTCGCTCCCGTTCCAGGTTGAAGTAGATGCTTCCGAGATCGGAGCAGGTGCAGTTTTGTCGCAGAAAGGTCCTGACTGCTCAGTGATGAGACCATGTGCGTTTTTCTCTCGAAAGTTTTCGCCCGCTGAGCGAAATTATGATGTTGGAAATCGGGAGCTCTTGGCCATGAAGTGGGCATTTGAGGAGTGGCGTCATTGGCTTGAGGGTGCTAGACACCAGGTGGTGGTCTTGACTGACCACAAAAATCTAATTTATCTTGAGTCAGCCAGGCGTCTGAATCCTAGACAGGCGCGCTGGTCGTTGTTTTTCTCTCGATTTAACTTTGTGGTTACATATCTGCCTGGGTCTAAGAATGTGAGGGCGGATGCCCTCTCTAGGAGTTTTGAGCCTGACTCGCCTGGTGATTCCGAACCTACTGGCATCCTGAAGGATGGGGTGATATTGTCAGCTGTCTCCCCAGACCTGCGGCGCTCTTTGCAGGAGTTTCAGGTGGATAGGCCTGATCGCTGTCCGCCTGGTAGACTGTTTGTCCCTGATGACTGGACCAGTAGAGTTATTTCGGAGGTTCACTCTTCCGCGTTGGCAGGTCATCCTGGAATTTTTGGCACCAGGGATCTGGTGTCTAGGTCCTTCTGGTGGCCTTCCTTGTCTCGAGATGTACGTATTTTTGTGCAGTCTTGTGATGTTTGTGCTCGGGCTAAGCCCTGCTGTTCCCGGGCCAGCGGGTTGTTGTTGCCCTTGCCTATTCCTAAGAGGCCTTGGACGCACATCTCTATGGACTTTATTTCTGACCTTCCTGTTTCTCGTAGGATGTCCGTCATCTGGGTGGTGTGTGACCGTTTTTCCAAGATGGTTCACTTGGTACCTTTGCCCAAATTGCCCTCCTCCTCTGAGCTGGTCCCTCTATTTTTTCAGAATGTTGTGCGTTTGCATGGTATTCCTGAGAATATAGTGTCTGACAGGGGTACTCAGTTTGTGTCTAGATTTTGGCGGGCGTTCTGTGCCAGGATGGGCATCGACTTGTCTTTTTCGTCTGCATTCCATCCTCAGACTAATGGCCAGACTGAGCGTACTAATCAGACCTTGGAGACTTACTTGAGGTGTTTTGTGTCCGCTGATCAGGACGATTGGCTTGATTTTTTGCCATTGGCAGAGTTTGCCCTTAACAATCGGGCCAGTTCTGCCACTTTGGTTTCTCCATTTTTTTGTAATTCAGGGTTTCACCCTCGCTTTTCGTCCGGTCAATTGGAGTCTTCGGATTGTCCTGGAGTAGATGCTGTGGTTGATAGAATGCATCAGATTTGGGGACAGGTTGTGGACAATCTGAAGTTGTCCCAGGAGAAGACTCAACAGTTCACTAATCGTCATCGGCGTGTCGGTCCTCGTCTTTGTGTTGGGGACCTGGTTTGGTTGTCTTCTCGATTTGTTCCTATGAAGGTCTCGTCTCCTAAGTTTAAGCCTCGGTTTATCGGCCCTTATAGGATTCTGGAGGTTCTCAATCCTGTGTCCTTTCGTTTGGACCTCCCAGCATCTTTTACTATTCATAATGTTTTTCATCGGTCATTGTTGCGGAGGTATGAGGTGCCGGTTGTTCCGTCTGCTGATCCTCCTGCTCCTGTGCTGGTTGAGGGTGAGTTGGAGTATGTGGTGGAAAAGATCTTGGACTCCCGTGTTTCCAGACGGAAACTTCAGTATCTGGTTAAGTGGAAAGGCTATGGTCAGGAGGATAATTCTTGGGTGACAGCATCTGATGTTCATGCTCCTGATTTGGTTCGTGCATTTCATAGTGCTCATCCAGATCGCCCTGGTGGTTCTGGTGAGGGTTCGGTGCCCCCTCCTTAAGGGGGGGGGTACTGTTGTGAATTCTGTTTGTGGGCTCCCCCGGTGGTGTTTTATGGTAGTGCCACTTATTTGCCTTCTTCTATCCTTGATCACCTGTTGACACCCATTAGGGGAGTTTCCTATTTAAGGCTGCTTGGCTGCTGGTCTGATGCCGGCCAACAATGTATCAGTAGCATTCTGTTGCATTCTCCTGCCTCAAGATCCTGTTCAGCTAAGTTGAATTTTGTTTCTAGTTTATGCTATTTTTGTCCAGCTATTTGCAATGTGACTCTCTGTAGCTGGAAGCTCTCGTGGACTGAAATTGCCACTCCAGTGGCATGAGTTGTCACTGGAGTTTTAAAGTAATTTCAGGATGGTGTTTTTGAGTAGTGTTTTGAAGTTGACCGTGAAGTGACTCTTTCCTGTACTTCTGCTATCTAGTAAGCGGACCTCACTGTGCTAAATCTGCTGTTCATCCTACGTATGTCTTTTCCTCTTGACTCACCGTCAATATCTGTGGGGGGCTGCTATCTCCTTTTGGGGTTCATCTCTGGAGGTAAGGCAGGCCTGTATATTCCTCTGATAGGGGTAGTTAGATCTCCGGCTGGCGCGTGGTGTCTAGGGCATCGTAGGAAACACTCCCCGGCTACTTCCAGTGTCGTGTCAGGTTCAGGTCACGGTCACTTTAGTTCCCATCACCCGAGAGCTAGTCCGTTGTTATTTTGATTTCCCTGCCATTGGGAAAATCATAACAGCCGGGCCATCCACCGCTGTTCCAAAGCCCCGAGTTTGGCAGTACCCAGATGCGTTAGCGGATTGTTGTCCGTGAAGACGGTGAATTTCGCGGAGGCCAGGTAGTGCTTAAACCTCTCTGTCACTTCCCAGACAAGGGCAAGGAATTCCAGTTTGAAGGAACTGTAGTTGTCAGGGTTCCTTTCCGTGGGACGGAGTTTCCTGCTGGCGTAAGCGATCACTCTTTCCTTGCCTTTCTGGACTTGAGACAGCACGGCTACTTGTCCCACATTACTGGCATCTGTGTACAGCACAAATGGTTGGTCGTATTCGGGGTAAGCCAGTACCTCTTCTCCCGTCAGTGCCGACTTCAAACAGGTGAAGGATTCCTCCAGCTCTTCGTTCCAATCAAAGGGGGTGTTCCTCCCCTTGGTCTTCTTTGGTTGGCCCACCAACAGGTTTTGCAAGGGTGCGGCCTTCTTGGTGAAGTCCTTAATGAACCTCCGGTAATAGCCTACCAGCCCGAGGAACTGCCGGACTTCGTGGAGGTCACTGGGCTTTGGCCAGTCCTTAATCACTGTGACCTTGTCGGGGTCTGGGGCCACTCCTTCAGCGCTCACCACATGGCCCAGGTACTGCACTTTAGGTTTCAGCAGATGACACTTGGACGGTTTCACCTTTAAGCCAAAGTTGGATAGGGCTTCAAACACCTCGGCCAGGTGCTTCAGGTGGTCTTCGTAGGTCTTAGAGAAGACAATGACATCATCCAAATATAGCAGCACGGTTTCAAAGTTCAGGTGTCCCAGGCAGCACTCCATCATCCTCTGGAACGTTCCGGGAGCATTGCACAATCCGAAGGGCATGTAGTTGAACTCACAGAGACCCATTGGCGTCGTGAAGGCCGTCTTCTCTTTGTCCGCCTCCGCTACAGGAACCTGCCAGTACCCACTGGTGAGATCTAAGGTAGAGAAGTAGTTAGCAGATTTTAAGGCAGCCAGAGACTCCTCTATCCTAGGCAGTGGGTATGCGTCCTTATGTGTAATGCGATTCAACTGCCTGTAATCAACACACATCCTCATTGTACCATCTTTCTTTTTAACAAGGACTAACGGAGCTGCCCAGGGGCTACAGCTGTCTCTCACCACCCCAGCCTCCTTCATTTCCCGCAACATGTCCTTGGCACACTGGTAATGAGCTGGGGGTACAGGGCGATATCTCTCTTTTATGGGTCGGTGATCTCCCGTGGGGATGTGATGTTTGATCCCTTTCACCTGCCCAAAATCTGAGGGGTGTTTGCTGAATATCTGCTCGTACTCGTGTACCACCCTGTAGGCCCCCTGTTTTTGATGGGATGGGGTAGAGTCAGTGCCCACATGCAATTCCCGACACCAGTCCTTCGAGGGCTCTGCAGAACCTTTGTTCTCCGCCAAGTTTGACGGGACCAAGGGTTCAGGTGTCTGTATCACATTATTATTGACAGTGAACAATTTGGCGAGCGTGGTATACTTGGTGAGGTGAACCTCTTCCTCCCCACAATTGAGGACATGTACGGGCACTCTCCCCTGACGGACGTCGACCACCCCCCGGGCTGTCAGAACAGTAGGCCTATTGTCTGAATATACGGGTTCTACCAAGGCCTGGTAGTCCTTACCCCTGAGGCCTATGGCTGCTCGACACCATATTAACATTTCACTCTTGGGGGGTATCGCGATGGGGTTTGAATCACTCACAGTGACACGACCAATCTCACCACCAGTCAGCTCTACCTGCTGTCTCTGCATCAGAGCTCTGATTTCCTTCTGCAGGGCACGTTGCTCACTGTGGCCAGCAGTTTCTGCCACCTGTTGCAACAAAACAATCACTTCTGCAAGACAATTTTCTATAACATTAGTACCAAGAGTCATCATGGGATTACATTCTCGACGATCAATATCAACAATCACAATCCCTTGGGCTTTCAATTCCACCCGCCCCACTTTGATGGTGACCTCCTTATACCCCACTTGTGGCAACGGCTGACCATTACTGGCGATTATGGTGAAATCACCGTCAGGGCCACGAGTAATATCAGCGTCCTCCCAATACCGTTTGTAGAGCACGTAAGGTATAGTCGTCACCTGAGAACCGGTGTCCAGCAAAGCATTCAAGGGGATTCCATCAATCACTACAGGGAGAACTGGTCGTCCTCCAATATACTTGGTTCTCCAATGCTGCGGGCCTGACCGTCCTACTCCTGGGGGTTGGCCCTTTGCCCCAGGGGTTGCTCGTTTAAAGGACAGTACCTTGCAAGATGGCCCACCTGGTGACATCGGCGGCAGATGGGTCGTCCGTCCTGATGGAAACGATCGCTGTCCCGGCCTCTGGTCGGTGGGGTCCTCTTCTGTCGCGTCCAGGGAACATCCTCTGGTCCGGAGGCTAGCTGGATCTTTTTCTTGGGGGCCTCCTGTAGGGACTGCACCGTCCGGGCTAGGGCAGCAACGTTCTTGGTCAGCTCCTGCATCTGAAGACGGAGTCCTGCAGGGGAGTCGTCCTCGAAGCTCTGGGCGTCGGCCTCCGCGGCAACTGGGGTATCCGATGCCACCTCCTGGTGGTATGCGAGAGCGGGGCGCCTGGGTGGTATTGCGCGGCTGGGCTGTCGCTCCTGCAATGCCTGGATAGCTTTATCTTTGAACTGCGCAAAAGTCAAGTCTGGATTTTGCATGGCCAGGAAGTGCAATTGGCCCCGCTGGTGACTGCACAGGAGCCCCTCAATGAACCGCTCCTTCAGAAGTTTATCCTCATCCTGCATGCTGCCGGGGTCACTCTGCTTAATGGCCCGCATCGCCTCCTGGAGATTAAGGGCATAGTCCCGTAAGCTATCCTGTGGCCTCTGTTTGCATCCATAAAAAGTCAGTTTAATTTCCGTAGCAGTGCGAGTATCAAAGGTGGCTTTAAGCTTGGCAAAAATCTGTTGTGCAGTTCCTTTATCCTCAGCGGGCCAGGATTTCAATTCTCTCAGAGCCGCCCCAAAGAGTTGGCCGGTTATCATATGAACCTTCTGGGGCTCTGTCAGGGGATAGAACTCGAGCAGGCTGCAGAGCCCTTCCTTAAAGTCAGTGAATGTATGCGACTCCCCAGAGTATCGTGGGAGCCAGGCCACTCCGGGCAGGTACGGCATAGAAAAGGGCATTATGGCTTTTGTGTTAGCGGCAGTGTCCGGCTGGCTGAGGGGAACAGCGGGTTCTGCGGCAACCGGTGGTGGTATTAGGGCCGCGGCTTCGCCCGCTGCGTGGACCGGAGCTGCCCCTACGTCCGCGGCTGCGACCGCCACCTCCTCTCCTCCCGACTCAGACATGGCTGTCCCTTCCTCCCACTAACCTGCTGGAGGTCGGAGTTCCTCTTCCGGGATTGGCGCCTTACCGCGCTTTCCGTTCCGCGCTTCTTTTAGCTGGTTCCGCCCGCGTAGCTAGGGCTCCTCCCTCCGTGCGCGGCAATGGCGAATTTTGGCGGTAAATGGCACAGCACACAGTCTTTTCAATAAAGTACAGTCCAAGCACAATAAATCACAGTTCCAAGGCACACATGACCTGATTCTTCAGGCTTAAGTAGATCCTGTTCATGACGCCAAGTTGGAGCGCCCCCACACCGCCGCAGGGCCGAGGGGTACCCGGAGCCGGGCCTCTGAGTCTCAGTTCTGGGGTTGTCACGGTGGCTAGACCCGGTCCGTGGCCCTGTCTGTCAGTGGGGGAACGTCCAGTGCAATAAATGATGATAATGGTGCAGTTGTGAAGTGCCGGTCGCAATAAATAACGAGGACACCAGGTTGCAGTCTCTTTACCTCTTTACTGAAGGTTTTGGAGACCTCAGTCCAGAGCGCTGTTAACTGGGTTGTCAGAGACCGGCTGGTCCAAAGGCACATCAGGAGCTCTCTTTACAGGTGGGAATCAGTGTCTACCTTCTAGCGCTGAGTGTTGTAGTTCTTCCCTGCTGAGCTCCCGGGATAGTCCTCACAACTGTTTCTGTCTGTCTCTGATGTTCGTTTTCTCCGTCCTCCAGATGATATGGTAGGACGCACCCGTATGACGGGGTAGGCCTGGAGTTCTTCCGGGACCCTAGAGTCGCCCCTCTCCCACAGCTGCCTCCGTTGTCTGCTTAGGTGTTAAGTGAGACAGCCAAACTATAATTGGCTGTCCGGCCGTGGTTTGCAGTGTACTTAAAGTCTCTTACTTGCTCGGCGTTCCGGCCACCGACTGTTTGCGCCTCAGAAGGATGTTGCCTCGGTCTAACAGCACGACTCCTTCTGGTTCTAATTCCTCTTTGCTGTATTCCCGTTGTTCACTGGTTTGTTCTGCTCTGAGGAGTCTGCCAGGATCCCATCCCTGACAGGTCCTCTCACTAGCTCTTCCCAGCTACTTCTCCCTGTCTTCCTGTCCAACCCCCAGTTTTACCAGAGTTGTGAGGAGTGGCCTACTAGATAGGACCACCCCCCCTGGTGGCCAGAGTGTGAAGTGTGGTGTGAGTGTACCTGATCAGAGAAACTCCTTAGTGCAATCAGACGTACCATAGCTCCCCATAGTGGCGGAGCCACAGTACTGCAACAACCAGGACTCTGGGGTGCTGCATAAACACTGCATGGAGTCTTATGCACATGCTAAGTGATGTCCAATTTCGTTTGCAGTAGAGAATGGATCAATCATGGAGCCATTTTCAACATGTCAGGCTGCACTGTATGCTATTATTGCTACTAAGAGCACCCTATGTGGCCTGCAGCATCTACAGACTTGGCCTACTATGCACATCTGGAATGTCAGTTGTCAGCAAATGCAATGGAATCTGCCAGCAGCGTATTTTGATTATTTGTGTGTGCAAATTTATTCCGTGCGGCAGAACATTCCTGAGACAACCATTAATAACATCATTGACATCAGCCAGAATCAGAATCACACCAGAATCCCAAAGTGTCTATCAGCCATATCCTCCTTCTTCTCCTCTTGCTTCCTCAAACTCAATGTGAATAAATCTGAACTCACCATCTTTCCTCCATCTCATTGATCTTCCTTACCTAACCTATCTATCGTAATTAAAGACATCACGCTTTCCCCCGTACCGGAAGTCCGCTACCTCGGAGTAACCCTTGACTCTGCCCTGTCCTTCAAACCGCACATGCAAGCTCTTTCCACCTCCTGTCGCCTCAGGCTCAAAAATATCTCCAGAATCCGTCCTTTCCTCAACCGTCAATCTACTAAAATGCTTGTGCATTCCCTCATCATCTCCCGCCTTGACTACTGCAAAATCCTTTTCTGTGGCCTCCCTGCTAACACCCTTGCACCTCTCCAGTCCATCTTAGGGTACTGTCACACAGTGCCATTTTGATCGCTACGACGTCACGATCCGTGACGTCGCAGCGATCGTATGATTATCGTTCCAGCGTCGTAGACTGCGGTCACACACGTTGCAATCACGGCGCTGGAGCGATGCCGAAGTCCCCGGGTAACCAGGGTAAACATCGGGTTACTAAGCGCAGGGCCGCGCTTAGTAACCCGATCTTTACCCTGGTTACCAGCGTAAACGTAAAAAAACAAACAGTACATACTTACATTCTGGTGTCTGTCCCCCGGCGTTCTGCTTCTCTGCACTGTGTAAGCACAGCGGCCGGAAAGCAGAGCGGTGACGTCAGACGTCACCGCTGTGCTCGCTTTCTGGCTGGCCGGCGCTCACAGTGCAGAGAAGCTGAGACGCCGGAGGACAGACACCGGAATGTGAGTATGTACTGTTTGTTTTTTTTACGTTTACGCTGGTAACCAGGGTAAACATCGGGTTACTAAGCGCGGCCCTGCGCTTAGTTACCCGATGTTTACCCTGGTTACAAGCGAACACATCGCTGGATCGCTGTCACACACAACGATCCAGCGATGTCAGCGGGAGATCAAGCGACGAAAGAAAGTTCCAAACGATCTGCTACGACGTACGATTCTCAGCAGGGTCCCTGATCGCTGCTGCGTGTCAGACACTGCGATATCGTAACGATATCGCTAGAACGTCAGGAATCGTACCGTCGTAGCGATCAAAATTGCACTGTGTGACAGTATCCTTACACTCTAATGCCTGACTAATTCATCTCTCTCCTCGCTACTCCTCTGCTTCCCCCTCTGCAAATCTCTTCACTGACTCTCATTCCCTCAGCGTATCCAGTTCAAATGACTAATACTGACCTACAAAGCCATCCATAACCTGTCTCCTCCATATATCTCTGAACTAATCTCCCGATATCTTCCCTCACGTAATCTCCGGTCCTCCCAAGACCTCCATCTCTCTCCTCCACACTTATTTGCTCCTCACCCAACCGCCTCCAAGACTTCTCCCGAGTATCCCCCATCCTCTGGAATTCTTTGCTCCAACACGTCCAACTATCAACCACATTTGGATCCTTCCGACGGAACCTGAAAAATTACCTCTTCAGGAAAGCCTACAGCCTGCACTGACTCCGCTGCCTCCTCACCACTACCAAAGCTACCGCCTCACCAACACTGGAGCTCCTGCAATTCTCAACCTACTGTCTCCTTCCCCACCATCTTGTAGAATGTAAGCCAGCAAGGGCAGGGTCTTCGCCCCTCTGTATCAGTCTGTAATTGTAAGTTTGTCTACTGTAAGTGATATCTGTAACTTGTATGTAACCCCTTCTCATGTCTACTACAGTATGTCCAGATTACTACTATCATTATTTTTTCTATAAAACAACGTAACAACTCATCATATCTTTTACATTTATAGCCTAATTCAATCACTCACTCATCCTAATGGTTGACTTTTTAGAACTACATAGCTCATAAGGACACTTTTATATTACCTTTTATATACTAAAATCCCTGTAGCTATATAGTTATTGTCCATAGTCTTAAAATTTGCAAAAACAATAGTGGAATGATAATACAGTAATCCTATGCACATTTACACCATGTGTCACCATCATTACCACAGCTACAGTAAAACATCGCACTTGTGGTTAAGTAACAGATGATTGTTTCTGTGTTAGTGTGGAATATTCTCTTTTCTTAGTTATTGAAAAATACCACAGCATTGTTCTAAACTCTGGAAATAACCACAGTTATAGACAGTGTACGGAGGGTCGGGTCGTGCTCTTCCCGACTGTTGTCATTAAAAATATATTGACTGGAATCAAGCAGTGAGCCCAGACACTTGACTATGCTGCCTGTGACCCCTACCCAGTATGGGGTCCATGCTGCATCCGTTATGTTATGCCACTATAAAGTGGTCAGTAAAATGCCTCTCTGGAGAAGGGGGCAGCTACCTAGTACTGTGCAGAAGCGTGTTGCTGGCAGTGGGCTTGGCACTGAGCAGCTGCTGTCGGACACTCATCTCTGTAGAGCCAAACCTCTCACATTACCCTCATATTATTCCCCAGAACTGACCTTTGTATGACTATTTACTCGTTACCATTTTTTGATTTGCACTATTTCCACAATTCACATTGATCCTTATAATACTATTTTCTATATGACTGTATATGCTCTAGCACCCAATTGCATCCTTCTAACACCATGGGGCTGATCCATCCAGATGGGTGTTTTGTATGCTAGTCTTGATGAAGAAGAAACTACTGGAGAAGAATGCACCAAATTCATTAAGAGGCTTGCGTTATTCTGTGGCTCCACTTTATGATAGTCTGTTTACATGAACTAAGTGACTATTGATCGGTAAACCTTTAGGAAGGCTACAAAACCACAGCAAATGTGTACGCCTGTCTTGTGAGTTATTGCTGTTAGAGGCCTCTGTGGTATCCCAGCCTCTACAGGGAAGGGCCCCCGGGATCTTACATCATCTCTATAAGTTCCATCTTCCACTATTGACGATTATTGTTGACACGAGGGAACTGTTTAGAGGACTAGAAATCCACTTGAGCTACCATGAAATTAAAAGTCACTGCCAGTGGAACTACATATTCCAGCTGGCCCCTCTGCAACATCTTGCGCCACCCCCATGACTCAACACACTGGCAACTGTCACATTAGCAGGCCTCCTGAATGAGAGAGGGGTTTGTAGAGGTTTAACTGGTTCTAAAATAGCAAGTGGTTATAGACCATTTCCTGAAAACTATCTTGTGGCAAATTTGTAAATGGAGGCAAATCATGACTTAAACCAAAAAGTGAGGACCTGAAAGGTTTTGGAGGGATACATGTAAAATTCCCAAATTGGGAAGAAGTCCCCCCAAAAATGGAGGCAAATCATGACTTAAATTATTGACATTGGATAAGTGCTAAACGTTTTGTCCTAAAGTAACCAATAGAGAATGACTGCTCTGGCCGGCTTTTGGTGAGCAACAATAGGAGCAGACGAGCTGTGGCCTCAGATTGTATGCAGAACTGTGGCACGTAACAACACGAGTATTACCTTGAATTAATACAGTAGAGTTATCTGTGGCCTGGCCCCTGAGCTTTATGACCTAAAACAAAAGGAAGACTGTGGTCTGCATCAGAAGACCTGATATGAATGTGTATGTCTACAATAATTGGTTGTGTTAAGTGATTTAGCATTACAAAATGTCCCTCTGAGAAAGCAACTGTGGACTCTGCTGAGTGTGAAATAAGCCATAAAGTGATTACTTATAACTTCACTTAAAGGGAAGGTGCCATCAAAAATGTTTTTTTTCCAGCGATTGAAAAAAATGTAAAGAATTAATGTTTACATTTTCTTAAAAAATATTATCATTTGTTTATAATTTAGTAAAATATTAAAAATAATATTAAAAGATTTGGCATTTCAACTTTTAAACATTAGGGGGAGCAGCTACTGAAATTTGACAAAAACCTAGTGTACAACTAGCTCACATTTCTGCACTGCAGTAAATATGGGCGGAGTCTGTTGACGTGTGTGATGTCTCCTCTCCTCCCCTTCTGGGTGTTTGCTAAGGGATAAGAGAGGCTGATATTCAGGAACCCAGTGAGCAGCCATTTTGTTGGTGACTGTGTAAGGGGGTGTGCAGGCGGCTAGTTTGAGCCCTGCATTCCTGTGCATGCCTACCTAATGAAACTGGGTATGTTTTGTGTTTGCTATGTGCCCTGTGTAGTTTATGATAGTTGACACTGTTTAACCCCTTCATGACCTTGCCGTTTTTTGCAATTCTGACCAGTGTCCCTTTATGAGGTAATAACTCAGGAACGCTTCAACGGATCCTAGCGATTCTGAGATTGTTTTTTCGTGACATATTGGGCTTCATGTTAGTGGTAAATTTAGGTCGATAATTTCTGAGTTTATTTGTGAAAAAAACGGAAATTTGGCAAAAATTTTGAAAATTTCGCAATTTTCACATTTTGAATTTTTATTCTGTTAAACCAGAGAGTTATGTGACACAAAATAGTTAATAAATAACATTTCCCACATGTCTACTTTACATCAGCACAATTTTGGAAACAAATTTTTTTTTTGCTAGGAAGTTATAAGGGTTAAAATTTGACCAGTGATTTCTCATTTTTACAACAAAATTTACAAAACCATTTTTTTTAGGGATCACCTCACATTTGAAGTCAGTTTGAGGGTTCTATATGGCTGAAAATACCCAAAAGTGACACCATTCTAAAAACTGCACCCCTCAAGGTGCTCAAAACCACATTCAAGAAGTTTATTAACCCTTCAGGTGTTTCACAGCAGCAGAAGCAACATGGAAGTAAAAAATGAACATTTAACTTTTTAGTCACAAAAATGATATTTTAGCAAAAAATTTTTTATTTTCCCAAGGGTAAAAGGAGAAACTGGACCACGGACGTTGTTGTCCAATTTGTCCTGAGTACGCTGATACCTCATATGTGGGGGTAAACCACTGTTTGGGCGCACGGCAGGGCTCGGAAGGGAAGGAGCGCCATTTGACTTTTTCAATGAAAAATTGGCTCCAATCTTTAGCGGACACCATGTCGCGTTTGGAGAGCCCCCGTGTGCCTAAACATTGGAGCTCCCCCACAAGTGACCCCATTTTGGAAACTAGACCCCCCAAGGAACTTATCTAGAAGCATAGTGAGCACTTTAAACCCCCAGGTGCTTCACAAATTGATCCGTAAAAATGAAAAAGTACTTTTTTTTCACGAAAAAATTATTTTAGCCTCAATTTTTTCATTTTCACATGGGCAACAGGATAAAATGGATCCTAAATTTTGTTGGGCAATTTCTCCTGAGTACAACAATACCTCACATGTGGGGGTAAACCACTGTTTGGGCACATGGTAAGGCTTGGAAGGGAAGGAGCGCCATTTGACTTTTTGAATGAAAAATTATCTCCATCGTTAGCGGACACCATGTCGCGTTTGGAAAGCCCCTGTGTGCCTAAACATTGGAGCTCCTCCACAAGTGACCCCATTTTGGAAAGTAGACCCCCCAAGGAACTCATCTAGAGGCATAGTGAGCACTTTAAACCCCCAGGTGCTTCACAAATTGATCCGCAAAAATGAAAAAGTACTTTTTTTTCACACAAAATTTCTTTTAGCCTCAATTCTTTCATTTTCACATGGGCAACAGGATAAAATGGATCCTAAAATTTGTTGGGCAATTTCTCCTGAGTACAACAATACCTCACATGTGGGGGTAAACCACTGTTTGGGCACATGGTAAGGCTTGGAAGGGAAGGAGCGCCATTTGACTTTTTGAATGAAAAATTATCTCCATCGTTAGCGGACACCATGTCGCGTTTGGAAAGCCCCTGT
Organism: Ranitomeya variabilis; assembly: GCF_051348905.1. Taxonomy (NCBI): domain Eukaryota; kingdom Metazoa; phylum Chordata; class Amphibia; order Anura; family Dendrobatidae; genus Ranitomeya; species Ranitomeya variabilis. Next base: position 155,037,128 of record NC_135234.1, read on the forward strand.
GTGCCTAAACATTGGAGCTCCTCCACAAGTGACCCCATTTTGGAAAGTAGACCCCCCAAGGAACTCATCTAGAGGCATAGTGAGCACTTTAAACCCCCAGGTGCTTCACAAATTGATCCGCAAAAATGAAAAAGTACTTTTTTTTCACACAAAATTTCTTTTAGCCTCAATTCTTTCATTTTCACATGGGCAACAGGATAAAATGGATCCTAAAATTTGTTGGGCAATTTCTCCTGAGTATGCCGATACCTCATATGTGGGGGTAAACCACTGTTTGGGTGCACGGCAAGGCTCGGAAGGGGAGGCGTGCCATTTGACTTTTTGAATGGAAAATTAGCTCCAATCGTTAGCGGACACCATGTCGCGTTTGGAGAGCCCCTGTGTGCCTAAACATTGGAGCTCCCCTACAAGTGACCCCATTTTGGAAACTAGACCCCCCAAGGAACTTATCTAGATGCATAGTAAACACTTATAACCCCCAGGTGCTTCACAGAAGTTTATAACGCAGAGCCGTGAAAATAAAAAAATAATTTTTCTTTCCTCAAAAATGATTTTTAGCCCAGAATTTTTTATTTTCCCAAGGGTAATAGGAGAAATTGGACCCCAAATGTTGTTGTCCAGTTTGTCCTGAGTACGATGATACCCCATATGTGGGGGTAAACCACTGTTTGGGCGCACGGCAGGGCTCGGAAGGGAAGGCACGCCATTTGGCTTTTTGAATGGAAAATTAGCTCCAATCATTAGCGGACACCATGTCGCGTTTGGAGAGCCCCTGTGTGCCTAAACATTGGAGCTCCCGCACAAGTGGCCCCATTTTGGAAACTAGACCTCCCAAGGAACTAATCTAGATGTGTGGTGAGCACTTTGAACCCCCAAGTGCTTCACAGAAGTTTATAACGCAGAGCCATGAAAATAAAAAATAATTTTTCTTTTCTCAAAAATGATTTTTTAGCCCACAATTTTTTATTTTCCCAAGGGTAATAGGAGAAATTGGACCCCAAAAGTTGTTTTCCAGTTTCTCCTGAGTACGATGATACCCCATATATGGGGGTAAACCACTGTTTTGGCACACGTCGGGGTTCGGAAGGGAAGTAGTGACGTTTTGAAATGCAGACTTTGATGGAATGCTCTGCGGGCGTCAGGTTGCGTTTGCAGAGCCCCTGATGTGCCTAAACAGTAGGAACTCCCCACAATTGACTCCATTTTGGAAACTAGACCCCCAAGGGAACTTATCTAGATGTGTAGTGAGCACTTTGAACCCCCAAGTGCTTCACAGAAGTTTATAACGCAGAGCCGTGAAAATAAAAAATGTGTTTCCTTTCCTCAAAAATATTTTTTTAGCCCAGAATTTTTTTATTTTTGCAAGAGTAACAGGAGAAATTGGACCCCAAAAGTTGTTTTCCAGTTTCTCCTGAGTACGCTGATACCCCATATGTGGGGGTAAACCACTGTTTTGGCACACGTCGGGGTTCGGAAGGGAAGTAGTGACGTTTTGAAATGCAGACTTTGATGGAATGCTCTGCGGGCATCAGGTTGCGTTTGCAGAGCCCCTGATGTGCCTAAACAGTAGGAACTCCCCACAAGTGACTCCATTTTGGAAACTAGACCCCCAAGGGAACTTATCTAGATGTGTGGTGAGCACTTTGAACCCCCAAGTGCTTCACAGAAGTTTATAACGCAGAGCCGTGAAAATAATAAATGTGTTTCCTTTCCTCAAAAATATTTTTTTAGCCCAGAATTTTTTATTTTTGCAAGAGTAACAGGAGAAATTGGACCCCAAAAGTTGTTGTCCAGTTTCTCCTGAGTACGCTGATACCCCATATGTGGGGGTAAACCACTGTTTGGGTACATGCCGGGGCTCGGAAGGGAAGTAGTGACGTTTTGGAATGCAGACTTTGATGGAATGGTCTGCGGGCATCATGTTACGTTTGCAGAGCCCCTGATATGCCTAAACAGTAGAAACCCCCCACAAGTGACCCCATTTTGGAAACTAGACCCCCCATGGAACTTATCTAGATGTGTGGTGAGCACGTTCAACCCCCAAGTGCTTCACAGAAGTTTACAACGCAGAGCCATGAAAATAAAAAATCATTTTTCTTTCCTCAAAAAAGATGTTTTAGCAAGCAATTTTTTATTTTCACAAGGGTAACAGGAGAATTTGGACCCCAATATTTGTTGCCCAGTTTGTTGTGAGTACGCTGATACCCCATATGTGGGGGTAAACCACTGTTTGGGCACACGTCAGGGCTCGGAAGGGAAGTAGTGACATTTGAAATGCAGACTTTGATGGAATGGTCTGCGGGCGTCACATTGCATTTGCAGAGCCCCTGATGTGCCTAAACAGTAGAAACACCCCACAAGTGACCCCATTTTGGAAACTAGACCCCCGAAGGAACTTATCTAGATGTGTGGTGAGCACTTTCAACCCCCAAGTGCTTCACAGAAGTTTATAACGCAGAGCCGTGAAAATAAAAAATAATTGTTCTTTCCTCAAAAATTATGTTTTAGCAAGTAATTTTTTATTTTTGCAAGGGTAACAGGAGAAATTGGACCCCAACAGTTGTTGCCCAGTTTGTCCTGAGTACGCTGGTACCCCAAATGTGGGGGTAAACCACTGTTTGGGCGCACGTCGGGGCTTGGAAGGGCGGGAGCACCATTTGACTTTTTGAACGCAAGATTGGCTGGAATCAATGGTGGCGCCATGTTGCGTTTGGAGACCCCTGATGTGCCTAAAACAGTGGAAACCCCTCAATTCTAACTTCAACACTTACCCCAACACACCCCTAATCCTAATCCCAACTGTAGCCATAACCCTAATCACAACCCTAACCCCAACACACCCCTAACCACAACCCTAACCGCAACACAACCGTAACCCTAATTCCAACCCTAATCCTAACCCTAATCCCAACCGTAACCCTAATCCCAACCCTAACCACAACTGTAACCCCAACACACCCCTAACCCTATCCGTAACCCTAACCACAAGCCTATTCTTAACCCTATTTCCAACCCTAGCCCTAATTCCAACCCTAACCCTAAGGGTATGTGCCCACGTTGCGGATTCGTGTGAGATTTTTCCGCACGATTTTTGAAAAATCTGCAGGTAAAAGGCACTGCGTTTTGCCTGCGGATTTACAGCAGATTTCCAGTGTTTTTTTGTGCGGATTTCACCTGCGGATTCCTATTGAGGAACAGGTGTAAACCGCTGTGGAATCCGCACAAAGAATTGACATGCTGCGGAAAATACAATGCAGCGTTTCTGCACGGAATTTTCCGCACCATGGGCACAGCAGATTTGGTTTTCCTTAGGTGTACATGGTACTGTAAACCTGATGGAAAACTGCTTCGAATTCGCAGCGGCCAATCCGCTGCGGATCCGCGGCCAATCCGCTGCCAATCCGCTGCAGATCCGCGGCCAATCCGCTGCGGATCCGCTGCCGATCCGCTACAGATCCGCGGCCAATCCGCTGCGGATCCGCTGCAGATCCGCGGCCGATCCGCTGCCAATCCGCTGCAGATCCGCGGCCAATCCGCTGCGGATCCGCTGCCGATCCGCTGCGGATCCGCGGCCAATCCGCTGCAGATCCGCGGCCAATCTGCTGCGGATCCGCTGCGGATCCGCGGCCGATCCGCTGCGGATCCGCGGCCAATCCGCTACAGATCCGCGGCCAATCCGCTGCGGATCCACTGCGGATCCGCGGCCGATCCGCTGCGGATCCGCTGCGATCCGCGGCCGATCCGCTGCGGATCCGCGGCCGATCCGCTGCGGATCCGCGGCCGATCCGCTCTGTGTGCACATGCCATAACCCTACCCCTAACCCTAACCCTACCCGTAACCCTAACCCTACCCCTAACCCTACCCCTAGTTCTAACCCTAACCCTAGTGGTAAAAGAAAAAAAAATATTTTCTTTATTTTATTATTGTCCCTACCTATGGGGGTGATAAAGGGGGGGGTTTATTTATTATTTTTTTTATTTTGATCGCTGTGGTAGAACCTACCACAGCGATCAAAATGTACCTGTAACGAATCTGCCAGCCTGCAGATTCGGCGGGCGTACTGAGCATGCGCCCGCCATTTTCCAAGATGGCGGCGCCCAGCGAGGAGACGGCCGGACACCGGGAGGATCGGTAAGTATGAGGGGGTGGTGGGGGGGTGGATCGGAGCACAGGGGGGGGATCGGAGGACGGGGGGAGCGGACAGGAGCACGGGGGAGCGGACAGGAGCACGGGGGAGCGAACAGGGGGACGGAGGGGGGTACCTGACAGAACGGACGACTGGGGAGGAGATCGGGGGCGGTGGGGGGGGCCAGTACATGATTTCCAGCCATGGCAGATGCTATTGCAGCATCGGCCATGGCTGGATTGCAATATTTCACCATTTTCATAGGTGAAATATTGCAAATTGCTCTGATTGGCTGTTGCACTTTCAACAGCCAATCAGAGCGATCGTAGCCACGTGGGGGCAAAGCCACCCCCCCTAGGCTGAAGTACAACTCCCCCTCTCCCTGCAGATCGGGTAAAATAGGAATTAACCCTTTCACCCGATCTGCAGGGATGCGATCATTCCATGACGCCGCATAGGCGTCATGGGTCGGGAAGGGGTTAATATGATAATGGCTGACACTGTTCTTGTATCTGTGTGTTAGGGACAGGAATAGGGACAGTCAGTCGCAGTGGTGGGTCAGCACTGGTGGGGGTTGTGGCAGTGTAATTGCGGGTTGATGTTAAGGGGGGCGCTGTGGAGTAGGAGATTGGATTGTGTGGAGAACTGGTTTCAGTCAGAGTAGTGACAGTTGAGAAAGGGGACGGAGCCAGTGTAGTGGCAGGGAGAGGGCCTTTCTGAGGTAATTTTCAGTTAGTGGGAGGAGCTAAAGCTGTGTGAGGAGAATTGTTCTAGAAGGAGTTGGGACAGAAAGCTGAAAAGAGCAACAGTGTAGAGTTAAGAGAGCGAGGCAGCCTGGAAGAATCAGTGGCTAGTCTGTGGGTTACCTCTCGTAACGTCCGGGACTTACGGTCCGAACAGGAATTGCAGAGGCAACCTGAATTTTCACTCAAGATGGGGAAAGTGGACGGGGAGCACTCAGTATCAGCTAGCTGGATGGTTCAGGAAGCTGCGGGCCTGGGAGCCATGGTGCAGGAAGAAAAGCTAAGGGAGCAGACCAGGGAAAATGCAGGAGATGGATTACACATGTATTGGGAAAATGGATGGACTGTAACTGTTATGAAGATGCACGAGTTAAGTAAAGTTTTATTGAAAATGAACTCGGACTTTGAGGACATTTGTGTGTGTCTGCTGTCATGATTCCCAATGGCAGGGACTTAGGCAAAAAACGGACAAGCTCTAGGAAGGATGGTATCTTAGGTAACCGCGATACTGAACCTAACACGCAACTAAAAGTAGCCAGGGGGTGTGCCTGCGTTGTCTCTAGACACCTCGCGCCAGCCGGAGAACTAACTACCCCTAATAGAGGAATACACAGACCTGACTTGCCTCCAGGGAAACCCCAAAGGTTATAGTAGCCCCCTACATATAATAACGGTTAGGTAAGAGGGAAACACAAACGCAGTATGAATATAGATTCAGCAAAGCGAGGCCCTCTGACTAGATAGCGGAATATACAAAAGAGGACTTCGCGGTCACCTCAAAACCCTGAACAGCCATCCTGGAATTACCTTAACTCCGTTGTCAACTCATGACACCGGAGTAGCAATTCCAGATCACTAGAGCTTCCAGCCGCACGAGATATGCAAATGCATGCTGGAGAAAACAAACACAAAAGCCAAAGATTCAACTTAAGGCACCGAACCCTCATGAGAACCACCAGGGCGATCTGGATGCGCCCTATGAAAGGCGCGAACCAAATCAGAAGCATGAACATCAGAGGCAGTCACCCAAGAATTATCCTCCTGACCGTATCCCTTCCATTTAACCAAATACTGAAGTCTCCATCTGGAAATGCGAGAGTCCAAAATCTTCTCCACAACATACTCCAATTCACCCTCCACCAGCACAGGAGCAGGAGGCTCAACAGAAGGAACAACCGGTACCTCGTACCTCCTCAACAACGACCGATGGAAAACATTATGAATGGTGAAAGATGCTGGTAGATCCAAACGAAAAGATACAGGATTAAGAATCTCCAAAATCTTATAAGGACCTATAAACCGAGGCTTAAACTTAGGAGAGGAGACCTTCATAGGGACAAAACGAGAAGACAACCACACCAAGTCCCCAACACGGAGATGATGACCCACACGACGATGACGATTAGCAAACTGCTGAGTCTTCTCCTGAGACAGCTTCAAATTGTCCACCACATGACTCCAAATCTTGTGCAGTCTATCCACCACAGTGTCCACTCCAGGACAATCCGAAGATTCCACCTGGCCAGATGAAAAACGAGGGTGAAACGCTGAATTGCAAAAGAAAGGAGAAACCAGAGTGGCAGAACTGGCCCGATTATTGAGGGCAAACTCTGCCAACGGCAAAAAGGCGACCCAATCATCCTGATCAGCAGACACAAAACACCTCAAATAAGTCTCCAAGGTCTGATTAGTTCGCTCCGTCTGGCCATTAGTCTGGGGATGGAACGCAGACGAAAAAGACAAATCAATGCCCATCCTGGCACAGAACGCTCGCCAGAACCTGGACACAAATTGAGATCCCCTGTCAGAAACGATGTTTTCCGGGATACCATGTAAACGAACCACATTCTGAAAAAACAAAGGAACCAACTCCGATGAAGAAGGCAATTTGGGCAAGGGTACCAAATGAACCATCTTAGAAAAACGGTCACACACCACCCAGATGACAGACATTTTCTGAGAAACCGGGAGATCCGAGATAAAGTCCATAGAGATGTGCGTCCACGGCCTCTTCGGAATAGGCAAGGACAACAACAATCCACTAGCCCGAGAACAGCAAGGCTTGGCCCGAGCACAAACATCACAAGACTGCACAAAGGTACGCACATCCCGAGACAAGGAAGGCCACCAGAAGGATCTGGCCACCAAATCTCTGGTACCAAAAATTCCAGGGTGGCCTGCCAACACAGAAGAATGAACCTCTGAGATGACTCTACTGGTCCACTCATCTGGAACGAACAATCTTCCAGGCGGACAACGATCAGGCCTATCAGTCTGAAACTCCTGCAAAGCACGCCGCAAGTCTGGGGAGACAGCAGACAAAATCACTCCATCCTTAAGGATACCCGTAGGCTCAGAATCACCAGAGGAGTCAGGCTCAAAACTCCTAGAAAGAGCATCTGCCTTCACATTTTTCGAGCCCGGCAAGTATGAAACCACAAAATTAAACCGGGAGAAAAACAAAGACCAGCGCGCCTGTCTAGGATTCAGACGCCTGGCAGACTCAAGGTAAATCAGATTCTTGTGATCAGTCAAGACCACCACCTGATGTCTAGCACCCTCAAGCCAATGACGCCACTCCTCAAATGCCCACTTCATAGCCAAGAGCTCCCGATTATCGACATCATAATTTCGCTCGGCGGGCGAAAACTTTCGAGAGAAGAATGCACATGGTCTCATCACTGAGCAATCGGGACCTTTCTGCGACAAAACCGCCCCTGCTCCAATCTCGGAAGCATCAACCTCAACCTGAAAAGGGAGCGAAACATCAGGCTGACGCAACACAGGGGCAGAAGAAAAGCGGTGCTTAAGCTCCCGAAAGGCCTCCACAGCCGCAGAGGACCAATTGGCAACATCAGCACCCTTCTTAGTCAAATCAGTCAGAGGTCTAACCACACTTGAAAACCCAGTTATAAATCGACGATAGAAATTAGCAAAGCCCAAGAACTTCTGAAGACTCTTCAGGGAAGTAGGCTGCGTCCAATCACAAATAGCCCGAACCTTGACAGGATCCATCTCAACAGAAGAAGGGGAAAAAATATACCCCAAAAAGGAGATCTTCTGAACCCCAAAAATGCACTTTGAACCCTTTACAAACAAAGAATTGGACCGCAAAACCTGAAAAACCTTCCTAACCTGTTGAACATGCGACTCCCAGTCATCCGAAAAAATCAAAATATCATCCAAATACACAATCATAAATTTATCCAGGTATTTACGGAAAATATTGTGCATAAAGGACTGAAAGACTGAAGGAGCATTAGAAAGACCAAAAGGCATCACCAAATACTCAAAATGGCCCTCGGGCGTATTAAATGCAGTTTTCCACTCATCTCCCGATGGTCAGGAGTCATACACATAGTCACTTGTGTCCAGAATTGTGGTTTATTCCTAGCCAAAGGTGTGGAGTCTATACCCTTCAGAGGGATAGGAACTTCCAAAGGCTCTAGGCTAAACCCACAGCGTCTGGCAAAGGACCAATCCATAAGACTCAAGGAAGCGCCAGAATCCACATAGGCATCCACAGTGATAGAAGACAATGAACAAATCAAAGTTACAGACAAAATAAACTTAGATTGTAAGGTGCCAATTGAAAAAGACTTATCAACCTTTTTTGTGCGTTTAGAGCATGCTGATATAACATGAGCAGAATCACCACAGTAGAAGCACAACCCATTTTTGCGCCTATAAATCTGCCGTTCACCTCTGGACATAATTCTATCACATTGCATAATCTCTGGTGCCTGCTCAGAAGACACCGCCAAATGGTGCACAGGTTTGCGCTCCCGTAAACGCCGATCAATCTGAATAGCCATAGTCATGGATTCATTCAGACCTGTGGGCGTAGGAAACCCCACCATGACATCTTTAACGGCGTCAGAGAGACCGTCTCTGAAATTCGCCGCCAGGGCGCACTCATTCCACTGAGTAAGCACAGACCATTTTCGAAATTTTTGACAATATATTTCAGCTTCATCATGCCCTTGAGAGAGGGCTAGCAAGGCCTTTTCAGCCTGAATCTCCAAATTAGGTTCCTCATAGAGCAACCCCAGTGCCAGAAAAAACGCATCCACACTGAGCAGCGCAGGATCCCCTGGTGCCAATGCAAATGCCCAATTCTGGGGGTCACCCCGCAACAAGGAAATAACAATTTTAACCTGCTGAGCGGAATCTCCAGCGGAGTGAGATCTCAGAGAAAGATACAATTTACAATTGTGCTTAAAATTCAAAAAACGAGATCTATCTCCAGAAAAGAACTCGGGTATAGGGATCTTGGGTTCAGACACAGGAGCATGCACAACATAGTCTTGGATATTTTGAACCTTAGAAGCGAGAGCATTTAGGTTTGAAGCTAAACTCTGGATATCCATTTTTCAACAGCAGAGATCTGAGCCATTCAGGGGTTAAGAGGAGAGAAAAAAAAAACAAAAAAACAGCAGACTGCAATTATGGCTAGACAGAACTTCTGAGTAAAAAAAAAAAAAAAAAAAAGTGTCAGAAACTTATTTTTTCTCTCCTTCTTCAGCCAATACTCTTAATACATTAGGCCGGCAATACTGTCATGATTCCCAATGGCAGGGACTTAGGCAAAAAACGGACAAGCTCTAGGAAGGATGGTATCTTAGGTAACCGCGATACTGAACCTAACACACAACTAAAAGTAGCCAGGGGGTGTGCCTGCGTTGTCTCTAGACACCTCGCGCCAGCCGGAGAACTAACTACCCCTAATAGAGGAATACACAGACCTGACTTGCCTCCAGGGAAACCCCAAAGGTTATAGTAGCCCCCCACATATAATAACGGTTAGGTAAGAGGAAAACACAAACGCAGTATGAATATAGATTCAGCAAAGCGAGGCCCTCTGACTAGATAGCGGAATATACAAAAGAGGACTTCGCGGTCACCTCAAAACCCTGAACAGCCATCCTGGAATTACCTTAACTCCGTTGTCAACTCATGACACCGGAGTAGCAATTCCAGATCACTAGAGCTTCCAGCCGCACGAGATATGCAAATGCATGCTGGAGAAAACAAACACAAAAGCCAAAGATTCAACTTAGCTGACTTGCAGACTTGGAGCAGGAAGCAAGCAACAAGGTGCTCTGATCACATTGATTGCCGGCACTACAATGACTGGGAAGCCAGACTAAATAGGAGACTCCCAATTTCCTAATGGAAACAGGTGCACTGGAAAAGACAAGACACCAGTCAACCAGTACCACCAGTAACCACCAGAGGGAGCCCAAAAAACAGAATTCACAACAGTCTGCGACGGATTGGAGCCCTGTATGCTGTGAAGGATTCTGAACCACAGGTGGGTGAAACACATGACACACACAGCACACCACAAAATGGATATGATACTTCTGTAGTGGAGCGTCGGGGTGTGATGAGGAAGCAGCAGCATTCCCTCGGTACGGCTACCACCCTGGCCCCCGTTACAAAGTGGCGTAGTCGGCAGGATCCAGATGTCTTGCATTTGGAAAATGGAGAAACCCCTGAAACGGCAAAGATGGTGGCCATTAAAGACTTTAAAATGGCGGATGATGGTGCAGAAGCAGGAGATAGCTCCATCCATCGTGGGCGTTTTAAACTGAAAATGGTGCGAACATCTGTTAGGCAGAGACTGTGGCCTGAGGCCAGGGTAGATCCCCCTGTGAGCGGTGCCCGCCCGCGGTGGGTGCAGCGAAAGAAAAAGAAACCTCATCACCAGCAGCAGATTCCTGGAGAATGGGAGGATGATCCATCAGCATCAGCTCTGGAGTCACCGGTGACCGCTGGAGCACAGGCACGGAGCCCTTTAGATGATGTACAGGACTGGAGGGGAAGTGGAGCAGAGGCTAGTGGATGCTCCTTCGGTTTCCCCTTTGATGATAAGTGGGGACAGTAACTGTAACTGCATCCCGGATCAGAAAGTTGTGCTAGTTGGACTGTTCTGCGTCCCTGAGGGCAAGAGCCCTGTAATGCTGTGAGGGACTGTTCTGCGTCCCGTGGGCAGGAGCCCAGAAGACATTGCGGTGAGAATGGCTGCAGTTAAAGAATTGTTTTGAACTGTTTTCCCCACTCCAAGTTTTGTTGCGCCTGTTGCGCCACTTCTGCTAGATTGCAGGACACAGACCTTATGAAGAGACGGTGCCCTATGGACTGTTGCTGAACTGTGTGTGGCTGCTCCAGAGACTGATAAGATCTGTGAAATGTCGATGTTTTAAATTTTGTTTTCAGGAGGTAAACTGAGCAGCACACATGTTTTAAAAGGACAGTGGTCTGGAAATAGGAGGGAGGGAGAGGAAACATATGCAGGATGACCTGATGAGTGAGCCGGGTCCGAAGAGAATGCACTGCATGCTCCTGAATGGTTGGAGCTGTAGTAATTTGGCCATGTGGGCCATGAAGAAGAGTGTGGACATTCAAGTCAGTTTAGGACTGGTCAGTGGACCTGGAGAGTCCTATGGAGAACTGTCTGTCTATCCGGGTCTCAGGAGGAGGAGACCGGGGTCAAGTGGATCTGTATTGGTGTCTGGACAACCCGAGGGTTGAGCTGGGTTATGCTAGGATTGTGCTCACGTGATGGTGAACTGGTGAGAACTGTTGGCCAAAGTTGGGCCATGCTGTTAAAAAGAACTGAACTGTTTGCTCTGGGGTCCCAAGTAAGTGGGATCGGTGCCAGTCCTGACCTGAAACGGGTCAAACGTGGTGGACTGGAGCAAAGTTCTTTTGTTGTAATGTATAATAATTGTTGAAGTTATTGATGTTTTAATAACATGCCATTACATTGTACTTATTGTGATGTGTATATCCTACCGGTACCATATGGTCAGGGACGACCATGGTTTTAGGAGGGAGGTATGTAAGGGGGTGTGCAGGCGGCTAGTTTGAGCCCTGCATTCCTGTGCATGCCTACCTAATGAAACTGGGTATGTTTTGTGTTTGCTATATCCCCTGTGTAGTTTATGATAGTTGACACTGTTTAATATGATAATGGCTGACACTGTTCTTGTATCTGTGTGTTAGGGACAGGAATAGGGACAGTCAGTGGCAGTGGTGAGTCAGCACTGGAGGGGGTTGTGGCAGTGTAGTTGCGGGTTGATGTTAAGGGGGGCGCTGTGGAGTAGGAGATTGGATTGTGTGGAGAACTGGTTTCAGTCAGAGTAGTGACAGTTGAGAAAGGGGACGGAGCCAGTGTAGTGGCAGGGAGAGTGCCTTTCTGAGGTAATTTTCAGTTAGTGGGAGGAGCTAAAGCTGTGTGAGGAGAATTGTTCTAGAAGGAGTTGGGACAGAAAGCTGAACAGAGCAACAGTGTAGAGTTAAGAGAGCGAGGCAGCCTGGAAGAATCAGTGGCTAGTCTGTGGGTTACCTCTCGTAACGTCCGGGACTTACGGTCCGAACAGGAATTGCAGAGGCAACCTGAATTTTCACTCAAGATGGGGAAAGTGGACGGGGAGCACTCAGTATCAGCTAGCTGGATGGTTCAGGAAGCTGCGGGCCTGGGAGCCATGGTGCAGGAAGAAAAGCTAAGGGAGCAGACCAGGGAAAATGCAGGAGATAGATTACTCATGTATTGGGAAAATGGATGGACTGTAACTGTTATGAAGATGCACGAGTTAAGTAAAGTTTTATTGAAAATGAACTCGGACTTTGAGGACATTTGTGTGTGTCTGCGACGGATTGGAGCCCTGTATGCTGTGAAGGATTCTGAACCACAGGTGGGTGAAACACATGACACACACAGCACACCACAAAATGGATATGATACTTCTGTAGCGGAGCGTCGGGGTGTGATGAGGAAGCAGCAGCAATCCCTCGGTACTAGGGTTGAGCGAAACGGGTCGATCATTTTCAAAAGTCGCCGACTTTTGGCTAAGTCGGCGTCTCATGAAACCCGATCCGACCCCTGTGCTTGTCGGCCATGCGGTACGCGACTTTCGCGCCAAAGTCGCGTTTCAATGACGCGAAAAGCGCCATTTCTCAGCCAATGAAGGTGAACGCAGAGTGTGGGCAGCGTGATGACATAGATCCTGGTCCCCACCATCTTAGAGAAGGGCATTGCAGTGATTGGCTTGCTGTCTGCGGCGTCACAGGGGCTATAAAGGGGCGTTCCCGCCGACCGCCATCTTACTGCTGCTGATCTGAGCTTAGGGACAGGTTGCTGCCGCTTCGTCAGAAGCAGAGAGAGCGTTAGGCAGGGTCCACTAACCACCAAACCGCTTGTGCTGCAGCGATTTCCACTGTCCAACACCACCTTCGGTGTGCAGGGACTGTGGAAGCTATTTTTTTTTTTTTTTCCCCTCAGCGCTGTAGCTCATTGGGCTGCCCTAGAAGGCTCCGTGATAGCTGTATTGCTGTGTGTACGCCACTGTGGAAACCAACTGCTTTTTTCAAAGCACATATCCTCTTGTTCCTTCCTTTCTGCACAGCTATCTTTTTTGTTTGTCCACACTTTTTATTTAATTTGTGCATCAGTCCACTCCTATTTCTGCCTGCCATACCTGGCTTACATTACTGCAGGGAGATAGTAATTGTAGGACAGATTTTTTTTTTGTTGTTGTTTTTTTTGTGGGAGATTAAGATTGGCATTTCTGCTACAGTGCCATCCCTGTGTGTGCCATCTCTCACTGAGTGGGCCATAGAAAGCCTATTTATTTTTTCCGTGATTTGTGTTCTAAATTCTACCTCAACACAAAAACACATCAATCAGTGGGAGAAAAATATTGGCCTCAGTCAGGGCTTGTGTGCCACTGCTGTGTGTGCTATCTCTCATTCAGTGGGCTATAGCAAGCCTATTTTTTTTTTTTTTTTTTTTAATATTATTTGGTTTCTAAAGTCTCCCTGAAAAAAAAAAAAAACCTAAAAAAACAGTGGGAGAGTAATATTGCCCTTTCAGCTTGTGTGCCAGTCTTGACTCCTGGGTGTGCCACCTCTCTCCCTCTCATTCAGTGGGCCATAGAAAGCCTATTTATTTATTTTTTTAAATATTATTGGGTTTCTAAAGTCTCCCTTAAAAAACAAAAAATACATAAAAAAACAGTGGGAGAGTAATATTGCCCTTTCAGCTTGTGTGCCAGGCTTGACTCCTGGGTGTGCCACCTCTCTCCCTCTCATTCAGTGGGCCATAGAAAGCCTATTTATTTTTTTTTTTAAATATTATTGGGTTTCTAAAGTCTCCCTTAAAAAACAAAAAATACATAAAAAAACAGTGGGAGAGTAATATTGCCCTTTCAGCTTGTGTGCCAGTCTTGACTCCTGGGTGTGCCACCTCTCTCTCTCATTCAGTGGGCCATAGAAAGGCTATTTTTTTTTTGGTTTTTTTAATATTATTTGGTTTCTAAAGTCTCCCTGAAAAAAAAAAAAAACATACAAAAAACAGTGGGAGAGTAATATTGCCCTTTCAGCTTGTGTGCCAGTCTTGACTCCTGGGTGTGCCACCTCTCTCCCTTTCATTCAGTGGGCCATAGAAAGCCTATTTATTTTTTTTTTTAAATATTATTGGGTTTCTAAAGTCTCCCTTAAAAAACAAAAAATACATAAAAAAACAGTGGGAGAGTAATATTGCCCTTTCAGCTTGTGTGCCAGTCTTGACTCCTGGGTGTGCCACCTCTCTCTCTCATTCAGTGGGCCATAGAAAGGCTATTTTTTTTTGGTTTTTTTAATATTATTTGGTTTCTAAAGTCTCCCTGAAAAAAAAAAAAAAACATACAAAAAACAGTGGGAGAGTAATATTGCCCTTTCAGCTTGTGTGCCAGTCTTGACTCCTGGGTGTGCCACCTCTCTCCCTTTCATTCAGTGGGCCATAGAAAGCCTATTTATTTTTTTTTTTAAAATATTATTGGGTTTCTAAAGTCTCCCTTAAAAAACAAAAAATACATAAAAAAAACAGTGGGAGAGTAATATTGCCCTTTAAGCTTGTGTGCCAGTCTTGACTCCTGGGTGTGCCACCTCTCTCTCTCATTCAGTGGGCCATAGAAAGCATTTTTTTTTTTTTCCTTGATTTGTGTTCTAAAATCTACCTCAACACAAAAACACTACATCAATCAGTGGGAGAAAAATATTGGCCTCAGTCAGGGCTTGTGTGCCACTGCTGTGTGTGCTATCTCTCATTCAGTGGGCTATAGAAAGCCTATTTTTTTTTTTTTTTTTTTTTTTTTTTAATATTATTTGGTTTCTAAAGTCTCCCTGAAAAAAAAACAAAAACCTAAAAAAACAGTGGGAGAGTAATATTGCCCTTTCAGCTTGTGTGCCAGTCTTGACTCCTGGGTGTGCCACCTCTCTCCCTCTCATTCAGTGGGCCATAGAAAGCCTATTTATTTATTTTTTTAAATATTATTGGGTTTCTAAAGTCTCCCTTAAAAAACAAAAAATACATAAAAAAACAGTGGGAGAGTAATATTGCCCTTTCAGCTTGTGTGCCAGGCTTGACTCCTGGGTGTGCCACCTCTCTCCCTCTCATTCAGTGGGCCATAGAAAGCCTATTTATTTTTTTTTTAAAATATTATTGGGTTTCTAAAGTCTCCCTTAAAAAACAAAAAATACATAAAAAAACAGTGGGAGAGTAATATTGCCCTTTCAGCTTGTGTGCCAGTCTTGACTCCTGGGTGTGCCACCTCTCTCTCTCATTCAGTGGGCCATAGAAAGGCTATTTTTTTTTGGGTTTTTTTAATATTATTTGGTTTCTAAAGTCTCCCTGAAAAAAAAAAAAAAAACATACAAAAAACAGTGGGAGAGTAATATTGCCCTTTCAGCTTGTGTGCCAGTCTTGACTCCTGGGTGTGCCACCTCTCTCCCTCTCATTCAGTGGGCCATAGAAAGCCTATTTATTTATTTTTTTAAATATTATTGGGTTTCTAAAGTCTCCCTTAAAAAACAAAAAATACATAAAAAAACAGTGGGAGAGTAATATTGCCCTTTCAGCTTGTGTGCCAGTCTTGACTCCTGGGTGCGCCACCTCTCTCTCTCATTCAGTGGGCCATAGAAAGCCTTTTTTTTTTTTTTTTTTTTAATATTATTTGGTTTCTAAAGTCTCCCTGAGAAAAAAAAATAAATAAATTAGGTGGGAGATTAATATTGACATTAGTGCTTGAGTGACAGTCCTGCGTGTGTGTCATCTCTGTGATTTTGTGCCACAGAAAACAGAGTGTGTAACATTGTGCCTGATTTTCCTTGTGGTCTCACCAACCTGTTAAGGGATATTGAAATCATACTGAAGTTATAGCTCACCGTGTAAGTTGTTTGACAGCAACAAATAAAGTTACTTTGGTTAAGATTTTAAAACAATGAGGAAGTCTGGTGCAAGAGGTCGTCGTGGGCGTTCATTGTCAGCTGGTAATGATGGTAGTGGTAGTGGAGCATCAGGTGGTCGTGGGGATAAAAATATTCCACCTAAGTCTGGAGCTGTGGAGCCAGTTTCGTCGTCAGGCTACACAAGGCCTCGAACGCTCTCTTTTCTGGGAGTAGGAAAACCGCTTTTAAAGGCGGAGCAGCAACAGCAAGTTTTGGCTTACATTGCAGACTCAGCCTCTAGCTCTTTTGCCTCCTCTTCCGAAACTGGTAAATGTAAAAGCAGCGCGTCGCTTGTGGATGTTCACGGTCAGGGACAAGTCGCTTCCTTGTCCTCCTCAGCAAAAACTACAACAAGAGAGAAGGATGCAGCAGGCGACACAACGGGTCACTCCATGGAGCTCTTTACACATACCGTCCCTGGCTTAGAAAGTGAAACATTTAACAGGCCATGCCCATTACAAGTATATTCTGACATGGAGTGCACTGATGCACAGCCACAGCCAGAGTACTATGCTGCTCCTTTGACTCAGACCACCACATTGCCCTCTCAGGGTACAGATCCACAATCAGACCCTGATGAGACTATGTTGCCCCGCCACGAACGCTATACCACCGACCGACACAGTGACACAGACGAAGTTGCACACGAGCTCGAAGAGGAGGTAATAGATGACCCAGTTATTGACCCCGATTGGCAGCCATTGGGGGAACAGGGTGCAGGCGGCAGTAGTTCAGAAGCGGAGGTGGAGGAGGGGCCGCAGCAGGCATCAACATCGCAACAGGTTCCATCTGCCGGGCCCGTATCTGGCCCAAAACGCGTGTCAAAGCCAAAACCTGTTGGAGCACAGCGTTGCCATCCGGTTAAAGCTCAGTCTGCAATCCCTGAAAAGGGATCCGAGTCTAGGAAGAGTGCAGTCTGGCATTTTTTTAAACAACATCCAACTGATCAGCGCAAAGTCATCTGTCAAAAATGTTCAACTAGCTTAAGCAGAGGTCAGAATCTGAAAAGTCTAAATACTAGTTGCATGCATAGACACTTAACCACCATGCATTTTCAAGCCTGGACTAACTACCAAACGTCCCTCAAGGTTGTAGCACCCTCGGCCAATGAAGCTAGTCAGCAACGCAACATCCCTTCCGTCACTGTAAGGCCACCATTTTCCGCACCACCGGCAGTATCTGTGCAGGTTTCTTTGCCAGCCAAAAGCAGTCAGGGTCAGGGAATCACCAGTTTTGTAGGAGGAAATATTGCATCTAGGGCACCGGCGGAAACAATACCGTCTCCAACCGTCTCTCAGTCTGCCATGTACACCGGCACACCCGAAAGTTCCACGATCTCCAGCTCTCCAGTCCAGCTCACCCTACATGAGACTCTGGTTAGAAAAAGGAAGTACTTATCCTCGCATCCGCGTACACAGGGTTTTAACGCCCACATAGCTAGACTAATCTCGTTAGAGATGATGCCCTACCGGTTAGTTGAAAGCGAAGCTTTCAAAGCCCTGATGGAGTACGCTGAACCACGATACGAGCTACCCAGTCGACACTTTTTTTCCAGAAAAGCCATCCCAGCCCTGCACCAGCATGTTAAACAGCGCATCGTCCATGCACTCAGGCAATCTGTGAGTACAAAGGTGCACCTGACTACAGATGCATGGACCAGTAGGCATGGCCAGGGACGTTATGTGTCCATCACGGCACACTGGGTGAATGTGGTGGATGCAGGGTCCACAGGCGACATCAATTTAGGGACAGTTGTGCCTAGCCCACGGTCTAGGAAACAGTTGGCTGTAGGCGTTCGCACCCCCTCCTCCTCCTCCTCCTCGTCCTCCTGCAGAAGCTACAGCTCTTCCACAGAACGCAGTCTGCCAACCACTCCATCGGCAGATGACACTGTTGCACACCAGTTGTCCCATTATGGGCCAGCTACTGCCAAGCGTCAGCAGGCTGTATTGGCTATGAAGTGTTTGGGCGACAACAGACACACCGCGGAAGTTCTGTCCGAGTTCTTGCAACAAGAAACGCAGTCGTGGCTGGGCACAGTAGATCTTGAGGCAGGCAAGGTAGTGAGTGATAACGGAAGGAATTTCATGGCTGCCATCTCCCTTTCCCAACTGAAACACATTCCTTGCCTGGCTCACACCTTAAACCTGGTGGTGCAGTGCTTATTGAAAACTTATCCTGGGTTCTCCGACCTGCTCCTCAAAGTGCGTGCACTTTGCTCACATATCCGACGTTCGCCTGTACACGCCAGCCGTATGCAGACCTATCAGCGGTGTTTGAACCTTCCCCAGCATCGCCTAATCATAGACGTTGCAACAAGGTGGAACTCAACACTGCACATGCTTCAGAGACTGTGCGAACAGAGGCGTGCTGTTATTTATTTGTGGGAGGATACACGGGCAGGCAGTAGGATGGCAGACATGGAGTTGTCAGGTGTGCAGTGGTCTAAGATACAAGACATGTGTCAAGTCCTTCAGTGTTTTGAGGAATGCACACGGCTGGTTAGTGCAGACAACGCCGTAATAAGCATGAGCATCCCCCTAATGCGTCTGCTGATGCAAAGTTTGACGCACATAAAGGAGCAGGCGTCTGCACCAGAGGAAGAGGAAAGCCTTGATGACAGTCAGCCATTGTCTGGTCAGGGCAGTGTACAGGACGAGGTAGCGGGCGAAGAGGAGGTGGAGGACGAGGAGGATGATGGGGATGAGTATATTTTTAATGCCGAACCTTTCCCGGGGGCACAGGAAATTGGTTGCGTGTCACGGCCGGGTTCTGGTTTTTTGAGGGACACAAGTGACGTAGATTTGCCTGCAACTGCCCCTCAACCAATCACAACCGGAGATTTGACAACTGGAACTTTGGCCCACATGGCGGATTATGCCTTACGTATCCTAAAAAGGGACACACGCATTACGAAAATGATGAACGATGACGATTACTGGTTGGCCTGCCTCCTTGATCCACGCTATAAAGGCAAATTGCAAAATATTATGCCACATGAGAACTTGGAACTAATATTAGCAACCAAACAATCAACTCTTGTTGACCGTTTGCTTCAGGCATTCCCAGCACACAGCGCACGTGATCGTTCTCACACGAGCTCCAGGGGGCAGCAGACTAGGAGTGTTAGGGGTGCACACATCAGAAGTGGCGTTGGACAGAGGGGTTTTCTGACCAGGTTGTGGAGTGATTTTGCTATGACCGCAGACAGGACAGGTACTGCTGCATCAATTGAAAGTGACAGGAGACAACATTTGTCCAGTATGGTTACTAACTATTTTTCATCCCTTATCGATGTTCTCCCTCAACCGTCATTCCCATTTGATTACTGGGCCTCCAAATTAGACACCTGGCCAGAATTGGCAGAATATGCATTGCAGGAGCTTGCTTGCCCGGCAGCAAGTGTCCTATCAGAAAGAGTATTCAGTGCTACAGGTTCAATATTAACCGAAAAAAGGACTCGTCTGGCTACCCAAAATGTTGACGATCTAACATTCATTAAAATGAACCACAACTGGATTTCGAAATCTTTTGCCCCACCTTGCCCGGCCGACACCTAGCTTTCCTATGAAAAGCTCTTGCCTGTGAATTACTTTTCTAATGTCTAATTTGCTGCAGCTGATTGTACAGCATACGACATGTTTACACCTCCCTAAATGGCAAAACTCCCCACACGGGGCCGTGGTATCGCGACTTGGCGCAAGCACCCGTGAGACTGCTGTTTGTCTGAAGAGGTGGGTGTGCTCGCTTTTGGTTGACGGCATTGCTACTGGGTCCCTCATAGTACAATGTAGTGTCTCTGGCGGTGGTGGTGCGCACCCAACGTCAGACACACCGTTGTAACATGAGGGGCCCTGGGGTGGTCCCGCCGGCCTCAAGAGAGTTCCCCCCTACCCCAGCTCAAAATGTGCTCTACCACGTCCAAAATTATGTCGCACAGCTCCACCAATCTTTAGTCTATTCGCTGACATCATTCAATGTCTGGCACTGACAATACAAATTTGTAGACATCTATGATGCAACTTAAAGTAGTCTGTGTCTGTGTCCTATATTGGCACCATTAAATAGTTACTGCCAAATTACTATGTCAGAAACTCAGTAGATGAGCCCACCCCTGTACCTAAGTATGCCACCTTTTTTTTTGTTTTGGTTGTTTTGCGAGACATTAACATCTATTTATATTTTGGGAGTACTGGGACAGACACTCCTTGCACTACTCCTCCACTCACCACCAAGCTGCCTGTGTATCCATGTAACCGCTGTAAAGCTGCCATGAGCCTATTGTTTGTTATTTTAGGCCTTTGATAGCCTGTCTGCGGTCCCTACTTTAAATACTCCTCCACTGACCACCAAGCTGCCTGCCCGTGTATCCATGTAACCGCTGTAAAACTGCCATAAGCCTATTGTTTGTTATTTTAGGCCTTTGATAGCCTGTCTGCGGTCCCTACTTTAAATACTCCTCCACTGACCACCAAGCTGCCTGCCCGTGTATCCATGTAACCGCTGTAAAACTGCCATGAGCCTATTGTTTGTTATTTTAGGCCTTTGATAGCCTGTCTGCGGTCCCTACTTTAAATACTCCTCCATTCACCACCACCAAGCTGCCTGCCCGTGTATCCATGTAACCGCTGTAAAACTGCCATAAGCCTATTGTTTGTTATTTTAGGCCTTTGATAGCCTGTCTGCGGTCCCTACTTTAAATACTCCTCCACTCACCACCACCAAGCTGCCTGCCCGTGTATCCATGTAACCGCTGTAAAACTGCCATGAGCCTATTGTTTGTTATTTTAGGCCTTTGAAGCCTGTCTGCGGTCCCTCCTTCCACTAGTCCTCCACTGGCCAGATCACTGCTGCCCGTGTACCCCTGGAACCAATTATAAAGTGCCTACAGCCAGCCCATTTTCTTATGTTAGGCCTTTGAAGCCTGTCTGCGGTCCCTACTTTAAATACTCCTCCACTGACCACCAAGCTGCCTGCCCGTGTATCCATGTAACCGCTGTAAAACTGCCATGAGCCTATTGTTTGTTATTTTAGGCCTTTGATAGCCTGTCTGCGGTCCCTACTTTAAATACTCCTCCACTCACCACCACCAAGCTGCCTGCCCGTGTATCCATGTAACCGCTGTAAAACTGCCATAAGCCTATTGTTTGTTATTTTAGGCCTTTGATAGCCTGTCTGCGGTCCCTACTTTAAATACTCCTCCACTGACCACCAAGCTGCCTGCCCGTGTATCCATGTAACCGCTGTAAAACTGCCATGAGCCTATTGTTTGTTATTTTAGGCCTTTGATAGCCTGTCTGCGGTCCCTACTTTAAATACTCCTCCACTGACCACCAAGCTGCCTGCCCGTGTATCCATGTAACCGCTGTAAAACTGCCATGAGCCTATTGTTTGTTATTTTAGGCCTTTGATAGCCTGTCTGCGGTCCCTACTTTAAATACTCCTCCACTCACCACCACCAAGCTGCCTGCCCGTGTATCCATGTAACCGCTGTAAAACTGCCATAAGCCTATTGTTTGTTATTTTAGGCCTTTGATAGCCTGTCTGCGGTCCCTACTTTAAATACTCCTCCACTGACCACCAAGCTGCCTGCCCGTGTATCCATGTAACCGCTGTAAAACTGCCATGAGCCTATTGTTTGTTATTTTAGGCCTTTGATAGCCTGTCTGCGGTCCCTACTTTAAATACTCCTCCACTCACCACCACCAAGCTGCCTGCCCGTGTATCCATGTAACCGCTGTAAAACTGCCATAAGCCTATTGTTTGTTATTTTAGGCCTTTGATAGCCTGTCTGCGGTCCCTACTTTAAATACTCCTCCACTGACCACCAAGCTGCCTGCCCGTGTATCCATGTAACCGCTGTAAAACTGCCATGAGCCTATTGTTTGTTATTTTAGGCCTTTGATAGCCTGTCTGCGGTCCCTACTTTAAATACTCCTCCACTCACCACCACCAAGCTGCCTGCCCGTGTATCCATGTAACCGCTGTAAAACTGCCATGAGCCTATTGTTTGTTATTTTAGGCCTTTGAAGCCTGTCTGCGGTCCCTCCTTCCACTAGTCCTCCACTGGCCAGACCACTGCTGCCCGTGTACCCCTGGAACCAATTATAAAGTGCCTACAGCCAGCCCATTTTCTTATGTTAGGCCTTTGAAGCCTGTCTGCGGTCCCTACTTTAAATACTCCTCCACTGACCACCAAGCTGCCTGCCCGTGTATCCATGTAACCGCTGTAAAACTGCCATGAGCCTATTGTTTGTTATTTTAGGCCTTTGATAGCCTGTCTGCGGTCCCTACTTTAAATACTCCTCCACTCACCACCACCAAGCTGCCTGCCCGTGTATCCATGTAACCGCTGTAAAACTGCCATGAGCCTATTGTTTGTTATTTTAGGCCTTTGATAGCCTGTCTGCGGTCCCTACTTTAAATACTCCTCCACTGACCACCAAGCTGCCTGCCCGTGTATCCATGTAACCGCTGTAAAACTGCCATGAGCCTATTGTTTGTTATTTTAGGCCTTTGAAGCCTGTCTGCGGTCCCTCCTTCCACTAGTCCTCCACTGACCAGACCACTGCTGCCCGTGTACCCCTGGAACCAATTATAAAGTGCCTACAGCCAGCCCATTTTTTTATGTTAGGCCTTTGAAGCCTGTCTGCGGTCCCTCCTTCCACTAGTCCTCCACTGGCCAGACCACTGCTGCCCGTGTACCCCTGGAACCAATTATAAAGTGCCTACAGCCAGCCCATTTTCTTATGTTAGGCCTTTGAAGCCTGTCTGCGGTCCCTCCTTCCACTAGTCCTCCACTGGCCAGACCACTGCTGCCCGTGTACCCCTGGAACCAATTATAAAGTGCCTACAGCCAGCCCATTTTCTTATGTTAGGCCTTTGAAGCCTGTCTGCGGTCCCTACTTTAAATACTCCTCCACTGACCACCAAGCTGCCTGCCCGTGTATCCATGTAACCGCTGTAAAACTGCCATGAGCCTATTGTTTGTTATGTTAGGCCTTTGATAGCCTGTCTGCGGTCCCTACTTTAAATACTCCTCCACTCACCACCAAGCTGCCTGCCCGTCTATCCATGTAACCGCTGTAAAACTGCAATGAGCCTATTGTTTGTTATTTTAGGCCTTTGATAGCCTGTCTGCGGCCCCTACTTGCAATACTCCTCCACTGACCACAATGCTGCCTGGAGTGCCTGCCTGTGTATCCATGTAACCGATGTAAAACTGCCATGACTGCCTACTGTTTGTTATTTTAGGCCTTTGATAGCCTGTCTGCAGCCCCTACTTGCAATACTCCTCCACTGACCACACCAATGCTGCCCGTGTACCCCTGGAACCTATTTAAAAGTTCATAGAGCCTAGTTATATATTTTATTTACTATTAATAAGGCCATGATGGACTACGCTGTACCACGCTACAAGCTAACCAGTCGACACTTCTTTTGCGAGAAAAGCCATCCCAACCCTCCACCAGCATGTAGAAGACCGCATTGTCCATGCACTCTGGCAATCTGTGAGTACAAAGGTGCACCTGACAACAGACGCATGGACCTGTAGGCATGGCCACGGAAGATTACGTGTCCATTACGGCGCAATGGGTTAATGTGGTGGATGCATGGTCCACAGGGGACAGCCTACTAAGTCTGTCTGCAGTCCCTAATTCAAATTGTCCTCCACTGTCTAAATCGGAGCTTCCACCTTCTGGCTTTCGGCCTATAGTATCAGAAATTAAACTGCATTTGGCCTTCAACTTTGGTTAGGGCCTACTAACGGCTTCTGCCCCTGCCTGGTGTTGCCCTCAACTAAATAAAGCTGAGCTTCAACCTTCCGGCTCTCATTAAGTGGTTTTAAAAAAAAAAAATGGTGGTTAGGGCCTACTAACGGCTTCTGCCCCTGCCTGGTGTTGCCCTCAACTAAATAAAGCTGAGCTTCAACCTTCTGCTCCAAATTACCATTTTAAAAAATGCAATAGGCTTTTCCGGCCTACTAAAGGTGTCTGTCTGTGTGCCCCTGCCTGGTGTTGTCCTCAACTAAATAAAGCTGAGCTTCAACCTTCTGCTCCAAATTACCATTTTAAAAAATGCAATAGGCTTTTCCGGCCTACTAAAGGTGTCTGTCTGTGTGCCCCTGCCTGGTGTTGTCCTCAACTAAATAAAGCTGAGCTTCAACCTTCTGCTCCAAATTACCATTTTAAAAAATGCAATAGGCTTTTCCGGCCTACTAAAGGTGTCTGTCTGTGTGCCCCTGCCTGGTGTTGCCCTCAACTAAATAAAGCTGAGCTTCAACCTTCTGCTCCAAATTACCATTTTAAAAAATGCAATAGGCTTTTCCGGCCTACTAAAGGTGTCTGTCTGTGTGCCCCTGCCTGGTGTTGTCCTCAACTAAATAAAGCTGAGCTTCAACCTTCCGGCTCTCATTAAGTGGTTTTAAAAAAAAAAATGGTGGTTAGGGCCTACTAACGGCTTCTGCCCCTGCCTGGTGTTGCCCTCAACTAAATAAAGCTGAGCTTCAACCTTCTGCTCCAAATTACCATTTTAAAAAATGCAATAGGCTTTTCCGGCCTACTAAAGGTGTCTGTCTGTGTGCCCCTGCCTGGTGTTGTCCTCAACTAAATAAAGCTGAGCTTCAACCTTCCGGCTCTCATTAAGTGGTTTTAAAAAAAAAAAATGGTGGTTAGGGCCTACTAACGGCTTCTGCCCCTCCCTGGTGTTGCCCTCAACTAAATAAAGCTGAGCTTCAACCTTCTGCTCCAAATTACCATTTTAAAAAATGCAATAGGCTTTTCCGGCCTACTAAAGGTGTCTGTCTGTGTGCCCCTGCCTGGTGTTGCCCTCAACTAAATAAAGCTGAGCTTCAACCTTCTGCTCCAAATTACCATTTTAAAAAATGCAATAGGCTTTTCCGGCCTACTAAAGGTGTCTGCCCCTCCCTGGTGTTGTCCTCAACTGAACAAAGCTGAGCTTCCACATTCTGGCTTTCGCCCTATACTATCAGATATTAAACTGCATTTGGCCTACTAGTGTGGTTAGGCCCTTGAAACAGTGTCTGCTGCTCTTGGGTTTGCTACTCCACTGAACAAAGCAATGCCGCCTGTTTAGTCCTGTTACCAATTTTGAACTGCATGTAGCCTACTTTATTCTTTGGCCCTATATCTGTTTCCTCCTCATCCTGCCCATTGCCCAGCCACTGCTAAATGAGTCTGCTGGTACATTGACCTAGACCACTACATTCCCCTTGTACTCTACACAGCCAGAATCTGTCCCTGCTGAAAGTAAGGTTCCCCTTCCCGCATGTTATACCACCTTACACAGGGACAAAGAGGAAGGTGCAGATGAAAGTGCAGGTTCCTTCATCAGGTGGGGGGGCATACTCGTTGGCGACGTCACTGGCACAGGGCCCCTCAGAGTACGCAAAAGTGTCGCTGCTGGTGGGAGGCGCCCCCACCATGCAAACACACCGCCGTACTTTGAGGGACCCTGTGCCAGTGGCAATGCGAACGAGTGGGCCCCCCCCTGCTTGCTCAGGATCACAGCACTTGCAACTTTTAAATACTTACCTTTCCCTGCAACACCGCCGTGACGTAGTCCGCATTTCCTGGGCCCACGAAAAACTTGAGCCAGCCCTACTCCCCCCACAACTTTCCCCCAATTCCCTATGCCCAACTATTATTATACAGTTAATTAAGATTGGCAAGCTTCAGAAACAAGAATGGATGTTTTTGGCATTAAAATGGGCACTGTAGGTGTTTTCCTGGCCTCCACTCACTGCCGACTATGCTTCCCCATTGACTTGCATTGGGTTTCGTGTTTCGGTCGATCCCCGACTTTTAGCGATAATCGGCCGACTGCACTCGACTCGACTCTGGACAAAATCGGGTTTCCCAAAACCCTACTCGATCTTAAAAAAATGAAAGTCGCTCAACCCTACTCGGTACGGCTACCACCCTGGCCCCCGTTACAACTGCAAAGTGATACTGAAAAGTAGACAGTCACCGAGGATGGCAGGCAGCAAGGATTCTGGGAGACATATAGTAGAGGGAGCAGGGTGACAGCAGCACAGAGTATTTCAGGAGAGCAGTGTGCTGGTCTATGGGGGGCATCCTGTTCGATGCGTGGAGCAGCCAGGGATTGTACATAGAGCACTGTCTGTTATACACATGGATGAACCGTCTGCTCCACAGAAATACAGGAAACATTTCTGTGGATTGATGACCTGTTCTGATCCAGACTTTGCATGCAAAGACTCCATTCCCCTCCTCAAATCCTGTCCTGGCGATCTGTGGAAGCGAGGCGACAGGTGCAGTCGGGGTGACGCTGGAGGGAAATGTAGCCATTTAGTAGCGATAAAAATGAGACCCCTCTCTTCAGCAGCCTCACCAGCCCTCCCCTGACTGCACCTAACTGGAGTTCATGCTGCCCCCTCTATTACCCCAGACCCGTGTGCAGGTGCTCAGCCAGAACCACCCTAGAATGGGTCCACTTTCTGAAGATAATACTGCCATAGTGTTCTCACATAATACCGCCATATCGATCACACATAAAACTGTTCTATAGTTCTCACATAATACCATCATATAGATCGCAAATAACGACGTGATAGTGTTCTCACATAATACCGCCATATAGATCTTACATAATACCGCCATATAGATCACACATAATACCGCCATATACTTCACACATAATACTGCCAGTGTTCTCACAATACCGACATATAGATCACACATAATACCACCATATACTTCTCACATAATACCGCCAGTGTTCTCACAATACCGCCATATAGATCACACATAATACCGCCATATACTTCTCACATAACAACGCCATATAGATCTCACATAATACCGCCATATAGATCACACATAATACCACCATATAGATCACACATAACAGGGGGAGAGGAGTGCATAGGAGAGGATTAGATACATGGCCCAGCAGTCAGTATCACACATAGGAGGATTAGATACACAGCTCAGCAGACAGTATCACACAGGAGAGGATTAGATACACAGCTCAGTCAGTATCACACAGGAGAGGATTAGATACACAGCTCAGTCAGTATCACACAGGAGAGGATTAGATACATGGCTCAGCAGACAGTATCACACAGGAGAGGATTAGATACACAGCTCAGTCAGTATCACACAGGAGAGGATTAGATACACGTCTCAGAACAGTATCACATAGGGTAGGATTAGATACATGGCTCAGCAGACAGTATCACCAAGGAGAGAATTAGATACATGTCTCAGCACAGTATCACACAGGATAGGATTAGCTACATGGCTCAGCAGACAGTATCACACAGGAGAGGATTAGATACATGGCTCAGTCAGTATCACACAGGGTAGGATTAGATACACAGCTCAGTCAGTATCACACAGGATAGGATTAGATACACATCTCAGCACAGTATCACACAGGGTAGGATTAGATACATGGCTCAGCAGACAGTATCACACAGGAGAGGATTAGATACATGTCTCAGCACAGTATCACACAGGATAGGATTAGATACATGGCTCAGCAGACAGTATCACACAGGAGAGGATTAGATACACAGCTCAGTCAGTATCACACAGGAGAGGATTAGATACACGTCTCAGCACAGTATCACACAGGGTAGGATTAGATACATGGCTCAGCAGACAGTATCACACAGGAGAGGATTAGATACACAGCTCAGTCAGTATCACACAAGAGAGGATTAGATACACGTCTCAGCACAGTATGACACAGGGTAAGATTATACATGTCTCAGCACAGTATCACACAGGGTAGGATTAGATATATGGCTCAGCAGACAGCATCACACAGGAGAGGATTAGATACACAGCTCAGTCAGTATCATACAGGATAGGATTAGATACACATCTCCACACAGTAACACACATGGGAGGAGATACACTGCTCAGAGTCAGCATCACAAAGGATAGGATTAGATTACCTCTCCCCCTCCCCCGCAGACATTACTTCACTGCTGCCAGTGCTGCTCCTTTCTCCCTCCTGTGCTGTCCTTGGTCTCCTCCTCCTAAGGCTCCTATAACCGCAGGGCTCCTGCAATTATGCTGGGAAACTGGAGCTCACAGACACACTGTGAGCTCCAGAAAGATGGCACCGATCTCCTCCCTCTGCTGTGATGTGGATGGCTCAGGGGGCGTGGCCAGATCATAGCAGGGAGCAGCTCAATGTAAACTATAGGGTCGGACGCCGACCGCAGATGTCTATGCCCAGGGCTGCCGTATTTGCAGAGTGTAAGTGTCGTGCAGCTACACTCCTACAAAGCAAAATGGCGGCACCCAGTGGCTGAAAAAACAATTAATAACAAAAAAAATGTTAAACTTAAAAAAATTTAAATTTGTATTAAAAATAATTGTTTATATAAACAATTATTTTTAGTACAAAAAATAAAATGCGGCACATTCCCTTTAAAGGCTGCGTGAACACATTGCATTTTTGTCACGTTTTTGTTGCATTTTTTTGGACTGTTTTGTCCAAAATCGGAAGGGTTTCCTGATCTCTTAAAGGGAATCTGTCATCTAATTTTGGCCCTATAAACGGGCCACCGCCATCAGGGGCTTATCTACAGCATTCTGTAATGCTGTAGATAAACCCCCTATGTAAAATGTAGAGTAAAAGAAGCTATTTTTTGCAGCTTTTTTACATTTGTTTTTGGTGCTGACTTTTCTCATTAGTGTGGGTGAAATCTGCATCAAAAACGCTGAAATAATTGACATGTTGCAGATTTAGGCCATGTGCACACGTTGCGGATTTCTTGCAGAAATTTCCTGAAGAAAACCGGAAATTTTCTGCAAGAAATCCGCATTTTTTTTTTTGCGTTTTTTTCCCGTTTTTTTCGCGTTTTTTTAGCATTCTGCAAGCGTAATTAGCTTGCAGAATGCTAAGTTTTCCAAGTGATCTGTAGCATCGCTTGGAAAACTGACTGACAAGTTGGTCACACTTGTCAAACACTGTTTGACAAGTGTGACCAACTTTTTACTATAGATGCAGCTTATGCAGCATCTATAGTAAAAGATAGAATGTTTAAAAAAAATAAAAAAAATAAAAAAATGCTTATACTCACCCAGACATCTCATAAGCGGCGTCCGTTCGTCTTCCAATAGCTGGTCTGTGCGCACAGGGCCTTCCGTGACGTCACGGTCACGTAAGCGGTCACATGACCGCTCACGACCAATCACAGGACAGTGACGTCATCGGCAAGGTCCTTCGCCGCACACCAGCTACAGGAACCGAACGGCAGCGTGCAGCGGTGAGGCGGGAACACTGCGCGGGACATCGAGGGTGAGTATAGGACTATTTTTTATTTTATTTCTTATTTTTTGACCAGTTATATGGTGCCCAGTGCGTGGAGGAGAGTCTCCTCTCCTCCACCCTGGGTACCAACCGCACATAATCTGCTTACTTCCCGCATGGTGTGCACAGCCCCGTGCGGGAAGTAAGCAGATCAATGGACTCCTAGGTGTGCGGAATCCCTGCAATTCCGCATTTTTAATGAACATGTTGCTTTTTTTTCCGCTATGCGATTTTTTCGCGGAAAAAATCACAACATTTGCACAAAAAATGCGGAATACCTTGTAAATAATAGGAGGCATATGTTAGCGTTTTTTTCGCGTTTTTATCACGTTTTTATAGCGAAAAAACGCAAAAAAAACGCTAAAAATCCTGAACGTGTGCACATGGCCTAACATCTGTGAGTCAGAAGTATGCAACATGTGCATGAGACTTCAGGATTCTCATTCAGTTTTAAAGGGAATCTGTCATCTAATTTTGGCACTATAAACTGCGGCCACCGCCGAGTATAATCTAACTTGTTTTTCTTATCTTTCAGGTTACATCAGGGAGGGGGGGCTTATCTACAGCATTACAGAATGCTGTACATAAGCCCCTGATGGCTGTGGCCGCAGTTTATAGGGCTAAAATTAGGTGACAGATTCCTTTTAAAACTGAATGAGAATCCAATTAGGTGACAGATTCCTTTTAAAACTGAATGAGAATCCTGAAGTCTAATGCACACGTTGCTTACTTTTGACGCACAGATGTAAATCTGCAACATGTCAATTATTTCAGTGTTTTTGATGCAGATTTCACCCACACTAATAAGTAGAGAAAAGTCAGCACCAAAAAAGAATGTATAAAACGCAGCAAAAATATGTTACATTTTTGCTACCTAAAGAAGCAGAAATGTTGAAGATATTTCTGCACCAAATTCTTAATGTGTGTACACACCCAAAGAGCCAGGGGCATAATGATCGCAGTTGCAGAGTGTGTAACCAGGCCCGTGCAGGCTGCACGTTAAGAAGATATGTATTGCAGTGTAGAGACCCACCGGATCCGTATGTTGCAATATAGGCTGCCGGCCAACCAAAGGCTGGCAGCTGACATTAGCTTGCCAGTGATGTATGGCTTATGGCAGTGACATGATATTATACTAGAATAGGGACAATATACAAGAAGAGGAATATTACACCAGAATTGGGGAACCTTATACCTAAATGAGGATAGTATGCCAGGATAACAGAATTGGGTGACATTATACCAGGATGGGGGGAATTATATCAGAATGGGGGACATTATACGAAAATGGGGACATTATACCAGGATGCATTACATAATACCAGGATGGGGACAGTTTATACTAAGATGGGGGACATTATACAAGAATTGGGTGACTATATACCAGGATGAGGAACATTATGCCAGGATGGGGGCATTATACCAGAATGGAGATATGTGAAGAATATGGGGGATTTAATGGCAGATTACAATCCTCCTTCAGCATGTGTAGCTGTAGCAGGACACCTGGCTCAGTAGGTGGTCCAGACACACCAGCTGGTATCCAAGCTCATACAGGATGACCCCCCCTATGGAACCTGCACTGTGTAACTGCTTCCCCCATCGGATAGGATTTCATAAGAAGAATATGAAGTTATTGTACTTCCTAGCCACACACCGGTTACATTTTCAAGATCTCTGGAATGGGTCACACATCTTTCAGTGTTTTGATCCTTTCTAGAACCCCAGGGTTGGGAGCTCTGCAGAACGGCTAGTAGAAGCCAGGTATCATAGCCATGTTTTGTATCCAGGTGTAACAGGGATCCAGCCGGATTTGATGGCGCCAGAACATCCACCCTATGACCTTCTGTTGGGAAGTTATGATCTTTCATGGGTTTGGGAGATTTAGCTACAAACCCCAAGTAGAGGGGGATAAGAACCATCCCAGAGTGGAAAAGGGTGTAAACAACCAAAGTGTTAAAGGCTTGTGTAAGGCCATGTGCTCTCTCGCTTTGTCATGCTTACTGCTCAGTTCTAAAGGGGGGCCACATCAAGTAACATGCTGGAAGGACCTTGAACAAGCTGGCATCCCATGTCCCCATACAGCCCAACACATGGTCGAACATCAAAACTGTAGCTGACATCTTACCTCTGCCTATACTTTTGTACTAGGTCCTGTATTTGCATATCTGACCACTGCATATGTATAATCATCTTGTATACAGTGTTCTGCCTAGTGTGCCCTTAAGGCAATTAAACATATAATTTAACCTTGGGCTGCTCTTAAATCTCGATCCATGAATCCACACGTCCATGTTCTTGGTTTTAACTTCACATGTTACTTGGGCTGATTTCTTGCCCAATATAATCCCATTAACCGACCAGGCTATATCTAACAAGAAACTGGTGGCAGCCCTACCGGGCTGATAAGACTCTGTTTCACTGGTGCTAGTGAAAGGGGACTCTCAGCCTGGCAGGGTTGTGAGCGAGGAATGTGCCACATAAGCATCTGCGTGGTCCACATTCTGCCACTCCTCGTGCCTCCCTGGGCCCATGTGGACAGGGGGTATCAGTGTAAAATTGTGCCAAGCAGACCTTATGAAGCGATGGCCGGTGGACCACCACGGTGCAGGAAGACTACTGTACACAAGATGAGGTGCAAACAACAAAGGGTACTGCGGTTGAGTTCTGGTTGTAGGCAGACGTTTCTACGGGCTTCTCCCTCTAGGGCAGTTAACGCAATGTCCACTTCAAGGCCTGGGCTGATGTTATAAATCTTCAGGGTGCTTTGCAGCCGGGACACCCAGTCGGACAGTGGCATATTCTTGCTGTCAAACTTTGATAGCACACTAAATATGGTGCCCATAGGGAGTGTCCTTGCAGGCGTTCCACCAATGCCCACAGCATCTCCATTAACATTAGCATTCCCACCATTGCTGTCTGCTGCCTCCATCTTGGTGACAGTACCCTGCTCGCAGCGCCACTTGAAGCGATGGCCAGGGGACCACCACGGTACAGGAAGACTACTGTACACAAGATGAGGTGCAAACAACAAAGGGTAGATTTATTGGGAGGCAAGGAATGAAGTGAATGAGGAAGATGCAAACAGGGGTATACAATGGCAAAAGACAATTTACAAGAGTTATAAACTTTATCTTTTCCGTAAAATAGCATGGTGCTCCAACTATTACAGACTCAAAATATGTCTAACAAGCAAATGTAAACAATAAACAAGTGATGATGCTACTCTACATTTAACCTCCCTGGCCTTTACTAAGCAGGCCACACGGTGTTGTGAACTCTGTTTTTGGGCTCCCTCTTGTGGTCACAACTGGTACTGTGTGAGTGCTGTCTTTGGGCTCCCTCTGGTGGTTCTTTGTGTCATTCTGCAGGTCTGAGGCAGGATCAGCTGTCTCGTTATCTCTTAGCTGGTTTCCTATTTAGTTCACCTGGACTCTCAGTTGCCTGCTGTCAATGTCTTCAGTGCTATTTTGGAGCTCTCCTGCAGTCCTTCGTTATCAGTCTCTTCAAGAGAAGCTAAGATTTGCTTGGTTCATTTTTTGACCATCAGTGGTCATATGTTTCTTGGTTTATTTTTGTTTTCTTGTCCAGCTTGCTAATATGTGATTTCCTTGCTTGCTGGTAGCTCTAGGGCAGTGCTCCCCAACCTTTTTTGCACCAGGGACCGGCTTTAAGCAAGACCAGTTTTCCATGGCCCGGTGGGGGTGGGGCAGGGGCGGGGCTTTGGTCATATGGGGGTGGGGTTATGGAGGGATGGAGCTTAGTGCATACTTATCATATAATTATGACATTTATAATGAGAATGTGATTCAACTTACCATAGGTTCAGAATGAGTGGGAGCACCATGCTTGTTTCCCTGGTGCTCTGCACCATTATTGCCCCATAGCTGTGCCATACAGTGCTCTGCACCATTATTGCCCCATAGCTGTGCCATACAGTGCTCTGCACCGTTCATAATTGCCCCATAGCTGTGCCATATAGTGCTCTGCACCATTATTGCCCCATAGCTATGCCATACAGTGCTCTGCACCGTTTATTATTGCCCCATAGCTGTGCCATATAGTGCTCTGCACCGTTCATTATTGCCCCATAGCTGTGCCATATAGTGCTCTGCACCATTATTGCCCCATAGCTGTGCCATATAGTGCTCTGCACCGTTTATTATTGCCCCATAGCTGTGCCATATAGTGCTCTGCACCGTTTATTATTGCCCCATAGCTGTGCCATACAGTGCTCTGCACCGTTCATAATTGCCCCATAGCTGTGCCATATAGTGCTCTGCACCGTTCATAATTGCCCCATAGCTGTGCCATATAGTGCTCTGCACCATTATTGCCCCATAGCTGTGCCATATAGTGCTCTGCACCGTTCATAATTGCCCCATAGCTGTGCCATATAGTGCTCTGCACCGTTCATAATTGCCCCATAGCTGTGCCATATAGTGCTCTGCACCATTATTGCCCAATAGCTGTGCCATATAGTGCTCTGCACCGTTCATAATTGCCCCATAGCTGTGCCATATAGTGCTCTGCACCGTTCATAATTGCCCCATAGCTGTGCTATATAGTGCTCTGCACCGTTATTGCCCCATAGCTGTGCCATATAGTGCTCTGCACCGTTGCCCCATAGCTGTGCCATATAGAGCTCTGCACCGTTGCCCCATAGCTGTGCCATATAGTGCTCTGCACCGTTGCCCCATAGCTGTGCCATATAGAGCTCTGCACTGTTGCCCCATAGCTGTGCCATATAGTGCTCTGCACCATTGCCCCATAGCTGTGCCATATAGAGCTCTGCACCATTGCCCTATAGCTGTGCCATATAGTGCTCTGCACCGTTGCCCCATAGCTGTGCCATATAGAGCTCTGCACCGTTGCCCCATAGCTGTGCCACATAGTGCTCTGCACCGTTGCCCCATAGCTGTGCCATATAGTGCTCTGCACCGTTGCCCCATAGCTGTGCCATATAGTGCTCTGCACCGTTGCCCCATAGCTGTGCCATATAGTGCTCTGCACCGTTGCCCCATAGCTGTGCCATATAGTGCTCTGCACCGTTGCCCCATAGCTGTGCCATATAGTGCTCTGCACCGTTGCCCCATAGCTGTGCCATATAGAGCTCTGCACTGTTGCCCCATAGCTGTGCCATATAGTGCTCTGCACCATTGCCCCATAGCTGTGCCATATAGAGCTCTGCACCATTGCCCCATAGCTGTGCCATATAGTGCTCTGCACCATTATTGCCCCATAGCTGTGCCATATAGTGCTCTGCACTGTTGCACCATAGCTGTGCCATATAGTGCTCTGCACCATTATTGCCCTATAGCTGTGCCATATAGTGCTCTGCACCATTGCCCCATAGCTGTGCCATATAGTGCTCTGCACCATTATTGCCCCATAGCTGTGCCATATAGTGCTCTGCACCATTGCCCCATAGCTGTGCCATATAGTGCTCTGCACCATTATTGCCCTATAGCTGTGCCATATAGTGCTCTGCACCATTGCCCCATAGCTGTGCCATATAGCGCTCTGCACCGTCCATTATTGACCCATAGCTGTGCCATATAGTGCTCTGCACCATTATTGCCCCATAGCTGTGCCATATAGTGCTCTGCACTGTTGCCCCATAGCTGTGCCATATAGTGCTCTGCACCATTATTGCCCCATAGCTGTGCCATATAGTGCTCTGCACTGTTGCCCCATAGCTGTGCCATATAGTGCTCTGCACCATTGCCCCATAGCTGTGCCATATAGTGCTCTGCACCGTCCATTATTGCCCCATAGCTGTGCCATATAGTGCTCTGCACCATTATTGCCCCATAGCTGTGCCATATAGTGCTCTGCACCGTCCATTATTGCCCCATAGCTGCTGCTGCTGCTGCTGCAATAAAAATAATAAAACACATACTCACCTCTCTTGCAGCTCCTTGGCGCCATCTTCCCGGCGTCTCTCTGCACTGACTGATCAGGCAGAGGGCGGCGCGCACACTATATGCGTCATCGCGCCCTCTGACCTGCACAGTCAGTGCGGAGAGACGCCGGGAAGATGGAGACAGCGCCCGGCGTGTGGAACGCGGACAGGTGAATATGCGATACTTACCTGCTCCCGGCGTCCCGCTCCTTCCCCCGGACAGCTGGTCTTCGGTGCCGCAGCCTCTTCCTCTGTCAGCAGTCACCTGCACCGCTTCATTAGAGAAATGAATAGGCGGCTCCGCCCCTATGGGAGGTGGAGCAGCCTATTCATTTCTCTAATGAGCGGTCCCACGTGACCGCTGAACAGGGGCGCCACGGACCGGCTGAAAAACCCCAACGGCCCGGTCCTGGTCCGCGGACCGGCGGTTGGGGACCTCTGCTCTAGGGGGCTGAGTTTCTCCCCTCACACCGTTAGTTGGTGTGTGGGTTCTTGTATTCTCAGCGTGGATATTTTGCATAGGGTTTTTTACTGACCGCACAGTTCCCTATCTGTCTTCTGCTATCTAGTATTAGCGGGCCTCATTTGCTTAATCTGTTTTCATTTCTACGTTTGTGTTTTCCCCTTACCTCACCGTTATTATTTGTTGGGGGCTTCCTATATCTTTGGGGTGATTTCTCTTGAGGCAAGTGAGGTCTTACTTTCCCTCCAGGAGTAGATAGTTTCTCAGGCTGCGTCGAGACGTCCAGGATTTTAGGCACGTTCACCGGCTTCCTTTAGTGTGTTGGTTAGGATCAGGTTTGCGGTCAGTCCAGTTACCACCTCCCTAGAGTTTGTGTCTATGTTCATAAACTTAGCTAGTCCATTTTGTGATCCTCAGCCACTAGGATCATAACAACACGGCTCCCGTGTACTGACTATTGAAGCCTACACTAGGCCCTAACAGGTGCACCAAACAGGAACAAACTCACGGTGATGTTGGAGAATCAGCTCCAGTCCCAGGGGGGCCCCCAGCAGTCTAATATGGTGGTGCGCAAGGCTTTCTGTCAGCTCTGTGAAGCGTGGTCTTCTCCTTGCTTCTGGATCCTAGGGATGCTCCTGGAAACCGTAAATCCCTTTCTCTGTATCTTCGTGGCTCTCTTGCAGCTATATCAGGGCACAGTTCTTCTCTCTTTCAGCTATCAGCACAAAAAGTCCTCTCTGCAGCAGCCTCAGCTCATACACGCTGCTCCAGCTCCACACCTGCACTCTGCACAGAATAGTTCATCACTCTGACTATTGCTAGGGAGAAGCAGAACATTCCATCACGCCAGACAAGGGGGTGCAGCCTCTTAAAGTGACAGCGTGTTCCTTACTGTCCATAACAGCACCACCCTATTACATGCCTCTCTTCTTAATGATGGTCATCCTCGGCAACAAAGGAGACAACAAAGTTGTAAAAACAGACAGAGCACACTGTTCTACTGTTTGGACTGGTGGAACCCCTGCATTAGACCTCTGGGATCTCCGAAGCTCTTGGCTGCCAGGCAAGGCTTGACTATCTTCCAGAGGAACACTTGTTGCAGGAGACATTGTGAGCTCTTGTCTGGTCTCGTCCTCACATGGCGGTACTGGTACATGGAGCGCCCCCACTGCCGCAGGGCCGAGGGGTACCCGGAACCGAGCCTCTCTGTCTCGGTTCTGGGGTTGTCACGGTGGCTAGACCCGGTCCGTGACCCTGCTGAGGGGCGTCCAGTGAAAGTGGAGAGTGAGGATGTTGTGGTGTGGTGCAGGTCACGATGAATAACGAGGACACCAGGTTGCAGTCTCTTTACCTCTTTACTGAAGGCTTCAGAATCCTCAATCCAGAATACGGTTAACAGGGCTGTCTGAGTCGGGCCGGTCCGATGGCACCTCCAGAGTTCCCTTTGCAGGTGGTAATCTGTGCCTACCTTCTAGCGCTTGTGTGTTGTAGTCCTTCCCTGCTTAGCACCACGGGATAGTCCTCACAACTGTTGTGTCTGTTTCTGAAGTTCCCTCACAACTGATTCTGATGTTCTTCTTCATCCCCCAGATGATATGGCTAGGATGCACCCGTATGACGGGTAGGCCTGGAGGTCTTCCGGGACCCTAGAGTCGCCCCTCTCCAACTGTTGCCCCCTATGTCTGCTTAGGTGATTTGGGTGAGACAGCCCGCCTATAACTGACTGTCCTGCCGTAGGTTTGAAGTAAGGCCTGGAGCTCAATACTTCCTCGGCGTTTCCGGCCACCGGCTACGCACCTCAGTAGGATGTTGCCTCGTCTTACAGCACGACTCCTACTGGTGTTTCTCCTTGTTGCGTTGATCTCGTTTCTCACTCTTCACATTAAACCTCGCTTCTTGTCCTTTCTTGGGGTACCGCCGCAATGAAGTGCAGGCGCGGTCCCGTAACGTTCTTTCTGTTCTCTAGGCCTCTGTCAGGATCCCACCCCTGACAGGGACCCACCTGAATCTTCCCCTGCAACACCCTCTGCCACAGGATGTTGCGTGGTTCCAACCCAGTCAGCTTCTCACTAACTTCCTATCTAACCCCCAGTTTTACCAGATTGTGAGGAGTGGCCTAATACATAGCACCCTTAGCTCCCCCTGGAGGCCAGACTGTGAAGTGTATTGGTGTCTGTGATACCTGGTCAGGTGAACTCCTTCAGTGCCATCAGACGTACCAATACCCCCCTTAGCGGCGGAGCATCAGTACTGCAACGACCAGGACTCTGGGGCACTGCACTCCCCCCCGGTTAAATCCAGTACTCCTGGACTGGGAAGAAAACAACAATACATGTCAGCAAAAAGACATACAATTTTTGAAATGCAATAACAAGTAAATTTGAACAGAGCTTCCCTTTATGGGAGGTGAGGACACTTGAACGTTACAAACATGGTTAAATATTTTAAATAACATACTATAAATAACTTCTCTTACCCAACCGGGTATTCTACTTAGTGCAACTTCTGAATAATAATTTAACTTTGCCTCTAAGGACATATAAGCTGAATCCACTAAAGGCTTACTATAAAACACTACAAGGCTAATCAACTTTTCTTCATTTTCCAACTTTACATTCGCAGGAATGCCTGTCTATCTGCACCAGGCCTACTGCCTCTTGCTCTTTTGCAGGACCGCCCCATTCCTCATCCGGGCCTACTGCCTTTCTTTTTCTATACACAGTGTAGGACGCATCAACCTTCTCTCAGTTCAAGATCACTGAGCCATCTCTGTATGGCTCCTAGGAGGACTCACCGACAAACCCCGTACGGGTTCACTTCCTGTCCTCATTTT
Organism: Ranitomeya variabilis; assembly: GCF_051348905.1. NCBI lineage: Eukaryota > Metazoa > Chordata > Amphibia > Anura > Dendrobatidae > Ranitomeya > Ranitomeya variabilis. The sequence continues at coordinate 155,075,787 of NC_135234.1, forward strand.
CTAACACATTATTAAACATTTCTTACAATCAACTAACTAACTACATATAACTTTTACATGTAAGCATTATTACTTCTTCTTTTAAGACATCATTACACCTTAAGTGCTATTGGTGAACGTTCCCTTTAAGAGAAAACCAAGTCTCTATGAGGTAGTGCAGCTACTCCTGCTGCCAGTCCGTGTAAACAGGAACTCCAATGCTGTTCCCAGGAGCAGTTTCTTCGCAAAGAGTTCTCTTTGTTGTAAAACCAGTAGGGAGCACCTTTAAGAAGGTGCAAACTATTTACAATAAGTTTGTAATCATGCAGTGTTCATGATCCAGCAGTTCTTTTCAACAATGATGAACAAGAAACAAAACCAAAAAGGCAAAAATAGGGATCCCGGGTAAACTAAGGGATCCCTTTAAGAGTTAACCCTAGTCGGGTTGTAGCGGCAGGAAGATACATAGAAAGATGAACAGTTAACTATATACATTCTGTAAAGCATTTATGCTTACTCAGGTTCTGGCTGAGCAGGAGGCGGCCTCCTTCCGGGCCTCACCTGGCAGATGGGTCATGGTGGCATGACCAGGACCGGTCCTGGCCTCAGCAACGACAGGATTCCTCTTTGGGACACCCTCCACAATCGGGAGCGACCATGACTCTAAGCACACGGTGGGTCTGGATTTCCTGGGGTTTCGCGGGGGCAGGTTCCGTCGCCTTCTCCGCAGGGGATTTGTCCTCCGACGTCCCAGCAGCGGCTTGGAGTGCGACGCACCGCTGGATGCCCCGAGCCACCCAGCCGACCTCCCTCCTCCACCGCGTGTAGGTTACTGCATCCCCGGGCTCCAGGTCGCGGTCATACCTTCCTCCGCAGGGCTCCACTTCTTTCCGGTCAACACGGACCTGCAGTGGCTCTCCAATTTCTTGGATGACTCCCCTTCCTTCCCGGGAGTTGAAGAACACCACCACACCCCAGTGTGATGGCGGAGCCTCCTCAACGCCCGTCAGGTCAACCTGGGCTGCAGGTTGGGGTCTGCTCCGCCACGCCGCCATCAAGCGCCACAGGTGTTCGGCCTCCGGCAGGATTCTCAGGCCCTGTGCCTGCAGCTCACACTCTGCCGCGGCCGGGATGGAGGAAGCAGGGGACACTGGAGTTAGGCGGACCTCCGTAGGCTGACCCAGCCAAGCGGTCACACGAGCATCGGCCTCCCGGCGGTGTGCTATCTGCCGGGCCTCAGCTGCAGCCACACACTCCTCAGACGGCGGCCAGTTAGGTCTGCCCGGCGGTATCTCCATGAGGGCCAGTCCCTGTAACGATGGCGGGTCTGGGGCTGTGATGGGTAGTACAGCCTCATGCTGGGTCGGGTCGTCCCCATGCGGTGCTTCCGACGTCGCCATCTTTGCCTCCTCCTCGGTATCTTCTTCCTGCGCTCTCTTTCGTGGGCGGCCCCGTCTCCATGGTCTCCACCCTCCAAAGAGGATGAGAAGGTGGACCTCAGCTGCTGACGGACACGTCCTCAAGATACAGAGATATTTGGACTGGGCGGCCATTGCTTTTCGCGCTCTTCAGCTTAGCTGCGCCCACTCCACGCCCCTCTTCTCCTCCTGCGCTCTCCTCAGCGCTGAAATGGCAGTGGTTTTGGCGGCAAGTGGCAATACACAGTCTTTGTAATAAGTCACAGTCCAAGCACAATAAATCACAGTTCCAAGGCACACATGACCTGATTCTTCAGGCTTAAGTAGATCCTGGTCGTGACGCCAAGTTGGAGCGCCCCCACTGCCACAGGGCCGAGGGGTACCCAGTACCGGGCCTCTCTGTCTCGGTTCTGGGGTTCTCACGGTGGCTAGACCCGGTCCATGACCCTGCTGAGGGGCGTCCAGTGAAAGTGGAGAGTGACGATGTTGTGGTGTGGTGCAGGTCGCGATGAATAACGAGGACACCAGGTTGCAGTCTCTTTACCTCTTTACTGAAGGCTTCAGGATCTTCAATCCGGAATACGGTTAACAGGGCTGTCTGAGTCCGGCCGGTCCGATGGCACCTCCAGAGTTCCCTTTGCAGGTGGAAATCTGTGACTACTTTCTAGCGCTTGTGTGTTGTAGTCCTTCCCTGCTTAGCACCACGGGATAGTCCTCACAACTGTTGTGTCTGTTTCTGAAGTTCCCTCACAACTGATTCTGATGTTCTTCTTCGTCCCCCAGATGATATGGCTAGGACGCACCCGTATGACGGGTAGGCCTGGAGGTCTTCCGGGACCCTAGAGTTGCCCCTCTCCAACTGTTGCCCCCTATGTCTGCTTAGGTGATTTGGGTGAGACAGCCCGCCTATAACTGACTGTCCTGCTGTAGGTTTGAAGTAAGGCCTGGAGCTCAATACTTCCTCAGCATTTCCGGCCACCGGCTATGCGCCTCAGTAGGATGTTGCCTCGTCTTACAGCACGACTCCTACTGGTGTTTCTCCTTGTTGCGTTGATCTCGTTTCTCACTCTTCACAATAAACCTCGCTTCTTGTCCTTTCTTGGGGTACCGCCGCAATGAAGTGCAGGCGCGGTCCCGTAACGTTCTTTCTGTTCGCTAGGCCTCTGTCAGGATCCCACACCTGACAGGGACCCCCCTGAATCTTCCCCTGCAACACCCTCTGCCATCGGATGTTGCCTGGTTCCAACCCAGTCAGCTACTCACTAACTTCCTATCTAACCCCCAGTTTTACCAGATTGTGAGGAGTGGCCTAATACATAGCACCCTTAGCTCCCCCTGGAGGCCAGACTGTGAAGTGTATTGGTGTCTGTGATACCTGGTCAGGTGAACTCCTTCAGTGCCATCAGACGTACCAATACCCCCCTTAGCGGCGGAGCATCATTACTGAAACGACCAGGACTCTGGGGCGCTGCATACATCCATGGGATTACCGTCTCTGTGTGGCTGAGGACCCCCTACTGTGTCAGGGACGGTCCACCACTCATCATCGATTTCACCATCAGGCATGACAGATTCAGGAAGTGGAGTAGCGCCTTCAGGCGACAATGGCGTAGAACAGACCTCAGACCGGCAAGGCCGCAGCATTTTTCTGTGAAGTACTCTAGGGGCGGATGCCCCAGTCTCAATCTGTACATTGTAGACAGGGCCGCTATCGTACACTTGCTCGATAACTTTGTACGGCTGTACTTCCCATCTCTCACTTAGTTTTCCCTTGGGGCATTTCTCTCTGACTAATACTCGGTCTCCAGGTTGGAGCGGTAACTCTTGAGTCGGTTTGCGGCCCGTATGTTCTTTTTCTTGCAGCTGCTGACCTGCCAAACGCCATATCATTTGCAATCGTGGCCGATGCTCTTTCACCCATGAGGTGACAGTTTGCTCCATCAGCTCCTCTGGCTGTTCCAAATTCAGCTCAATGATCTCTCGTCCAGCTCTTCCAAACAACAGTAGATAGGGGGTATAACCCGTGGTGGAGTGGACCCGATTGTTGTAGGTCCAGACCAATTCCAGCAGATCGTCTGGCCAACACGCCTTCTTATCCTCCTCCAACGTTCACAGCATTTGAAGTAAGGTTCGGTTGAAGCGTTTACAAGCTCCGTTGCCTTGAGGGTGGTAAGGGGTAGTCCGGGACCGCTTGATGCCATACATACGATACAATTCTTCCATCACCTTGCCTTGGAAACATGCGCCTTGGTCGTAGTGGATGCGCTTTGGGCACCCATACACCCGGATGAAGTCTTGACAGATGGCTCGTGCCACCGATTCCGCAGTCTGATCTCTAGTCGGAGTAACTACTGCGAGCTTAGAGAAATGATCGGTCATCACCAAACAGTATTGCAGCCCCCGGGCAGAGTGTCCCACGAGGAGATAGTCAATCATCAAGACTTCTAGCGGTTCCTTAGTTTGAATGGTCTGGATGGGTGCCCTCTGTTCGGTACTCTTAATGAGGTCACATACTCAACATTGCTGGCAAACCTCTTCCACCACAAACTCCAACCGGGGGCAATACACATACCGCTGTAACCATTGGTAGGTCTTTGTGGGGCCGAAGTGTGCTTTAAATTTGTGGGCTTCTTTAGCTACTTCTTGAGCCATTCTTCCTGGGATGACCACTTTCCACCTTACTTACATATCTTTTGGCTGTTGCCTCTTACGATATAGCACTGACTCTCACACTTACAGTCTATCCCACTGGTGTAAGACACTCCTCATTTCAGAGTCCAGATCATCTCTCTCTTGTTTGCCAGGCTTCCGCTTTTCAGTTACCCACCATTTCATCTGTCTCAGCCCTTCATCTTCATCCTGAACATGTCCCCATTCCTCATTGGTTCTCCCCAGGGATCGGGTTAATGCGCAGGCCTCCCTTCTTGACTGGGCCGCAGCCATTGGGGGCCTAAACTTACGAAAGTCTGGGGATTCCTCCTCTTCGAGTTGCTCACCAAGATCCCCCACTGGAGTCTCCACAGTCACTCTTGACAGCCCATCAGCATTTGCGTTTTTGGTAGCAGAGCGATAACGGATGGTAAAGTCGAACTTGGCTAGGCGAGCCACCCACCGTTGTTCTAAGGCCCCCAATTTAGCATTCTCAAGGTGGGCCAGGGGATTATTGTCTGTTTGAACTTGAATCTTGGTACCTGTCAGGAACTTTTCTGTCATGGCCCACACCAGGGCCAGGAGCTCTAACCGGAAGGAGCTGTAATTGTGAAGGTTTCTTTCGCTGTCTCGCAGGGACCTGCTGGCATATCCAATGACTCTCTTATGTCCATCCTGTATCTGAGAAAGTAAGGCTACCATCTGTGTACAACAGGAACGATTGATCGAAATCTGCGTAGGCCAAAATCGGGGCTGAGGTAAGGGCATTCTTTATAGCCTGGAAGGTGTCATCTTGTCCCTGTGCCCAGGTGATATGCTGGGTCTTCGGCACTCCAGTGGTCCCCCTCAGCAACTCATTGAGAGGACCCGCCACCACCGCGAAGTCTTTAACAAACCTGCGGTAGTACCCAGCGAGTCCCAGGAAGGCCTGGAGTTCTCTCACTGTTCGAGGGACTGGCCACTTCTGGATAGCAGCCACTTTTTCTGGTGAGGGTAGAACTCCATCTTGTGACACTATGTGGCCCAGGTACTCGATCTCTCTCTTGAAGAGGTGGCACTTCTTTGGCTTCACCTTCAGGTTATGAGCCCGCAGTCTTCCGAATACCTGTCCAAGCCGGGCAAGGTGTTCTTCGAATGAGGCCAAAAACACAATGATGTCATCCAGATAGATGAGGGTAGCCTCAAAATTTAAGTCTCCCAAACACTTTTCCATCATCTGTTGAAATGTGCATGGAGCATTGGAGAGCCCGAAGGGCATCCGGTTAAACTCGAACAGCCCCATAGGGAGGATGAAGGCGGTTTTCTCTTTGTCTTTCTCAGCCACGGCTACTTGCCAGTATCTGCTTGCTATGCCCAGGGTGGAGAAGTACTTGGCTTTCCCCCATGCTGTCAAGGATTCCTCGATGCGGGGCAATGGATATGAGTCTTGAACAGTGCAGGCATTGAGTTTCCTGTAATCTACACAGAACCGGATGGTCCCATCCTTTTTCTTGACGAGCACCACAGGGGTTGCCCAAGGGCTCTGACTACTCTGCACCACTCCTGAATCCAGCTTCTGCCTCAGTAATGTTTTTACCTCTTGATACATCTTGGGCGGGATCTGCCAGTATCGTTCTCGAATTGGACGAGCTTCCCCAGTCGGTATCTCGTGTGTGATGGCTTCAGTACAGCCGAAATCTTTGGCATGACGAGTGAATGCAGCCTGATTTTCCCACAGCATAGTTTCTATTGCTTGCACACGCTCAGAGCCCAGAGCCTTCACATCCACTTCCATTTGATCAAGGATGACCTGTCCACTCCACTCCGGGGATGGCATCTCTTTTTCCCCCACAGCAACTGCTAGAGTCCACCCAGTGCCTTCTTTCGGTGATAAAGACATCTCCTTCTGACTCACCACTTCACCCTTATGTCGGTACACCAGGGCCAGATCTGTCCCTCGTGGCAAGGTGACCTCCCCGGGGCCCACATTCAAAGCTCTTATGGGGACATGTCCTCGCTGGACCACAGCTATCGTACGAGCTATCATGACTTCTTGGTCCACTCCTCTGCCTACCATAGGCTGAACAACCACTTCCAACCCGTCAAGGTTGCGGTGAGTCCCAACTGGAAGGTATACTATCGTTTCTTGCTCGGGAGGTAGGATTACAGGTTCTTTACCAGGAGCCCTGATGACCCCTACCGTCTGATAAGATGGCACACTCTTCTGCATCCCACAGACGCGGATCAGTCATTGAAGGGCTTCTTAAGTAGGCTTATGTGTAGTAGCCTTCTTCCAATATCCAGGTCCCCGTTTGGTAAACATAATCTGATCGAGTTCACGTAGGATGTTCATTCCCAGTACCAGGCACATCTTCCTTGATAGGCTCAGGGACCAGCAGGATCCCTTTTCTCCCAACTTCGTGCCCACAGATTCAAATATTCATCCACACGACCCCTGTGACCGGGATCGTTTGCTGGTTGGCAGCAAACAACCAGATCAATGTCTCTTTTTCTGGCTTGGCCAGGTCCTGGAAATGCTGCTTGAAGTACGCTTCTGGCATTGTTGTCACTTGTGACCCGATATCTATCAGGCAATCCACTAGAACTCCTTTGAATTCAGCACGTAGGATGGGGCTCCCAGCAATCAAATGTTCGTTATGATATGGAGCGGCCTCTCTCCTCGCCTCCCCCGCAGAGTGCCGCACTACTGCGGGGGTTGGTAGTTTAACGGCGGCTTCCGCTGGCCTTGAGTATTCTTCCAACAGTCTCTGGCAAGGTGCCCCCGTCCTCCACATTCCCAGCATTGGATGCCTCCTCCTCGCCGGGGGGTACCTCAAGCCTGTCCTCGTGCCTCCAATGCCTGATGGGAGGGGGCTTGCTCCCACTGATCCCTTATCGGTCGGGCTGAAGAATGGTTGCATGACTACGGTGGGTCAGACTGTTGTAGTTCTCCCACTCTTCACTCCATCTGGGTCAGTTTCTCTTGCATGTTGACAAGGGACCGCTTCAAGTCTTGCACCAAATGGACCAGCACCTCCTGATGGTTTCGGTCCCCTCTGGTATTGGCACCCTGGACACGCATCACCCCAGATGCATAGCGCTCTTCTTTACTTCAGGCCACTGTTTCTGCCAGGATTTGATGAAACGTAAGAGCCAGATCTGCCCGGATCCATTCCGACAGTGCTCGCCTCAAGGATGTGCTGTGCAGTCCCAGAATAAATTGCTCCCGGAGTATTCGGTCTTTAGAGCCCATGCCGCCAAATCCATCAGCCTCCTTTCTCAGCGCCTCTGCTAACACTTTTTGCAGTGCTGTTGCATACTGAGAAATTCCTTCTTCCCACTGCAGCCTAGAGAAAAATTTGGCGCGAAGGTGTCCGGCGCTAGCAGTTTTGCTGTAGATCTCTTCCAGGAACTTCACTAGCTCCTTCAGGGTACTGCGGGTGAGTTCTGGTTGAAGGCAGACGTTTCTACAGACTTCTCCCTCTAGGGCAGTTAATGCAATGTCCACTTCAAGGCCTGGGCTGATGTTATAAATCTTCAGGGTGCTTTGCAGCCGGGACACCCAGTCGGACAGTCGCATATTCTTGCCGTCAAACTTTGGTAGCACACTAAATATGGTGCCCATAGGGAGTGTCCCTGCAGGCGTTCCACCAATGCCCACAGCATCTCCATTAACATTAGCATTCCCACCATTGCTGTCTGCTGCCTCCATCTTGGTGACAGTACCCTGCTCGCAGCGCCACTTGAAGCGATGGCCGGGGGACCACCACGGTGCAGGAAGACTACTGTACACAAGATGAGGTTCAAACAACAAAGGGTAGATTTATTGGGAGGCAAGGAACGAAGTGAATGAGGAAGATGCAAACAGGGGTATACAATGGCAAAAGACAATTTACAAGAGTTATAAACTTTATCTTTTCTGTAAAACAGCACAGTGCTCCAACTATTACAGACTCAAAATATGTCTAACAAGCAAATGTAAACAATAAACAAATGATGATGCTACTCTACATATAACCTCCCTGGCTTTTACTAAGCAGGCCACACGGCTCCCGTGTACTGACTATTGAAGCCCACACTAGGCCCTAACAGGTGCACCAAACAGGAACAAACTCACGGTGATGTTGGAGATTCAGCTCCAGTCCCAGGGGGGCCCCCAGCAGTCTAATATGGTGGTGCGCATGGCTTTCTGTCAGCTCTGTGAAGCGTGGTCTTCTCCTTGCTTCTGGATCCTAGGGATGCTGTTGTGAATTTGCTTTTTGCTCCCTCTAGTGGTTACTAGTTTTTTGACTCTGGTTTTTCTGTCATTCCTTTTATCCGCACCTGGGTCGTTAGTTAGGGGTGTTGCTATATAAGCTCCCTGGACCTTCAGTTCAATGCCTGGCAACGTAGTTATCAGAGCTAGTCTGCTGTGCTCTTGTCTACTGATCCTGGTTCCAGTTATATCAGCTAAGTCTGCCTTTTGCTTTTTGCTATTTGTTTTGGTTTTGTATTTTTGTCCTGCTTGTTCCAAATCTATATCCTGACCTTTGCTGGAAGCTCTAGGGGGCTGGTGTTCTCCCCCCGGACCGTTAGACGGTTCGGGGGTTCTTGAATTTCCAGTGTGGATTTTGATAGGGTTTTTGTTGACCATATAAGTTACCTTTCTTTATTCTGCTATCAGTAAGCGGGCCTCTCTGTGCTAAACCTGGTTCATTTCTGTGTTTGTCATTTCCTCTTACCTCACCGTCATTATTTGTGGGGGGCTTCTATCCAGCTTTGGGGTCCCCTTCTCTGGAGGCAAGAAAGGTCTTTATTTTCCTCTACTAGGGGTAGCTAGATTCTCCGGCTGGCGCGTGTCATCTAGAATCAACGTAGGAATGATCCCCGGCTACTTCTAGTGTTGGCGTTAGGAGTAGATATATGGTCAACCCAGTTACCACTGCCCTATGAGCTGGATTTTTGTATTCTGCAGACTTCCACGTTCCTCTGAGACCCTCGCCATTGGGGTCATAACAGTTTGCCAGGCCAGTATTAAATGTTTAATGCATTGCAGAAGAGGGATTATAAGAAAGAAGATTCTGAGGTTTTTTTTTTTTTTTTTTTTTCTTCTTCCCCTTTACCTCAGAGTGGCTATGCTTGCTGCAGACATGAATGTCCAGACCTTGATTACAAGTGTGGACCAGCTGGCTACTCGTGTGCAGGGCATACAAGACTATGTTATTGCAGCGCCCCAGAGTTCTGGTCGTTGCAGTACTGTGGCTTCGCCGCTAAGGGGAGCCATGGTACGTTCGATGGCACCGAAGGAGTTCCTCCAATCAGGTATCACAGACACCAATATGTTTCACAGCTGGGCCTCCGGGGGGAGCTAAGGGTGCTATTGATTAGGCCACTCCCCACCATAGTGGGTAAACTGGGGGTCAGGCAGAAAGTTAGTGAGAACGCTGACGGGATTGAACGGAGCAACACCCTGTGGCAGGGGGTGTTGTGAAGGGAGAGACTGTAGGGTCTCTGCCAGGGGTGGGATCCTGGCAGAGGCTTGGCATTGAAAGAACGTAACGGGTCCGCGCAGGCTCCTGGAAGCGGCGGGACTCAAGGAAAGGACTAGAAGCGAGACAGATTGTGCTGAGTGAGAAACGAGATCAAGCAGAAGGAGAATACCAGCAGGGGTTGTGCTGAAAGAGGCAGCACCTTGCTGAGGCGCAATACCGGTGGCCGGAACGCCGAGGGAGTGGATTAGAATACAGCTTCAAGCCATACTCCAAACAGCGGCAGGACAGTCAGTCTCAGGCGGGCTGTCTACCACATATCACCTATGAAGTCTTGGGGGGCAATTGCGGGAGAGGGGCGTCTCTAGGGTCCCGGAAGAACTCCAGGCCTACCTGACAAACGGGTGCCATTCCAACCTGAATACAGGGAAGGGGTGGATTACAGAGGAACATCAAATCGAGTTGTGAGGGAACTTAAGAAACAGACACAACCGTTGTGGGGTCACTTTCCGTGAGCACAGCAGGGAAGGACTACAACACATAGCGCTAAGAAGGAAGGCACAGATTTCCACCTGAGAGGAGAACTCTGGAGGTGCCATTGGACCGGCCGGACTTGCGTAGCCTGGTGAACCGTATTCTGGACTGAGGACTCAGAGATCTTCAGTAAAGAGGTAAAGAGACTGCAACCTGGTGTCCTCATTATTTACCGCGACTTACACCCCACAACCGCACCGCTACATCGCTACCATTACTACCACCTATTACACCGGACGTCCCCCACTGACGGACAGGGCCACGGACCGGGTCTAGCCACCGTGACAACCCCGAGACTGAGAACCAGAGGCCCGGCTCCGGGTACCCCTCGGCCCTGCGGCGGTGTGGGGGCGCTCCAACTTGGCGTCACGAACAGGATCTACTTAAGCCTGAAGAATCAGGTCATGTGTGCCTAGAGACTGTGATTTACTGTGCTTGGACTGTACTTTATTGTAAGACTGTGCTGCGCCATTAGCCGCCAAAAGTTCCCGCCAAAAGGCGCCGCCATTGCTACACCCAAGAGGAAGGAGGGTGTGTTATGGGCGGAGATTCCCAGTGTGGCGCGAGAAATGGCTACCGCCCCCTGCACTTCTGGCTGCAGAGGAATGACCTGCCCCAAAGCAGAAGAGAAACACCCCTTGATATGCAACGGCGGGAAGCGGGTGACGGAGAAGCCCGACCTCGGAGAAATGGCGGAGTCAGGTGCCTGCACTGCCACCGACTATCGGGCAGCGATGATGAGCAGCGAGTGCCTGAGCAAGGAAGGAGCGATCCCAGCCTGCCTTTCTTCACCGGAGATGGACCGGAGGCCTGCGGATCCGACAGCGGAGTTACGTCCACCAATCCCGACCTCGGAGTTAGAGGAGGAGGAACCACAGCCAGCGGAGCCGAGTCCGAGCATCCCATTGGAGGAGCCCCGGTCCGGGCTGCAGCAGACTCCAGTGTTCTCGTTAACGGACCAGAGCGACACCGATGGAACCACATTAGGCGCAGGTATGGCCGACGTCCCTGCTCCCCTCCGCGAGCCCGCTTCCATGACCCACCTCTATCGCAGTAGGGAGCGACTTATCTCGACAGGGCTAATGGTGCTATCCCCCGATGACCTGGGGAGGATGGTGCCACCGCTGTCGACTGGAGTGGGGGAGCCTGTGGATGTGAGCTTAGATGGAGTAGTTCTTCGGTGGGACACCCCCTGGTTTAGAGCAGATGGATCCCGGGAGAACGGGTCCACTCTTGCGGTGCTTACATGGGAACAATATAGACAGTGCTTGATTCTACAGTGGAAAGGCCGGAAAGAGGCCGAGTCGATGGGCCCATCGAAAGTACAACAACCCCCTCCGGCATGGGATGACAGAGACGTGACAAGGCGGGGCACTGTGTTGGCCTACCATGCAAGAAGAGGGTGGGGCCTCATACACGAGCCAGGATTGGATACTGACGTTTTTGTTGCGCATTGTAACGTGAGGGCTCCCTGCTGTGGCCGAAGTGGAGAACCATTGCAAAAGGGGGATTCGGTGACCTACAGCCGCCACCAGAACCCGCTCGGGTGGTATGCACGGAATGTTCGGCGGTGTATGTCTGGAGCCGCGACCCTTACCGCCTCGGACCTGGTCCCAGGAGCACCCGATCTTGTCACCATCGCAACGGTGCGCCTGGTTGCGGCCACCGAGTTGGCCAGTCGAGTTCATCTTCACGTTCGAACCGTGGACGCTGGCACCACGGTGGCTGGGGGGCAGGAGCCCGAGCCGCCTGAAAAAGAGTAAACCTCGGAAACCTGAAAATGTAAATAGTTACTGTTTGTCTTTTATTCCTTTAAGTTGCTGCTAAACCCGCCCAGGGTTAATGGATCCCTCTGTTGACCCGGGATCCTCTTTGTTTGTTTTCCTTTTCTGAAGTTGTTGCACAAAAGTTATACAAACTGCAGAAATCATGGACTGTGCATGATTCGAACTTCCCTTGTAAATAGTTTGCACCTTCTTAAAGGTGCTCCCTACTGGTTTTAGCCAAAGACACTTTGCGAAGATATTTGCCCTATTTGTTTGAGCCAAAGACACTTTGTGAAGATACCTTTCCTACCGGTTCTAGTTAAAGACACTTTGCGAAGATACCATACCGGAACCTTTGCATGGACTGGTAGGCTGAGAGAACGAGCTACCTTAGAAAGACTTGGTCTCCTCTTAAAGGGGATGTGAGAAACTGAACTTGAAGAGAGATACTGTTGCAGAACAGTAATGCCATAATGATGCCTTGAAAAGAAATGTAACTGTTTTACATGCTAAGTTATATGTGTTGAATTTGTTGAAATGTGAAATCTAAATAATGTTTTGCAGAAAGAAAAGATGCAGAGAGCCCGTAGGGGTAGAGATAGAGGTCTGCATAGTTGAAAGTAAAAGAAGTAATGATGAAGGTGAGGATAGAAGGTAAACCCTGCGTCCCCATAGAAAGTTACTTTGTTACTAAGGACAAAGAGTGAACCCGTAGGGGTTAGAGAGTGAGTCCTTAAAGGAGCCGAGTAGAGCTGGCTCAGAGTTCTTTAAACGAAAGGAATGTTATGTCTATACCATGTATAGTAGAGAAAGGCAGTAGGCCCTGGATGAACAGGGCGGTCCTGTAAAAGAAAGGAGAGGCAGTAGGTCTGGTGCCATAGGGACAGGCGGTCCTGCAGGTTCAAAGTAGGAGAATGTGAAGTTACCTTACCCTGTAATGTGATTATAGGAAGGCCTTTGGTAAACTAAGAGTGTATGTTTCCTAAAGGCAATGTTAATTTATTGTTTCAGAATTTGCACTAAGTAGAATACCCGGTTGGGTAACAGGAGTTATGCATAGCCTGTAATTTATAATGTTGACCATGTTTGTAACGTTAAAAGTGTCCTCACCTCCCATAAAGGGAAGCCTGTTCAAGTATACTTATTGTTTTGCACTCAACAAAATTGTATGTCTGTTTACTAATCTGTATTGTTGTTTTTCTTCCCAGTCCCGGAGTACTGTGTTTAACCAGGGGGGAGTGCAGCGCCCCAGAGTTCTGGTCGTTGCAGTACTGTGGCTTCGCCGCTAAGGGGAGCCATGGTACGTTCGATGGCACCGAAGGAGTTCCTCCAATCAGGTATCACAGACACCAATATGTTTCACAGCTGGGCCTCCGGGGGGAGCTAAGGGTGCTATTGATTAGGCCACTCCCCACCATAGTGGGTAAACTGGGGGTCAGGCAGAAAGTTAGTGAGAACGCTGACGGGATTGAACGGAGCAACACCCTGTGGCAGGGGGTGTTGTGAAGGGAGAGACTGTAGGGTCTCTGCCAGGGGTGGGATCCTGGCAGAGGCTTGGCATTGAAAGAACGTAACGGGTCCGCGCAGGCTCCTGGAAGCGGCGGGACTCAAGGAAAGGACTAGAAGCGAGACAGATTGTGCTGAGTGAGAAACGAGATCAAGCAGAAGGAGAATACCAGCAGGGGTTGTGCTGAAAGAGGCAGCACCTTGCTGAGGCGCAATACCGGTGGCCGGAACGCCGAGGGAGTGGATTAGAATACAGCTTCAAGCCATACTCCAAACAGCGGCAGGACAGTCAGTCTCAGGCGGGCTGTCTACCACATATCACCTATGAAGTCTTGGGGGGCAATTGCGGGAGAGGGGCGTCTCTAGGGTCCCGGAAGAACTCCAGGCCTACCTGACAAACGGGTGCCATTCCAACCTGAATACAGGGAAGGGTGTCATGATCTCTGCAGGCAGAGATCATAGCAAGCCTATAGAGGGACAAGCTCTCGGAAGATGGAACTATACTGACCATGAACTAAGCCTGCCGCGCAACTAGAAATAGCCAGGTAGCATTTCCTATTTATCGCTAGATGCCCAGCTCTGGCCTAAGACCTAAATAGCTAGCAGAGGGAAATATAAGACCTGGCTCACCTCTAGAGAAATATTCCAAAGAAGACAGTAGCCCCCCACATATAATGACGGTGAGTTCAGATGAAACAACAAACGCAGCAGGAAAATAGTCTTAGCAAATTTGAGGTCCGCTTACTGGATAGCAGAAGACAGATAGTATACTTTCATGGTCAGCAGAAAAACACTAACAAAACACCATCCAGAGATTACCTTAAACTCTGGCATTAACTCATAACGCCAGAGTAGCAATCCCTGATCAACGAGAGCTTTCCAGACACAGTAACAAAACTTCAGCTGTGAACTGGAACAAATAGGCAAAACAAAACATGGACAAAAGTCCAACTTATCTAGTAGTTGTCTAGAAGCAGGAACAAGCACTGAGAGGCATCAGATAACATTGTTGACCGGCAAGAAACCACCAGAGAAATGAGCTTAAATAGCGACACCCACTACTGATGGAATCAGGTGAAACAGGAAAGAGGATGACAAATCCAATTCCACAAGCGGCCACCGGGGGAGCCCAGAATCCAAATTCACAACAGTACCCCCCCCTCAAGGAGGGGGCACCGAACCCTCACCAGATCCACCAGGGCGACCAGGATGAGCCCTATGGAAGGCACGAACAAGATCAGAAGCATGAACATCAGATGCATTGACCCAAGAATTATCCTCCTGGCCGTAACCCTTCCAGTTGACCAGATACTGGAGTTTCCGTCTGGAAACACGAGAGTCCAAAATTTTCTCCACAACGTACTCCAACTCACCCTCAACCAACACCGGAGCAGGAGGTTCAACTGAAGGTACAACAGGTACCTCATACCTGCGCAATAACGACCGATGAAAAACGTTATGAATGGAAAAGGACGCAGGGAGGTCCAAACGGAAAGAAACAGGATTAAGAATCTCCAATATTCTATAAGGGCCGATGAACCGAGGTTTAAACTTAGGAGAAGAGACCCTCATAGGGACAAAACGAGAAGACAACCACACTAAATCTCCAACACAAAGCCGAGAACCAACACGACGATGACGGTTGGCAAAACGCTGAGTCTTCTCCTGGGACAACTTCAAATTGTCCATAACCTGCCCCCAGATGTGATGCAATCTCTCCACCACCGCATCCACTCCAGGACAATCCGAGGATTCCACCTGACCGGAGGAAAATCGAGGGTGAAACCCCGAATTACAGAAAAACGGGGACACCAAGGTGGAAGAACTGGCCCGATTATTGAGGGCGAACTCTGCCAATGGCAAAAAAGCAACCCAATCATCCTGGTCAGCAGAGACAAAACACCTCAGATATGTCTCAAGGGTCTGATTAGTCCGCTCGGTCTGGCCATTAGTCTGAGGGTGAAAAGCAGATGAAAAAGACAAATCTATGCCCATCCTAGCACAGAATGCCCGCCAAAATCTAGACACAAATTGGGTACCTCTGTCAGAAACAATATTCTCAGGAATACCGTGCAATCGGACAACATTCTGAAAAAACAGAGGAACCAACTCAGAAGAAGAAGGCAACTTGGGCAGAGGAACCAAATGGACCATTTTAGAGAAACGGTCACAGACCACCCAGATGACAGACATCTTCTGGGAAACAGGCAGATCTGAAATAAAATCCATCGAGATGTGTGTCCAAGGCCTCTTAGGAATAGGCAAGGGCAACAGCAGTCCGCTAGCCCGAGAACTACAAGACTTGGCCCGAGCACAAACGTCACATGACTGCACAAAGACTCGCACATCTCGTGACAGAGAAGGCCACCAGAAGGATCTTGCCACCAAATCCCTGGTACCAAAAATTCCGGGATGACCTGCCAATGCAGAAGAATGTACCTCAGAGATGACTCTGCTGGTCCAATCATCCGGAACAAACAGTCTATCAGGCGGACAACGATCCGGTCTATCCGCCTGAAACTCTTGCAAGGACCGCCGCAGATCAGGAGAAACGGCCGACAAAATTACTCCCTCCCTAAGGATACCTGTGGGTTCAGAATTACCAGGAGAGTCCGGGTCAAAACTCCTAGAAAGGGCATCTGCCTTAACATTCTTAGAACCCGGTAGGTATGACACCACAAAATTAAAGCGAGAAAAAAATAAAGACCAGCGCGCCTGTCTAGGATTCAGGCGTCTGGCAGTCTCAAGATAAATCAAATTTTTGTGGTCAGTCAATACCACCACCTGATGCCTAGCCCCCTCGAGCCAATGGCGCCACTCCTCAAACGCCCACTTCATGGCCAAAAGCTCCCGATTCCCAACATCATAATTCCGCTCTGCGGGCGAAAATTTGCGAGAAAAGAAGGCACAAGGCCTAATGACGGAGCAGTCGGAACCTTTCTGCGACAACACTGCCCCAGCTCCGATCTCCGAAGCGTCAACCTCAACCTGAAAAGGCAGATTCACATCAGGCTGACGCAACACAGGGGCAGAGGCAAAACGGCGCTTAAGCTCCTGAAAGGCCTCTACAGCATGAGGGGACCAATTAGCAACATCAGCGCCTTGTCTGGTCAAATCAGTCAGTGGTTTAACGACATCCGAAAAACCAGCAATAAATCGGCGGTAAAAGTTGGCAAAGCCCAAAAATCTCTGAAGACCCTTAAGAGAGGAGGGCTGAGTCCAGTCACAAATAGCTTGCACCTTGACGGGATCCATCTCAATGGAAGAGGGAGAAAAAATATACCCCAAAAAGGAAATTTTCTGGACCCCAAAAACGCACTTAGACCCCTTCACACATAAAGAATTAGACCGCAGAACCTGAAAAACTCTCCTGACCTGCTGGACATGAGAGTCCCAGTCATCAGAAAAAATCAGAATATCATCCAGATATATTATCATAAATTTATCCAGAAAATCGCGGAAAATATCATGCATAAAAGACTGGAAAACTGAAGGGGCATTAGAAAGACCAAAAGGCATGACCAAATACTCAAAGTGGCCCTCGGGCGTATTAAATGCGGTCTTCCACTCATCCCCCTGCCTGATCCGCACCAAATTATACGCCCCACGAAGATCAATTTTAGAGAACCACTTAGCACCCTCTATACGAGCAAACAAATCAGTAAGCAATGGCAATGGGTATTGATACTTAACAGTGATCTTATTCAGAAGCCGATAATCAATACATGGTCTCAAAGAGCCGTCTTTTTTTGAGACAAAGAAAAACCCAGCTCCCAAGGGAGAAGAAGATGGACGAATATGTCCCTTTTCCAAAGACTCCTTTATATATTCCCGCATAGCAGCATGTTCCGGCACAGACAAATTAAACAAACGACCCTTTGGATATTTACAACCCGGTATCAAATCTATGGCACAATCGCACTCACGGTGCGGAGGTAACGACCCAAGCTTGGGTTCGTCAAAGACGTCTTGATAATCAGAGAGGAACTCAGGGACTTCAGAGGGAATGGACGACGAAATAGAAACCAAAGGTACGTCCCCATGAATACCCTTACATCCCCAGCTCAACACAGACATTGCTCTCCAGTCCAAGACTGGGTTGTGAGACTGCAACCATGGCAATCCCAGTACCAAATCGTCATGTAAATTATACAGCACCAGGAAACGAATAATCTCCTGGTGATCCGGATTGATACGCATGGTTACTTGTGTCCAGTATTGTGGTTTATTATTAGCCAATGGGGTGGAGTCAATCCCCTTCAGAGGAATAAGAGTCTCCAAAGGCTCTAAATCAAAACCACAACGATTGGCAAAGGACCAATCCATAAGACTCAGAGCGGCGCCAGAGTCAACATAGGCGTCCGTGGCAATGGATGACAAAGAGCAAATCAGGGTTACAGACAAAATAAACTTAGACTGAATGGTGCCAATGGAAACAGACTTATCAAGCTTCTTTGTACGCCTAGAGCATGCCGATATAACATGAGTAGAATCCCCACAATAGAAACACAATCCATTCTTCCGTCTAAAATTCTGTCGCTCGCTCCTGGACAGAATTCTATCACACTGCATACTTTCTGGCGTCTTTTCCATAGACACCGCCAGATGGTGCACCGGTTTGCGCTCCCGCAGACGCCTATCAATCTGAATAGCCATTGTCATGGACTCATTCAGACCTGCAGGCAAAGGGAACCCCACCATAACATCCTTAACGGCATCAGAGAGACCTTCTCTGAAAGTTGCCGCCAAGGCGCACTCATTCCACTGAGTAAGCACAGACCATTTACGGAATTTTTGGCAGAAAACTTCAGCTTCGTCTTGCCCCTGAGATATTGCCATCAAAGTTTTTTCTGCCTGAAGTTCCAAATGAGGTTCCTCATAAAGCAAGCCCAAGGCCAGAAAAAACGCATCCACATCGCGTAACGCAGGATCCCCTGCTGGCAATGAGAAGGCCCAATCTTGAGGGTCACCCCTGAGCAAGGAAATCACAATCCTAACCTGCTGAGCAGGGTCTCCAGCTGAACGAGACTTCAGGGACAAATAAAGCTTACAATTATTTCGGAAATTCTGGAAGCTAGCTCTATTCCCTGTGAAGAACTCCGGCAAAGGAATTCTCGGCTCAGATACCGGAGCATGTACCACAAAATCTTGTAAATTTTGTACTTTCGTGATGAGATTATTCAAACCCGCAGTTACACTCTGGAGATCCATTATTGTCAGGTGCACACAGAGCATACAGAGATTAGGAGGAGAGAGAGAAAAAAGACTGCAGCAAGGCAGACTGGAGGAAAAAAAAAAAAAAAATTCCAGCAGACTTCTTATAACTCTCCTTTCTCAACCTGGGTCTTTAACACTTTATTGGCCGGTCAAACTGTCATGATCTCTGCAGGCAGAGATCATAGCAAGCCTATAGAGGGACAAGCTCTCGGAAGATGGAACTATACTGACCATGAACTAAGCCTGCCGCGCAACTAGAAATAGCCAGGTAGCATTTCCTATTTATCACTAGATGCCCAGCTCTGGCCTAAGACCTAAATAGCTAGCAGAGGGAAATATAAGACCTGGCTCACCTCTAGAGAAATATTCCAAAGAAGACAGTAGCCCCCCACATATAATGACGGTGAGTTCAGATGAAACAACAAACGCAGCAGGAAAATAGTCTTAGCAAATTTGAGGTCCGCTTACTGGATAGCAGAAGACAGATAGTATACTTTCATGGTCAGCAGAAAAACACTAACAAAACACCATCCAGAGATTACCTTAAACTCTGGCATTAACTCATAACGCCAGAGTAGCAATCCCTGATCAACGAGAGCTTTCCAGACACAGTAACAAAACTTCAGCTGTGAACTGGAACAAATAGGCAAAACAAAACATGGACAAAAGTCCAACTTATCTAGTAGTTGTCTAGAAGCAGGAACAAGCACTGAGAGGCATCAGATAACATTGTTGACCGGCAAGAAACCACCAGAGAAATGAGCTTAAATAGCGACACCCACTACTGATGGAATCAGGTGAAACAGGAAAGAGGATGACAAATCCAATTCCACAAGCGGCCACCGGGGGAGCCCAGAATCCAAATTCACAACAGAAGGGGTGGATTACAGAGGAACATCAAATCGAGTTGTGAGGGAACTTAAGAAACAGACACAACCGTTGTGGGGTCACTTTCCGTGAGCACAGCAGGGAAGGACTACAACACATAGCGCTAAGAAGGAAGGCACAGATTTCCACCTGAGAGGAGAACTCTGGAGGTGCCATTGGACCGGCCGGACTTGCGTAGCCTGGTGAACCGTATTCTGGACTGAGGACTCAGAGATCTTCAGTAAAGAGGTAAAGAGACTGCAACCTGGTGTCCTCATTATTTACCGCGACTTACACCCCACAACCGCACCGCTACATCGCTACCATTACTACCACCTATTACACCGGACGTCCCCCACTGACGGGCAGGGCCACGGACCGGGTCTAGCCACCGTGACAACCCCGAGACTGAGAACCAGAGGCCCGGCTCCGGGTACCCCTCGGCCCTGCGGCGGTGTGGGGGCGCTCCATTATCAGAAATCCTAGGTCAGAACCTAAAATACCGATTCCTGAACTGTTTTCCGGAGACAGGTTTAAGTTTAGGAATTTCGTGAATAATTGTAAATTGTTTTTGTCCCTGAGACCCTGTTCATCTGGAGATTCTGCTCAGCAAGTAAAAATTGTTATTTCGTTCTTACGGGGCGACCCTCAGGATTGGGCTTTTTCGCTGGCGCCAGGAGATCCGGCATTGGCTGATCTTGATGCGTTTTTTCTGGCGCTCGGTTTACTTTATGAGGAACCCAATCTTGAGATTCAGGCAGAAAAGGCCTTGCTGGCTATGTCTCAGGGGCAGGACGAGGCTGAAGTGTATTGCCAAAAATTTCGGAAATGGTCCGTGCTGACACATTGGAACGAGTGTGCACTGGCCGCTAATTTTAGAAATGGCCTTTCTGAAGCCATTAAGAATGTTATGGTGGGTTTTCCCATTCCCACAGGTCTGAATGATACTATGGCACTGGCTATTCAAATTGACCGGCGGTTGCGGGAGCGCAAAACCGCAAATTCCCTCATGGTGTTGTCTGAACAGACACCTAATTCGGTGCAATGTGATAGAAAAACCGCAAATTCCCTCATGGTGTTGTCTGAACAGACACCTGATTTAATGCAATGTGATAGAATCCTGACTAGAAATGAGCGGAAAATTCATAGACGCCGGAATGGCTTGTGCTACTACTGTGGTGATTCTACACATGTTATCTCAGCATGCTCTAAACGTATAGCTAAGGTTGTTAGTCCTGTCACCGTTGGTAATTTGCAACCTAAATTTATTCTGTCTGTAACTTTGATTTGCTCACTGTCATCTTATCCTGTCATGGCGTTTGTAGATTCAGGTGCTGCCCTGAGTCTCATGGATCTCTCATTTGCTAAGCGCTGTGGTTTTACTCTTGAACCATTAGAAAATCCTATTCCTCTTAGGGGTATTGATGCTACACCATTGGCAGCAAATAAACCACAGTATTGGACACAGGTTACCATGTGCATGACTCCTGAACACCGCGAGGTGATACGTTTCCTGGTTTTACATAAAATGCATGATTTGGTTGTTTTAGGGCTGCCATGGTTACAGACCCATAATCCAGTCCTGGACTGGAAGGCTATGTCAGTCTCAAGTTGGGGCTGTCGTGGTATTCATGGGGATTCCCTGCCTGTGTCTATTGCTTCTTCTACGCCTTCGGAAGTTCCGGAGTATTTGTCTGATTATCAGGATGTCTTCAGTGAGTCTGAGTCCAGTGCACTGCCTCCTCATAGGGACTGTGACTGTGCTATAGATTTGATCCCAGGCAGTAAATTTCCTAAGGGAAGACTGTTTAATCTGTCGGTACCTGAACATACCGCTATGCGTTCATATATCAAGGAGTCTCTGGAGAAAGGACATATTCGTCCGTCTTCTTCCCCTCTTGGTGCGGGATTCTTTTTTGTGGCAAAAAAGGACGGATCTTTGAGACCTTGTATTGATTATCGGCTTTTAAATAAGATCACTGTCAAATTTCAGTATCCTTTACCGCTGTTGTCTGACTTGTTTGCCCGGATTAAGGGTGCCAAGTGGTTCACCAAGATAGACCTTCGTGGTGCGTACAACCTTGTGCGCATTAAGCAAGGTGATGAATGGAAAACCGCATTCAATACGCCCGAAGGTCATTTTGAGTACTTGGTGATGCCTTTTGGGCTCTCCAATGCGCCTTCAGTTTTTCAGTCCTTTATGCATGACATTTTCCGGAAGTATCTGGATAAATTTTTGATTGTTTATCTGGATGATATTTTGGTTTTTTCTGATGATTGGGATTCGCATGTGGAGCAGGTCAGGTTGGTCTTTAAAATTTTGCGTGAAAATTCTTTGTTTGTCAAGGGCTCAAAGTGTCTCTTTGGTGTACAGAAGGTTCCCTTTTTGGGGTTCATTTTTTCCCCTTCTGCTGTGGAGATGGACCCAGTCAAGGTCCGAGCTATTCTTGATTGGACTCAGCCCTCGTCAGTTAAGAGTCTTCAGAAGTTCTTGGGCTTCGCTAACTTCTACCGTCGTTTTATCGCTAATTTTTCTAGCATTGTGAAACCTTTGACAGATATGACCAAGAAGGGCTCCGATGTAGCTAACTGGGCTCCTGCTGCCGTGGAGGCTTTCCAGGAGTTGAAACGCCGGTTTACTTCGGCGCCTGTTTTGTGCCAGCCTGACGTCTCACTTCCCTTTCAGGTTGAGGTGGATGCTTCGGAGATTGGGGCAGGGGCCGTTTTGTCGCAGAGAGGCCCTGGTCGCTCTGTTATGAAACCTTGTGCCTTTTTCTCTAGGAAGTTTTCGCCTGCCGAGCGAAATTATGATGTGGGCAATCGGGAGTTGTTGGCCATGAAATGGGCATTTGAGGAGTGGCGTCATTGGCTCGAGGGTGCTAAGCATCGTGTGGTGGTCTTGACTGATCACAAAAATCTGATGTATCTCGAGTCTGCTAAACGCCTTAATCCGAGACAGGCCCGCTGGTCATTGTTTTTCTCCCGCTTTGATTTTGTTGTCTCGTATTTACCAGGTTCAAAGAATGTGAAGGCCGATGCTCTTTCTAGGAGCTTTGTGCCTGATGCTCCTGGAGTCGCTGATCCTGTTGGTATTCTTAAAGATGGAGTTATCTTGTCAGCTATTTCTCCGGATCTGCGACGTGTGTTGCAGAGATTTCAGGCTGATAGGCCTGAGTCTTGTCCACCTGACAGACTGTTTGTCCCGGATAAGTGGACCAGCAGAGTCATTTCCGAGGTTCATTCCTCGGTGTTGGCAGGTCACCCGGGAATTTTTGGCACCAGAGATCTGGTGGCCAGGTCCTTTTGGTGGCCTTCCTTGTCAAGGGATGTGCGGTCATTTGTGCAGTCCTGTGGGACTTGTGCTCGAGCTAAGCCTTGCTGTTCTCGTGCCAGCGGTTTGCTCTTGCCCTTGCCTGTCCCGAAGAGACCTTGGACACATATTTCCATGGATTTCATTTCTGATCTTCCGCTATCTCAGGGCATGTCCGTTATCTGGGTGATATGTGATCGCTTCTCCAAGATGGTCCATTTGGTTCCTTTGCCTAAGCTGCCTTCCTCTTCCGATCTGGTTCCTGTGTTTTTCCAGAACGTGGTTCGTTTGCACGGCATCCCTGAGAATATTGTGTCAGACAGAGGATCCCAGTTCGTTTCCAGGTTCTGGCGATCCTTTTGTAGTAGGATGGGCATTGATTTGTCGTTTTCGTCTGCTTTCCATCCTCAGACTAATGGACAGACGGAGCGAACCAATCAGACTTTGGAGGCTTATTTGAGGTGTTTTGTCTCTGCTGATCAGGACGATTGGGTGACATTCTTGCCGTTGGCTGAGTTTGCCCTTAATAATCGGGCTAGTTCCGCCACCTTGGTTTCGCCTTTTTTCTGCAACTCTGGTTTCCATCCTCGCTTTTCTTCGGGTCATGTGGAGCCTTCTGACTGTCCTGGGGTGTATTCTGTGGTGGATAGGTTGCAGCAGATCTGGAATCATGTGGTGGACAACTTGAAGTTGTCACAGGAGAAGGCTCAGCGCTTTGCCAACCGCCGCCGCGGTGTGGGTCCCCGACTACGCGTTGGGGATTTGGTATGGCTTTCTTCCCGCTTTGTTCCTATGAAGGTCTCCTCTCCCAAATTTAAACCTCGTTTTATTGGGCCTTACAAGATATTGGAAATCCTTAATCCTGTATCTTTTCGTCTGGATCTTCCTGTGTCGTTTGCTATTCACAATGTATTTCATAGGTCCTTGTTGCGGCGGTACATTGTGCCTGTAGTTCCTTCTGCTGAGCCTCCTGCTCCGGTGTTGGTTGAGGGCGAGTTGGAGTACGTGGTGGAGAAGATCTTGGATTCTCGCCTCTCCAGGCGGAGGCTTCAGTACCTGGTCAAGTGGAAGGGCTATGGTCAGGAGGATAATTCCTGGGTGGTCGCCTCTGATGTTCATGCGGCCGATTTAGTTCGTGCCTTTCATGCCGCTCATCCTGATCGCCCTGGTGGTCGTGGTGAGGGTTCGGTGACCCCTCACTAAGGGGGGGGGTACTGTTGTGAATTTGCTTTTTGCTCCCTCTAGTGGTTACTAGTTTTTTGACTCTGGTTTTTCTGTCATTCCTTTTATCCGCACCTGGGTCGTTAGTTAGGGGTGTTGCTATATAAGCTCCCTGGACCTTCAGTTCAATGCCTGGCAACGTAGTTATCAGAGCTAGTCTGCTGTGCTCTTGTCTACTGATCCTGGTTCCAGTTATATCAGCTAAGTCTGCCTTTTGCTTTTTGCTATTTGTTTTGGTTTTGTATTTTTGTCCTGCTTGTTCCAAATCTATATCCTGACCTTTGCTGGAAGCTCTAGGGGGCTGGTGTTCTCCCCCCGGACCGTTAGACGGTTCGGGGGTTCTTGAATTTCCAGTGTGGATTTTGATAGGGTTTTTGTTGACCATATAAGTTACCTTTCTTTATTCTGCTATCAGTAAGCGGGCCTCTCTGTGCTAAACCTGGTTCATTTCTGTGTTTGTCATTTCCTCTTACCTCACCGTCATTATTTGTGGGGGGCTTCTATCCAGCTTTGGGGTCCCCTTCTCTGGAGGCAAGAAAGGTCTTTATTTTCCTCTACTAGGGGTAGCTAGATTCTCCGGCTGGCACGTGTCATCTAGAATCAACGTAGGAATGATCCCCGGCTACTTCTAGTGTTGGCGTTAGGAGTAGATATATGGTCAACCCAGTTACCACTGCCCTATGAGCTGGATTTTTGTATTCTGCAGACTTCCACGTTCCTCTGAGACCCTCGCCATTGGGGTCATAACAGGATGCTCCTGGAAACTGTAAATCCCTTTCTCTGTATCTTCGTGGCTCTCTTGCAGCTATATCAGGGCACAGTTCTTCTCTCTTTCAGCTATCAGCACAAAAAGTCCTCTCTGCAGCAGCCTCAGCTCACACACGCTGCTCCAGCTCCACACCTGCACTCTGCACAGACTAGTTCATTACAACGATTATTGCAGGGGAGAAGCAGAACATTCCATCACGCCAGACAAGGGGGTGCAGCCTCTTAAAGTGACAGCGTGTTCTTTACTGTCCATAACAGCACCACCCTTTTAAACTTACATGTCCCCAGGGGGTGCGGAACATCACATTGGTGCAAGTGGGGAAACCATTCCGTAATATGGAGAACATACCAGGATGGGGGACATAATGTAAGAATGGAACCATTATGCCAGGAAGTGAGACATTATTTGAAGATGGGAGACGTTATACCAGAATTGGGACAGTATACCAAGATGGGAAGGATTATACCAGGGACTCAGGATGGGGAAAAAATGCTATAACTTGGGGTCCATGATGGGGACATTGTTACTGGAAGGGAATCACAAAATGTATTGCTTGGAAATTCAGAGACATGTTGTCAAAAGTTTATAGAACAATTTACATTTTACTAAAAAATATACCTATAAAGAGAAAAATCAGACAAACTGAACATTTTGCAGTGGTCTCTTTATTTTTGCCAGAGCTGTATGTCTTTATAGGGTCTTGACCGCTACAAGAGCGCATACATCTTACCAACATGCGTGTGGGGGCTCAGGTTCAAATTTTGCAATGTAGCCCATCGGACTCTAGTTATGCAAAGAGGATTCTGGGCTGAACCTACCAACAACTGTAGACTGTGAAATCATGACAGTCTGCAGTGCGCACAACTGCCACGATCCCACTGTATTCGCAGTGAAAGTGGGCAATCACAATATTGCATATTGTACATACAAATATTTGAATACTTGCCGTCACGTGCAGACTAGGCACACATTTGCTTCTTTCAATCTAGTTGGCATGCTGCAAATAAAGGGGCATTGTGACAATGTATGCGTTATGCTCTGTCACAATTTGGCAATCTGCAGTCACATAAAGTTCACCCTTGCCTTCTCGATATCTGCCAGTGCTGCCTTCTCTTATCGGAAGCCTTGTCTGAGTTCATAGGGCCACTCATTAATTTGGACTCAATTAAAACTACACTATTCATTAAAATTGCATAAAAATCTTACAAAATCCACACTAAAAACAACTCGTAAAACATGGCATATGTAAGTATAACGTCATTTTTTGTGGATATACAGCCAGCGGGGTAAAATGAGTTCAATACATTTTAATAGACAAAACATATTCATTGTCTCTTGGAAGGAAACATTTGGTATAAGCCATTTTTGCAGCCATATTGAGAATCATTATCTGTAGATGTGGAAGCATTAATTACTGTCCATGGATTTTTATTTTGGATTTATAGACTAAACACAGAAGTTCTTCAGACCACACATACAATAGTTATGAATCATTGACATCATTCAAATTTTGCTGATGAGTGCAACATAGAACAATCTCTTTTTGCACTGGCGAATTTTGAATATCATGCTGCGATCTATTTATTAGAATATTGCACAAGCTCAGAAAAACTGAGTGAGGGAATATCTTATAACCATCTGGAAGTAATGCTAAATGTCTCTGATCAGGAATTAGGAAATGTGATGCATACTTTTATTATTCTCATGAAACTATGTTCATATAAGGAACTTAACATTTACTTCTGGTTTTGGCGACTTTACGTGAATTTTCTAGGCAATTACATGAATGATATATTATTGTTAGCAGGAGGAGATCTAGGAAAATTGAGCACGATAGTGGAAATGAAAAGGAATCCGTCAGTAGGATCAACCTCCTAAGCCATCTATATGGACGTGTAGGACATAGGAAGTTGAATAAAATAATAACTGACTCTCCTGACATCCTCTGTACTGCTTTGACAGGATCTCCTGACATCCTCTGTGCTGCTGTGTCTGGCTCTCCTGACATCCTCTGTGCTGCTGTGGCTGGCTCTCCTGACATACTGTATGCTGCTGTGACTGTCTCTCCTGACATCCTATGTGAACCTGTATGTGACTCTCCTGACATCCTTTGAGCTGCTTGCCTGGCTCTCCTGACATCCTATGTGCTCCTGTGTCTGGCTCTCCTGACATACTGTATGCTGCTGTGGCTGGCTCTCCTGACATCCTCTGTGCTCCTGTAGCTTGCTCTTCTGACATCCTCTGGGCTGGTGTGACTGGCTTTCCTGGCATACTCTGGGCTGCTGTATCTGATTCTCCTGACATCCTTTGTGCTGCTGTGGCTGGCTCTCCTGACATCCTTTGTGCTGCTGTGGCTGGCTCTCCTGACATCCTTTTTGCTGCTGTGGTTGGCTCACCTGACATCCTATGTGCTCCTATGGCTGGCTCTCCTGACATCCTATGTGCTCCTGTGACTTTCTCTCCTGACATCCTGTGTGCTCCTGTGTCTGGCTCTCCTGACATCCTCTTTGCTGCTGTGGCTGGCTCTCCTGACATCCTATGTGCTCCTGTGTCTGGTTCTCCTGACATACTCTGTGCTGCTGTGGCTGGCTGTCCTGACATCCTATGTGCTCCTGTGGCTTGCTCTTCTGACATTCTTTGTGCTGCTGTGGCTGGCTCTCCTGACATTCTGTGTGGTGCTGTGGCTGGCTCTCCTGGCATACTCTGGGCTGCTGTGGCTGGCTCTCCTGACATTCTGTGTGGTGCTGTGGCTGGCTCTCCTGGCATACTCTGGGCTGCTGTGGCTGGCTCTCCTGACATTCTGTGTGGTGCTGTGGCTGGCTCTCCTGGCATACTCTGGGCTGCTGTGGCTGGCTCTCCTGACATCCTATGTGCTCCTGTGGCTTGCTCTTCTGACATCCGCTGGGCTGATGTGACTGGCTTTCCTGACATTCTGTGTGCTGCTGTGGCTGGCTCTCCTGGCATCCTTTGTGCTGCTGTGGCTGGCTATCCTGGCATACTCTGGGCTGCTGTGGCTTGCTCTGTTGACATCCTTTGTGCTGCTGTGGCTGGCTCTTCTGACATCCTCTGTGGTGCTGTGGCTGGCTCTCCTGCCATTCTGTGTGCTGCTGTGGCTGGCTCTCCTTACATCCTCTGTGGTGCTGTGGCTGGCTCTTCTGACATCCTCTGTGCTGCTGTGGCTGGCTCTCCGGAAATCTTTTGTGTTGCTGTGGCAAGGTCTTTGAAGGGAGCTGTTGGGCTCAAAAGTTTACATACCCTGGCAGAATTTTTGCTTTCTTGGCCTTTTTTCAGAGAATATGAATGATAACACCAAAATTTTTTCTCCACTCATGGTTAGTGGTTGGGTGAAGCCATTTACTGTCAAACTACTGTTTTCTCTTTTAAATCATAATGACAACCCAAAACATCCAAATGACACTGATCAAAAGTTTACATAACCCATTTCTTAATACCGTGTATTGCCCCCTCTAACATCAATGATAGCGTGAAGTGTTTTGTGGTAGTTGTGGATGAAGGTTCATTTTTTCGGATGGTAAAGCTGCACACTCTTTTTGGCAAAAAGCCTCCAGTTCCTGTAAATTCTGGGGCTGTCTAGCATGAACTGCTCGTTTGAGATCTCCCCATAGTGGCTCAATGATATTGCGGTCAGGAGACTGAGATGGCCCCTAAAGAACCTTCACTTTGCTCTTCTGTAGCCAATGACAGGCCGACTTGACCTCGTGTTTTGGATTGTTGTCATGTTGGAATGTATAAGTACGTCCCATGCACAGTTTCCAGGCTGATGAGTGCAAATTTGCCTCCAGTATTTGCTGATAACGTAATGCATTCATCTTTCCTTCAACTTTAACCAAGTTTCCTGTGCCTTTGTAGTGCACACATCCCCAAAGCATCAGCAATCCACCTCCGTGCTTTACATTGATCCTTTCATCATAGGCCTTGTTGACCTCTCTCCAAATGTAACGTTTATGGTTGTGGCTAAAAAGTTCAATTTTGGTCTCGTCACTCCAAATTACCTTCCTCCAGAAGTTTTGAGTCTTGTCTCTGTGCTGTTTTGTGTATTGTAGGTGATAAATTTTATGGCATTTGCGCTTTAATGACTTTCTTCTGGCAACTCGACCATGCAGCCCATTTTTTTTCAAGTGCCTCCTTATAGTGCATCTTGAAACAGCCACACCGCTTGTTACTAGAGAGTCCTGTATTTCAGCTGATGTTATTTGAGGGTTTTTCTTTGCATCCCGAACAATTTTCCTGGCATCCTTTGTGCTGCTGTGGCTGGCTCTCCTGACATACTCTGTGGTGCTGTGGCTGGCTCACCTGACATTCTCTGTGCTGCTGTTGGCTGGCTCTCTGGAAATATTTTGTGTTGCTGTGGCTAGATCTTTGAAGGGAGTTGTGTACATACAGTTGTGCTCAAAAGTTTTCATACCCTGGCAGAATTTTTGCTTTCTTGGCCTTTTTTCAGAGAATATGAATGATAATCCCAAAACTTTTTCTCCACTCTTGGTTAATAGTTGAGTGAAGGCATTTATTGTCAAACTACTATGCTTTCTCTTTTTAAATCATAATGACAACACAAAACATCCAAATTACCCTGATCAAAAGTTCACATACCCTCGTGATTTTAGCCTGATAACATGCACAGAAATGGCTACTAAAGGTAACATCCTCTCCTGTGACCTGTTGGCTTGAAATCATTGTGTGTGTGTGCATAAAAGCTGAGTGAGTTTCTGGGATCCAGACAGACTCTTGCATCTTTCATACAGCCAGTGACATTTCTGGATTGTGAGTCATGGGGAAAGCAAAAGAATTGTCAGCAGATCTACGGGAAAAGGTAGTTGAACTGTATAAAACAGGAAAGGGATACAAAAAAGATATCCACGGAATTGATAATGCCAGTCAGCAGCGTTCAAACTGTGATTAACAAATAGAAAATCAGGCGCTCTGTAAAAACAAAACCACAGTCAGGTAAACCAACAAAAATGTCATCCACACCTGCCAGGATAATTGTTCAGGATGCAAAGAAAAACCCACAAATAACATCAGCTGAAATACAGGACTCTCTGGAAACAAGCGGTGTGGCTGTTTCAAGATGCACAATAAGGATGCACTTGAAGAAAAATGGGCTGCATTGTCGAGTTGCCAGAAGAAAGCCATTACGGTTTTTGTTCTTTGGTCTTTTGTTAAAGGCATAGAGTATCCTACTTGCACTCTAAAGAGGTAATGTAAAACCGACAAGGAGCACATTAAGATGTGCTAACTATGTACAAGGAAGTTCTGGTCACACACTGTCCATGACCACATTGTTTTTAGCAAAATCTAACCAAGTTAATTAAACCTTTCAACTATTTACAGTCACATACTGCTGTTTGCTTTTGCTTCTGTCACCTCTTACGTCTTCCTCTAGGGCAGGTCCTCAGGCCTGCAACCTCCTCGCCGGGGAAGTTCAGGCTCCTGTGTCACACTTGGTAACACAAACTGGTCAAGTCCTATCACCGGAGTCTGGGTGGCTTGTGTGCATACTGCTGGTCTTACCAGAGCTGCAGGGATCGGTGTAGCATCTGGAGTGGCAGCCACCAGACTGGGAGCCATGGGCCTCCACTGGCATTTTCTTACATTCAGGGCATACCACCCTTTTACACCCAGATGCCCAGTGTAGCTCACTTGATCTCCTGGATAGAGATCATGATCTGGATGTACCTCTAGAAGGTGTGACTCTACATCCCGCCGGGTGACAAATATCTCAGCGAGCATCCCGGGCTCCTTTATGAACCCCTATCCTTTCTTCAGCCTGAAGGCAACCACTGTGCCCTGCCTCAGCAGACCCCAGTCAGCATGTCCTGTCTTGCGAGTTTGGGCCTTGGCCTTCATGTCCCACTCCTCCATGGCACTCCACCGGGTGTCGTGTTTTTCCTCCTCCTCCTCCCACTTGAGTGGCTGCTGGCAATATTTTCCCCAGCTGATGACCTCCACACGGTCCCCCTCCGTTTGGGCCTCCCCAGGGAATCCCATTAATTCAGTTTCCGGGTTTTCCCAGCAGAATGCCACCCTCTCATTGTGCACCTTCTGGGGCATGGGCTCAGGCTGTAATGGAACCGTCAGTCTATCCTCGGTGTCTGAGGACCGGTCCCCAGGCCAGATTGTTACATTCCCGGACAAGCTGGAAGGCTAGTGGAGGTTTAAAGGGCCCTACCAGGGTTTCTTCGGGCAGTATTCATACCTGTATCCGCTGTATCTCCAGTGCTAGATTCCTTGTCTCCTTCCACTGGGGATGGGGATGCTGATTGCCAGGCTGGCTGCTGCCCACACACCTTCTCAATCAGGGCCGCTTTCCATTTTAATACCAGGGTGATATGCAATTTCAGGGTCCTCACCCTGTCAGCTGGGGTATCCTCTGCTTCCACCCCATGCTCTGGGTAACCACAGCTCGCCATCTTCCTTGTCAGTGTCACAAATGGAAACGGAGGCACAGATGGTGAAGTTCACATTCATTTTTATTGTAATTTAACGTGGAACCTCGGGACCACGGTCTGGGGGGCTCTGAAGGGGGCATGACTACGTGAGCCCCAGACACCCGTGGTAAAACCCCACTGTCGGAATGGGATGCCTGGGGGACACGGGTGCTACCTCCAGTTAGACCCAGACTCATGGTGGCTGACCCAGCGGGACAGATGGACAAGCAGGGTTAGCGGGTGATGTAGAGCTAACTGGTGGGTACCGGGGGTACGGGTAGAAGCTGGTTCCAGCGGTACTGATGTTGTTCAGAGGTTCATGTAACTGAATGGCGGGATGAGAAGGAACTAGAGTAGGCAGATTGGAGATCGTCCAGGAAAGCCAGGTAACCGGTAGCAGATAGTCTGTGGAGACAAACAGTGTAAGCACTGGCAGAGAACTTCAGAAACAGAAGCACATGCTAGCAGGAACCGAAAGTTAGCAACAGAGGATACTTGTTGCTCCGGCACCCTCCCTATGGTGGAGGGGCTAGAAATAGTAATCATTAACATACCATTGGTCAGAAGCACTCTTTGGAAACTGAGAGCTGTCTCTTTAAGAGACCGGGAGCGAGTACGCGCGACCTAAGCACACAGCCCGAGGACCTGCTGGCTGCATGCCAGGAAGCAAACAAGGAAGGGGAAGCAGAGGCCCTGTCAGGGCAGCGTGGAGCCGGCAAAGAGTGGGAGTCCCGACTGGGACTCCATGAAGGTACAGGGATCGGACCGAGTGTAACAGTCGGATTCTTGGTTGCACCCACATGCTGTTTTCTCTCTCTCCTTCGTAT
The DNA here is from genome assembly GCF_051348905.1 of Ranitomeya variabilis. Lineage (NCBI taxonomy): Eukaryota > Metazoa > Chordata > Amphibia > Anura > Dendrobatidae > Ranitomeya > Ranitomeya variabilis. The sequence goes on from NC_135234.1 coordinate 155,107,746, forward strand.
GTGGTTCTTCTTTTGCTTTTACTTTTTCTTCCGGCCATCCCAGACTTGGAGGCGGATCTCCGTGGCTGACTGACATGTTCTCAGTGCATAGAAGTATCTATAAAGGGCGGACATGGTTTTCACGCCTTTCTTCCAGGTTCCGCCCATGACGATATGCCTCTCTTCTCCCACGCGCTGTGTGACAGCGACAATTTCACAATTCAGCAAAGTCTCTGGCACACAGTACCCGGTGGTCCCGGGCTGTGAATTCCTGTTCATGATACCAAAATGGAGCACCCGCTAGGGCTGTGGGGTACTCAGGCCGGGTCTGACGGTTCTTAAGGGGGTGGTCACAGCAGCAGTGACCCAGTCCGTGGCCCTGTGTGTCCAATAAAAGTCAGTTAAAGGGGAAAGGGGAAATAAAGTTTATAGGGGCTTTGTTTGTGACACCACCCGTGGTGTTCAGCAATGAGTGGCTGTTTAAGGGGACTTCTGGGGCTGATGGAGATGCACCGGAGTTGCTACGGCTCTCCATGGGTAGAGCTGGGCCCCAGGGTAATTATGGTGTTAAAGTCAATGATGGTGAATGTTGTGATGCATGGCAGGTGACGCAGTAATAATTCAAAGGACACAGCAGGGTGCAGTTTCCAAAATTTACTCACAGTTCTTATATGCAGTCCCTAGCTGGGTGCTGTATCCTCCGGGTACAGGACTGTTGTGAATTTGGATTCTGGGCTCCCCCGGTGGCTACTGGTGGAATTGAACTTGTGACATCATCTTCCCTGTTCACCTGTTCTGATTAGATCTGGGTGTCGCTATATAACCTGGCTTCTCTGTTAGATGCTTGCCGGTCAACAATGTTATCAGAAGCCTCTCTGTGCTTGTTCCTGCTCCCAGACATCTACTAGATAAGTTGGACATTCGTCCATGTTTTGTTTTTGTATTTTGGTTCCAGTTCACAGCTGCAGTTTCGTTACTGTGTCTGGAAAGCTCTTGTTGATCAGGAATTGCCACTCTGGTATTATGAGTTAATGCCAGAGTCCTAAAGTAATTTCTGGATGTGTTTTGTTAGGGTTTTCTACTGACCATGAAAGTATGCTTTCTGTCTTCTGCTATCTAGAAAGCGGACCTCAAATTTGCTAAAACTATTTTCCTGCTGCGTATGTTGTTTCATCTCATATCACCGCCAATATATGTGGGGGGCCTCTGTCTCCTTTTTTTTGGGCATTTCTCTAGAGGTGAGTCAGGTCTTATATTTCCCTCTGCTAGCATTATTTAGTTCTCCGGCCGGCGCTGGGCATATAGGGATAAAAAGTAGGACATGCTACCTGGCTACTTCTAGATGATGCGGTAGGTTTAGTTCATGGTCAGTACAGTTACATCTTCCAAGAGCTTGTTCCTATTGAGGCTTATGCTAGTTCTCTGGCCATGGAGATCATGACAGTTTGACCGGCCCACTAAAGGGTTAAAATCCTTGGCTGAGAAAGGAGAGAAATAAGAAGTCTGCTGAAAATTTTTTTTTTTTTTTTTTTTTTTTTTTTTTCCTAGTAGTTAGTGTAACTGCAGGTTTGAATAATCTCGCCACGAAAGTACAAAGTTTGCAAGATTTTGTTGTTCATGCTCCGGTATCAGAGCCGAGAATTCCTTTGCCGGAATTCTTCTCAGGGAATAGATCTAGCTTTCAGAATTTTAGAAATAATTGTAAGTTATTTTTGTCCCTGAAATCTCGTTCTGCTGGAGACCCTGCACAGCAGGTTGGGATTGTGATTTCCTTGCTCCGCGGCGACCCTCAAGATTGGGCTTTTGCATTGGCACCAGGGGATCCTGCGTTGCGCAATGTGGATGCGTTTTTTCTGGCCTTGGGCTTGCTTTATGAGGAACCTCATTTGGAACTTCAGGCAGAAAAAACTTTGATGTCCCTATCGCAGGGGCAAGATGAAGCTGAAATTTACTGCCAAAAATTCCGTAAATGGTCTGTGCTTACTCAGTGGAATGAGTGTGCCTTGGCGGCTACTTTCAGAGAGGGTCTTTCTGATGCCATTAAGGATGTTATGGTGGGGTTCCCTGTGCCTGCAAGTCTGAATGAGTCCATGACAATGGCCATTCAGATCGATAGGCGTCTGCGGGAGCGCAAACCAGTGCACCATCTGGCGGTGTCCACTGAGAAGACGCCAGAAAACATGCAGTGTGATAGAATTCTGTCCAGAAGCGAGCGGCAGAATTTTAGACGGAAAAATGGGTTGTGTTTCTATTGTGGGGATTCTACTCATGTTATATCAGCATGCTCTAAGCGTACTAAAAAGCTTGATAAATCCGTTCCCATTGGCACTTTACAGTCTAAATTTATTTTGTCTGTGACCCTGATTTGCTCTTTGTCATCTATTACTACGGACGCCTATATCGACTCTGGCGCCGCTTTGAGTCTTATGGATTGGTCCTTTGCCAATCGTTGTGGGTATGATTTAGAGCCTTTGGAGACTCTTATTCCTCTGAAGGGGATTGACTCCACCCCATTGGCTAATAATAAACCACAATACTGGACACAAGTGACTATGTGTATTAATCCGGATCACCAGGAGACTATTCGTTTTCTGGTGCTGTATAATCTACATGATGATTTGGTGCTGGGATTGCCATGGCTGCAGTCTCACAACCCAGTCCTTGACTGGAGAGCTATGTCTGTGTTGAGCTGGGGATGTAAGGGGACTCATGGGGACGTACCTTTGGTGTCCATTTCATCATCTATTCCCTCTGAAATCCCTGAGTTCCTGTCTGATTATCGTGACGTCTTTGAAGAACCCAAGCTGGGTTCATTACCTCCGCACCGGGAGTGCGATTGTGCTATAGATTTAATTCCGGGTAGTAAATACCCAAAGGGTCGTTATTGCGCAGGTATGAGGCACCGGTTGGGCCTTCCGTTGAGCCTCCTGCTCCGGTGTTGGTTGAGGGTGAGTTGGAGTACGTTGTGGAAAAAATCCTAGACTCCCGTGTTTCCAGACGGAGACTCCAGTATCTGGTCAAGTGGAAGGGATACGGCCAGGAGGATAATTCTTGGGTCACTGCATCTGATGTTCATGCCTCTGATCTGGTTCGTGCCTTTCATAGGGCCCATCCTGATCGCCCTGGTGGTTCTGGTGAGGGTTCGGTGCCCCCTCCTTGAGGGGGGGGTACTGTTGTGAATTTGGATTCTGGGCTCCCCCGGTGGCTACTGGTGGAATTGAACTTGTGACATCATCTTCCCTGTTCACCTGTTCTGATTAGATCTGGGTGTCGCTATATAACCTGGCTTCTCTGTTAGATGCTTGCCGGTCAACAATGTTATCAGAAGCCTCTCTGTGCTTGTTCCTGCTCCCAGACATCTACTAGATAAGTTGGACATTCGTCCATGTTTTGTTTTTGTATTTTGGTTCCAGTTCACAGCTGCAGTTTCGTTACTGTGTCTGGAAAGCTCTTGTTGATCAGGAATTGCCACTCTGGTATTATGAGTTAATGCCAGAGTCCTAAAGTAATTTCTGGATGTGTTTTGTTAGGGTTTTCTACTGACCATGAAAGTATGCTTTCTGTCTTCTGCTATCTAGAAAGCGGACCTCAAATTTGCTAAAACTATTTTCCTGCTGCGTATGTTGTTTCATCTCATATCACCGCCAATATATGTGGGGGGCCTCTGTCTCCTTTTTTTTGGGCATTTCTCTAGAGGTGAGTCAGGTCTTATATTTCCCTCTGCTAGCATTATTTAGTTCTCCGGCCGGCGCTGGGCATATAGGGATAAAAAGTAGGACATGCTACCTGGCTACTTCTAGATGATGCGGTAGGTTTAGTTCATGGTCAGTACAGTTACATCTTCCAAGAGCTTGTTCCTATTGAGGCTTATGCTAGTTCTCTGGCCATGGAGATCATGACACAGGACACCCTTCTTATGTTCCTTCCCTGGCTGTCTCACTGCGCTGGCTCCTGCCTCTCCTGCCCTGCACCTTTACACACAGTGTCCCGAGCCAGCAGCCTTGGTTCCTGTTGGGTGACATCCTCCTGGTCCCATTGATCCTATGTGGCTCCCTTTGCAGCAAATGTGTGTGGCTGTGGCACATACAATTGCCACAACCTCCGGTTTGCTAGCTGAGTTCTCAGTTTCTCCCCTAGTCTATGGCTGGTCCCCTACTGTGACCTGGTCCCTCCACCCAACTACAGTCGGCATGGATTCGGGCCTCACGGGTGGATTCCTCACTACCTGTGCCCCTAGGACCCCTTCTTTCCTCTCTCACTTTCTTGAACTTCTCTCTCCCTGTCCTCTGGTGCTGGGATGAGCTCCTCACTGCTCAAGTCCCCACTTCCAAGTCTCTCTCTGTCTCTCACTGTTCACTCCTCTTGTCACCGACTGACTAATGCCTCCCTCTTGTTTCCATGACAACTCCTCATATAAGCCCCTCTCTCCACTCCACCCACACCCTCTACCTAGTTCTCTCCAGGCCTATAGAGGTCTAGTGTTGGGTGCTAGTGTGTGGGTCCTGGGTAGTGCCCCCTTCATACCTGAGAGTGGAGTACCACACCTCTGGCTGAGGTGTAGTACCTCTGTGGCAAGTGGACCTTCAGGGACGCCACAACAACTACCACAAAAGACTTCAAGCTATCATTGATGTTAGAGGGGGCAATACACGGTATTAAGAAATGGGGCATGTGAACTTTTGATCAAGGTCATTTGGATGTTTTGGGATGCAATTATGATTTAAAAAGAGAAAACACAGTAATTTGACAATAAATGGCTTCACCCAGCCATTAAACATTAGTGGAAAAAAAGTCATTCATATTCTCTGAAAAAAAGTATAAGAAAGCAAAAAATCTGCTGGGGTAAACTTTTGAGCACAACTGTATTGTTAGTTGATGTAGAGAAGAGAGCTCACAAAGTCCAAATGATAGAGACGTTCCTGCACTCCCAGTAGGGGAATTCCCGGCTTCAGTGCTGTGTGTGGCTCAGATTCAAATGAGCTTGTGATGGTGTGATATGCTATGTGGATTGTTGTGAATTCTGCTCTTGGGCTCCCTCCGGTGGTTGTAAGTGGTAGCGCTGCTGTCTCTGAATCACAGCATTTATCACTTTTTGCAATTTGCACAGGGCTATTTAGTCTTGCTTCACCCTTTAGTCAGTGCCAGTTATCCATTGTTCCTGGAGGATTCACATCCCTGCCTGGTCTCTTCTGCTTTGCAGTTCTTTTCAACAAAGATAAGTTCTGGCCTTGATTTTGCTGTCCACATGCTGTGGTCTTATTGTTCAGTTATTTTCCATGTTTTGTCTTGTCCAGCTTGGTCTGTATAAGGATTTGTTTAGCCAAGCTGGTATCTCTGGAGATGCAGATATACCCTCCATGTCTTTAGTTAGCTGTGGAGTTTTTGTATTTTCTGTGGTGGATATTTTCTAGTGTTTTTAATACTGACAGCATAGTACTCTGTCCTGTCCTTTCTATTTAGCTAGAAGTGGCCTCCTTTGCTAAATTCTCATTTCAGTCTGTGTATGTTTTTTCCCTCTCCTCTCACAGTCAATATTTGTGGGGGGCTGCCTGTTCTTTGGGGATTTTCTCTGAGGCAAGATAGTTTTCCCTTTTCTATCTCTAGGGGTAATTAGTCCTCTGGCTGTGTCGAGATGTCTAGGGAGCGCTAGGTACATTCCACGGCTACTTCTAGTTGCGGTGTTAGGTTCAGGGTCTGCGGTCAGTACAGGTTCCACCTTCTCCAGAGTACGTCCATGCTGCTCTTAGGCCACCAAATCATAACAGGACAACTGGCCCACAATGAGTTAACCGCATCTCAGAAGAAGGGAAGGAAAGTGCTGAGCCATTTTTTTTTCTGTAGTCTGTTGTGTTTTTTTTTTCTCTTCCCTCTTTGCCTCTGGGTGGCTCAGGAGTTCAGCGCTGGTATGGATGTTCAGGGATTGGTTTCTCGTGTGGATCAACTTGCTGCTAGAGTACAGGGTATTTCCAATTATATCGTTCAGACTCCTGTTTTAGAGCCTAGAATTCCAACTCCTGATTTGTTTTTTGGGGATAGGTCCAAATTTCTGAGCTTTAAAAATAACTGTAAACTGTTTTTTTCTCTGAAACCCCGTTCCTCTGGTGATCCCATCCAGCAGGTTAAAATTATTATATCTCTGCTGCGTGGTGACCCCCAGGATTGGGCATTTGCCCTGGAACCTGGGAATCCGGCGTTGCTTAATGTAGACACCTTTTTTCAGGCGCTTGGGTTATTGTATGATGAACCTAATTCAGTGGATCATGCTGAGAAGACCTTGTTGGCCCTGTCTCAGGGTCAAGAAGCGGCAGAATCATATTGCCAGAAGTTTAGAAAATGGTCTGTACTGACTACATGGAATGAGGATGCCTTGGTGGCAATCTTCAGAAAGGGTCTTAAAGATGTTATGGTGGGGTTCCCCACGCCTGCTGGTCTGAGTGATTCTATGTCTCTGGCCATTCAGATTGATCGGCGCTTGCGCGAGCGCAGAGTTGTGCACACTATGACATTGTCTTCCGAGCGGAGTCCTGAGCCTATGCAGTGTGATAGGATTGTGTCTAGAGCTGAACGACAAGGATTCAGACGTCAGAATAGGTTGTGTTTTTACTGCGGCGATTCTGCTCATGTTATTTCTGATTGCCCTAAGCGTACCAAGAGAATCGCTGGTTCGGTTACCATCAGTACTGTACAACCTAAATTTCTGTTATCTGTGACCCTGATCTGCTCATTATCGACATTTTCTGTCATGGCATTTGTGGATTCAGGCGCCGCTCTAAATTTAATGGACTTAGAATTTGCCAGACGTTGTGGTTTCCCCTTGCAGCCTTTGCAGAGTCCTATTCCTTTGAGGGGCATTGATGCTACACCGTTGGCTAAAAATAAACCTCAGTTTTGGACACAGCTGACCATGTGCATGGTGCCAGCCCATCAGGAAGATTGTCATTTTCTGGTGTTGCATAATTTGCATGATGCTATTGTGCTGGGCTTCCCATGGTTACAGGTGCATAATCCGGTATTAGATTGGAAATCTATGTCTGTGACTAGTTGGGGTTGTCAGGGGGTTCATGGTGACATTCCTGTGATGTCAATTGCCTCCTCCCCCTCTTCTGAAATTCCTGAGTTTTTGTCAGATTTCCAGGATGTATTCAATGAGCCCAAGTCCAGTTCCCTTGCACCGCATAGGGACTGTGATTGTGCTATTGACTTGATTCCAGGCTGTAAGTTCCCTAAGGGCCGACTTTTCAACCTGTCTGTGCCAGAACATACCGCCATGCGGAGCTATGTGAAGGAGTCCTTGGAGAAGGGGCATATTCGGCCATCTTCTTCACCATTGGGAGCAGGTTTTTTCTTTGTTGCCAAAAAAGATGGCTCCTTGAGACCCTGTATTGATTATCGCCTCTTGAATAAGATCACGGTCAAATTCCAATACCCTTTGCCTTTGCTTTCTGATCTGTTTGCTAGGATTAAGGGGGCTAGTTTGTTTACTAAGATTGACCTTTGAGGGGCATATAATCTGGTTCATATTAAGCAGGGGGACGAATGGAAAACTGCGTTTAATACGCCCGAAGGCCATTTTGAATACCTTGTGATGCCATTCGGACTCTCTAATGCTCCATCTGTGTTTCAGTCCTTCATGCATGATATATTTCGGAATTATCTTGATAAATTCATGATTGTATATTTGGATGATATTTTAATTTTTTCAGATGATTGGGAGTCTCATGTGAAACAAGTCAGGATGGTATTTCAAATCCTTTGTGATAATGCCTTGTTTGTGAAGGGGTCTAAGTGCCTCTTTGGAGTACAGAATATTTCTTTTTTGGGCTTCATTTTTTTCTCCCTCATCTATAGAAATGGATCCGGTTAAGGTTCAGGCCATTCATGATTGGATCCAGCCCACATCTGTGAAGAGCCTTCAGAAATTTTTGAGCTTTGCTAATTTTTATCGCCGTTTCATTGCCAACTTCTCCAGGGTGGTTAAACCCCTGACCGATTTGACAAAGAAAGGAGCTGATGTTACAAATTGGTCCTCTGCGGCTGTTTCTGCCTTTCAGGAGCTTAAACGCCGATTTACTTCTGTCCCTGTGTTGCGTCAGCCGGATGTTTCTCTTCCTTTCCAGGTTGAGGTTGACGCTTCTGAGATTGGGGCAGGGGCCGTTTTGTCTCAGAGGAATTCTGATGGTTCCTTGATGAAACCGTGTGCCTTCTTTTCTCGAAAGTTTTCGCCTGCGGAACGCAATTATGATGTCGGCAATCGTGAGTTGTTGGCTATGAAGTGGGCATTTGAGGAGTGGCGACATTAGCTTGAGGGGGCCAAGCACCGTATTGTGGTCTTGACCGATCATAAGAATCTGATTTACCTCGAGTCTGTCAAACGGCTGAATCCTAGACAGGCCCGATGGTCCCTGATTTTCTCCCGTTTTGATTTTGTGGTCTCGTATCTTCCGGGTTCTAAGAATGTTAAGGCTGATGCCCTCTCTAGGAGCTTTTTGCCTGATTCTCCTGGGGTCCTTGAGCCGGTCTGTATTCTGAAGGAAGGGGTGATTCTTTCTGCCATCTCCCCTGATTTACGACGGGTTCTTCAGAAATTTCAGGCTGATAAACCTGACCGCTGTCCAGTGGGGAAATTGTTTGTACCTGACAGATGGACTAGTAAAGTGATTTCGGAGGTTCATTGTTCTGTGCTGGCCGGTCATCCTGGGATTTTTGGTACCTGAGATTTGGTTGGTAGGTCCTTTTGGTGGCCTTCTTTGTCAGGGGATGTGCGTTCTTTTGTGCAGTCTTGTGGGACTTGTGCGCGGGCCAAGCCTTGCTGTTCCCGCGCTAGTGGGTTGCTTTTGCCTTTGCCGGTCCCTGAGAGGCCTTGGACGCATATTTCTATGGATTTTATATCGGATCTTCCGGTTTCCCAGAGGATGTCAGTTATCTGGGTGGTTTGTGACCGGTTTTCTAAGATGGTTCATTTGGTACCTTTGCCTAAGTTGCCTTCCTCTTCTGATTTGGTTCCGTTGTTTTTTCAGCATGTGGTTCGTTTGCATGGCATTCCGGAGAACATTGTGTCCGATAGAGGTTCCCAGTTTGTTTCTAGGTTTTGGCGGGCCTTTTGTGCTAGGCTGGGCATTGATTTGTCTTTTTCTTCCGCATTTCTTCCTCAGACAAATGGCCAAACCGAGCGGACTAATCAGACTTTGGAAACTTATTTGAGATGCTTTGTGTCTGCTGATCAGGATGATTGGGTGGCTTTCTTGCCATTGGCCGAGTTTGCCCTTAATAATCGGGCTAGTTCTGCTACCTTGGTTTCACCCTTCTTTTGTAACTCTGGTTTTCATCCTCGTTTTTCTTCAGGGCAGGTTGAGCCTTCTGATTGTCCTGGGGTGGACTCGGTGGTTGACAGGTTGCAGCAAATTTGGGCTCATGTTGTTGACAATTTGGTGTTGTCTCAGGAAGGGGCTCAGAGTTTTGCTAACCGTCATCGCTGTGTTGGTTCCCGGCTTCGGGTTGGGGATTTGGTCTGGTTGTCTTCCCGTCATGTCCCTATGAAGGTTTCTTCCCCTATGTTTAAGCCTCGGTTTATTGGCCCTTATAGGATTTCTGAGATTATCAATCCAGTGTCTTTTCGTTTGGCCCTTCCAGCCTCTTTTTCCATCCATAATGTTTTTCATAGATCTTTGTTGCGGAAATATGTGGTGCCCGTTGTTCCCTCTGTTGATCCTCCTGCCCCAGTGTTGATTGATGGGGAGTTGGAGTATGTGGTTGAGAAGATTTTGGATTCTCATTTTTCGAGGCGGAGGCTTCAGTATCTTGTCAAATGGAAGGGTTATGGCCAGGAGGATAATTCTTGGGTTGTTGCCTCCGATGTTCATGCTGATGATTTGGTTCGTGCCTTTCATTTGGCTGGTCCGGATCGGCCTGGGGGCTCTGGTGAGGGTTCGGTGACCCCTCCTCAAGGGGGGGTACTGTTGTGAATTCTGCTCTTGGGCTCCCTCCGGTGGTTGTAAGTGGTAGCGCTGCTGTCTCTGAATCACAGCATTTATCAGGTGTTTTCACTTTTTGCAATTTGGACAGGGCTATTTAGTCTTGCTTCACCCTTTAGTCAGTGCCAGTTGTCTATTGTTCCTGGAGGATTCACATCCCTGCCTGGTCTCTTCTGCTTTGCAGTTCTTTTCAACAAAGATAAGTTCTGGCCTTGATTTTGCTGTCCACATGCTGTGGTCTTATTGTTCAGTTATTTTCCATGTTTTGTCTTGTCCAGCTTGGTCTGTATAAGGATTTGTTTAGCCAAGCTGGTATGTCTGGAGATGCAGATATATCCTCCATGTCTTTAGTTAGCTGTGGAGTTTTTGTATTTTCTGTGGTGGATATTTTCTAGTGTTTTTAATACTGACCGCATAGTACTTTGTCCTGTCCTTTCCATTTAGCTAGAAGTGGCCTCCTTTGCTAAATTCTCATTTCAGTCTGTGTATGTTTTTTCCCTCTCCTCTCACAGTCAATATTTGTGGGGGGCTGCCTGTTCTTTGGGGATTTTCTCTGAGGCAAGATAGTTTTCCCTTTTCTATCTCTAGGGGTAATTAGTCCTCCGGCTGTGTCGAGATGTCTAGGGAGCGCTAGGTACATTCCACGGCTACTTCTAGTTGCGGTGTTAGGTTCAGGGTCTGCAGTCAGTACAGGTTCCACCTTCTCCAGAGTACGTCCATGCTGCTCTTTGGCCACCAGATCATAACAGTGGGTATCATTTTTGTGTATATTTCTATTTTACTTATTTTCAGTGTGTTCTCTTGTAGAAGGAGTTATTTGCTAATTGATGAATGGCTGTGGTTGCCATCTGATATGAGTAGTGTACTGTTATCTCTCCACAGGGTCAGTGAATAATGTTGCTTGCTAATATGCTAATGACATGTTGACCTAGCCTGTAGAAATAATGAGCCCCTGAGACTCACCCCCCTAACCTGTGAATGAGAAGAGGGACTTGTAAATATCATGGAGGTGAGACACAGATCAGTCTTGTGGGGCATGGTGATGTGAACACAGCACGTCAGAGAGAAGGGGAAGCATATGGACCATTTTTTATCCTCTGTCTGCTGGATTATTGGACTCTCATCTCCTTGGACATTTATCCTGTTAGTGAACTGCATTCGGCTTCTGGACTATTTTATCCTTTGTGTGGTGGATCGTATATGGACTTTTCATGTTTTTGCCTAAATTTAGCTTTTGGAATTGTTCACGATTCTCTTGCTCTGTTTATTGTGTGGTATCGGAGAAGGACCCTGTGACACAGCTTATTACAGAGACCCAAGCATTCCACACGATTCTCAGCACTGCTTGACAATCGACTGACCACTCAATTGGTCAATTAAATACCGAGCAGTGCCGAGCATGCTCACCTATCACTAGTATTCAGTACTTTATGAATTAAATAATATAATTTACGTGCTTTGAAAGTTGAAGACACCGACACTTCAGATTATCTGCCTGTGTAAACAGAATGCATAATGTTCAAATTTGCTATGTAATGATCGCTATTTAACTGTTTTATTCATGATTCTCATCCTTTATAAACACTTGTCTGACATTTTTAGTCGTGAGTTATGATGGTATCATTCATTGTTTACCATGTATACTCGCATAAAAGGCGAGATTTTTAGCCCATTATTTCAGGCTAAAAGTGCCTCTCTTCGCTTATACTCGAGTTATTGTCCCAGGGGCTGGCGGGGGAGGGCAGGAGTGGCGGCTGTCACATCATACTCACCTTCTCCCGTCACGGTCTCTGCACTTCCCTGCTTTTCTGATGGTCTCTGGCACCTGCAGCTCTTCCTGTGTTCAGCAGTCACGTGGTACCGCTCATTAAAGTAATGAATATGGATGTGACTCTACTCCCATAGGCGGAATGCATATTTATTACTTTAATGATCGGTACCATGTGACCGCTGAACACAGGAACAAGCTGCCGATGCGCACCGGAGACCATCGGAGAAGCAGGGACATACAGAGAGACCACGCCAGGAGGGGGTGAGTATGAAAGGGAAGGGTGAGCCATACGATATTCACCTGTCCCTGTTCCACCGCCACGTTGTGTCTTCCACATCATCTGGCTGTGATGTTCAGGTCAGAGGGCACGATGACGTATTTAGTGCGTGCCCTCTGCCTAAACAGTCACTGCAGAGAGTCGGAAGACACAGGGACAGGTAAATATCACAAGTTCCGAGGTCCTGAGCCAGCGGCAACTCCGGCACCTGACCCCAATAGCGCACCAGACTCCCTGCCTGCTCAGGCCCACAGCACTTGGCGCCCAGCGATGAGAGGTGAGTATGTAATTTTTGTTTTTAATCGCAGCAGCAGCAGCTTTGTGCTATTTTTTGATCAAAAAACAGTATTACTAAAAACTCTGTGTTATTTAAATGCACTTTTGCTTTTTTACTTAATTGCATCAGGGTTTTTGCTTACTTTTTCTCTTGTAGGTTTTAATGTTTTGTGGCCAATGTGAACATGCGTTTAACTTCTGCATGTGTACAAACTTAAGTTAAGCTCAATTTTTGTGTTTTTTTCTACAATACTACATTTTTCAAAGCGATGTCCCTAAACATACATAAATTTAGTCACATGTACATGAGAGAAGGCTAAAATCAGTTCACCTTCATGTTTGACATTTCCACCCTGCATACCAAAATGTGAAGTACTGGTTGACTCAGATCTTAACTGCCTATCTTTATAGAATCGCTGGGTACTTGCCAGAAATAAAGATGAAATCTCTATGTGATATTAAAAGACAGAAAGCAGTTGGCTCCAGTAAATAAACCCTGCAAAGTCAGGATAGAGATCTTTCTTATGTTGCAAAATTTCCTAAAAGGCTATCAAAAAGATTTCAATAAGTATAAAAAAAATGTAAATGATCAGCCATAATATGTTTTAGGCCAGGGTCACATGACTGTAGGTTCTCTCATCCACGAGAATTGGATCAATTATGCTAATGACACTCTGATCAAACTGTGCCTCGAGTTCGCTCAGAGTGTCAGCATAGCATGTCCTGATTCTATCAGATGACAAAAGCACATTAAAAAGATGGACATCAAAATGTCTCCATCTTTTCCATTGTGGGACCACATTTAGATGTCATCTGTGTGCCGTCCTGTGTTTTACATGCATAGACTTGAATGGGTGAGTGGTATCCAATTTCACAGTGAAATCACAACATGCTGCAATTTTTTTTCAATGAGAGATTCGTCATCAGCACTGCTTCATTGAATAATATTGGTCCTAGTGCTTTCTAATAAAAAAAAATCAGTCTGATGTACAGTACAGACCAAAAGTTTGGACACACCTCATTTAAAGATTTGTCTGTATTTTCATGACTATGAAAATTGTACATTCACACTGAAGGCATCAAAACTATGAATTAACACGTGAAATTATATACTTAACAAAAAAGTGTGAAACAACTGAAAATATGTCTTATATTCTAGGTTCTTTAAAGTAGCCACCTTTTGCTTTGATGACTGCTTTACACACTCTTGGCATTCTCTTGATGAGCTTCAAGAGGTAGTCACCGGGAATGATTTTCACTTCACAGGTGTGCCCTGTCAGGTTTAATAAGTGGGATTTCTTGCCTTATAAATGGGGTTGGGACCATCAGTTGTGTTGTGCAGAAGTCTGGTGGATACACAGCTGATAGTCCTACTGAATGGACTGTTAGAATTTGTATTATGGCAAGAAAAAAGCAGGTAAGAAAAATGAGTGACCATCATTACTTTAAGAAATGAAGGTCAGTCAGTCCGAAAAATTGGGAAAACTTTGAAAGTGGCCCCAAGTGCAGTGGCAAAAACCATCAAGCGCTACAAAGAAACTGGCTCACATGAGAACCTCCCCAGGAAAGGAAGACCAAGAGTCACCTCTGCTTCTGAGAAGTTTATCCGAGTCACCAGCCTCAGAAATCGCAGGTTAACAGCAGCTCAGATTAGAGACCAGGTCAATGCCACACAGAGTTCTAGCAGCAGACACATCTCTACAACAACTTTTAAGAGGAGACTTTGTGCAACAGGCCTTCATGGTAAAATAGGTGCTAGAAAACCACTACTAAGGACAGGCAACAAGCAGAAGAGACTTGTTTTGGCTAAAGAACACAAGGAATGGACATTAGACCAGTGGAAATCTGTGCTTTGGTCTGATGAGTCCAAATTTGAGATCTTTGGTTCCAACCACCGTGTCTTTGTGCGATGCAAGAAAGGTGAACGGATGGACTCTACATGCCTGGTTCCCACCGTGAAGCATGGAGGAGGAAGTGTGATGGTGTGGGGTTGCTGTGCTGGTGACACCGTTGGGGTTTTATTCAAAACTAGATGGTAGCCCGATTCTAACGCATTGGGTATTCTAGAATATGTATGTAGTTTATTTATGAAGATTTTAGAATAATACATTGAATACACAGGATTCGGCCGGCCGGGCGCGACCAATTAGCGAAGCGTGGTTCAAATCCTGTGCCAATTCACGGCCGGACTGCGCCTGTCGCTGATTGTTTGCGGCCGGCTACGTAGTATATAGCACAGCCCACATAGTATATTGCCCAGCCCAAGTAGTATATTGCCCAGCCCATGTAGTATATTGCACAGCCACGTAGTATATAACACAGCCCACGTAGTATATTGCCCAGCCCACGTAGTACATTGCACAGCCCACGTAGTATACTGCACAGCCCGCGTAGTATATTTCCCAGCCCGCGTAGTATATTGCACAGCCCACGTAGTATATTGCACAGCCCATGTAGTATATTGCAAAAAATAGGAAAGAATGCGGCAACACTCACCGGACCTGTGATTCAGACTTGTCCTTTTATTAAAGAAACTGTGAACACTAGGGTTGAGCGAAACGGGTCGATCATTTTCAAAAGTCGCCGACTTTTGGCTAAGTCGGCGTCTCATGAAACCCGATCCGACCCCTGTGCTTGTCGGCCATGCGGTACGCGACTTTCGCGCCAAAGTCGCGTTTCAATGACGCGAAAAGCGCCATTTCTCAGCCAATGAAGGTGAACGCAGAGTGTGGGCAGCGTGATGACATAGATCCTAGTCCCCACCATCTTAGAGAAGGGCATTGCAGTGATTGGCTTGCTGTCTGCGGCGTCACAGGGGCTATAAAGGGGCGTTCCCGCCGACCGCCATCTTACTGCTGCTGATCTGAGCTTAGGGAGAGGTTGCTGCCGCTTCGTCAGAAGCAGGGAGAGCGTTAGGCAGGGTCCACTAACCACCAAACCGCTTGTGCTGTAGCGATTTCCACTGTCCAACACCACCTTCGGTGTGCAGGAACAGTGGAAGCTATTTTTTTTTTTTTTTCCTCAGCGCTGTAGCTCATTGGGCTGCCCTAGAAGGCTCCGTGATAGCTGTATTGCTGTGTGTACGCCACTGTGGAAACCAACTGCTTTTTTCAAAGCACATATCCTCTTGTTCCTTCCTTTCTGCACAGCTATCTTTTTTGTTTGTCCACACTTTTTATTTAATTTGTGCATCAGTCCACTCCTATTGCTGCCTGCCATACCTGGCTTAGATTACTGCAGGGAGATAGTAATTGTAGGACAGTCCCTGTTTTTTTTTTTTTTTTGTGGGAGATTAAGATTGGCATTTCTGCTACAGTGCCATCCCTGTGTGTGCCATCTCTCACTGAGTGGGCCATAGAAAGCCTATTTATTTTTTCCGTGATTTGTGTTCTAAATTCTACCTCAACACAAAAACACTACATCAATCAGTGGTAGAAAAATATTGGCCTCAGTCAGGGCTTGTGTGCCACTGCTGTGTGTGCTATCTCTTATTCAGTGGGCTATAGAAAGCCTATTTATTTATTTATTTTTTTTCTTATTATTTGGTTTCTAAAGTCTCCCTGAAAAAAAAAAAAATAAATAAAAAAACAGTGGGAGAGTAATATTGCCCTTTCAGCTTGTGTGCCAGTCTTGACTCCTGGGTGTGCCACCTCTCTCTCTAATTGTGGGCCATAGAAAGCCTTTTTTTTTTTTTTTTTTAAATATTATTGGGTTTCTAAAGTCTCCCTTAAAAAACAAAAAATACATAAAAAAACAGTGGGAGAGTAATATTGCCCTTTCAGCTTGTGTGCCAGTCTTGACTCCTGGGTGTGCCACCTCTCTCTCTCATTCAGTGGGCCATAGAAAGCCTTTTTTTTTTTTTTTTTTAAATATTATTGGGTTTCTAAAGTCTCCCTTAAAAAACAAAAAATACATAAAAAAACAGTGGGAGAGTAATATTGCCCTTTCAGCTTGTGTGCCAGTCTTGACTCCTGGGTGTGCCACCTCTCTCTCTCATTCAGTGGGCCATAGAAAGGCTATTTATTTTTTTGTTTTTTTTTAATATTATTTGGTTTCTAAAGTCTCCCTGAAAAAAAAAAAAAACATAAAAAAACAGTGGGAGAGTAATATTGCCCTTTCAGCTTGTGTGCCAGTCTTGACTCCTGGGTGTGCCACCTCTCTCTCTCATTCAGTGGGCCATAGAAAGGCTATTTATTTTTTTGTTTTTTTTAATATTATTTGGTTTCTAAAGTCTCCCTGAAAATAAAAAAAAAAAAACTTAAAAAAACAGTGGGAGAGTAATATTGCCCTTTCAGCTTGTGCGCCAGTCTTGACTCCTGGGTGTGCCACCTCTCTCTCTCTAATTGTGGGCCATAGAAAGCCTTTTTTTTTTTGTTTTTTTTTTAATATTATTTGGTTTCTAAAGTCTCCCTTAAAAAACAAAAAATACATAAAAAAAACAGTGGGAGAGTAATATTGCCCTTTCAGCTCGTGTGCCAGTCTTGACTCCTGGGTGTGCCACCTCTCTCTCTAATTGTGGGCCATAGAAAGCCTTTTTTTTTTTTTTTTTTTTTAATATTATTGGGTTTCTAAAGTCTCCCTTAAAAAACAAAAAATACATAAAAAAACAGTGGGAGAGTAATATTGCCCTTTCAGCTTGTGTGCCAGTCTTGACTCCTGGGTGTGCCACCTCTCTCTCTCATTCAGTGGGCCATAGAAAGGCTATTTATTTTTTTGGTTTTTTTAATATTATTTGGTTTCGAAAGTCTCCCTGAAAATAAAAAAAAAAAAACTTAAAAAAACAGTGGGAGAGTAATATTGCCCTTTCAGCTTGTGTGCCAGTCTTGACTCCTGGGTGTGCCACCTCTCTCTCTCATTCAGTGGGCCATAGAAAGGCTATTTATTTTTTTGTTTTTTTTAATATTATTTGGTTTCTAAAGTCTCCCTGAAAATAAAAAAAAAAAAACTTAAAAAAACAGTGGGAGAGTAATATTGCCCTTTCAGCTTGTGTGCCAGTCTTGACTCCTGGGTGTGCCACCTCTCTCTCTCATTCAGTGGGCCATAGAAAGGCTATTTATTTTTTTGGTTTTTTTAATATTATTTGGTTTCTAAAGTCTCCCTGAAAATAAAAAAAAAAAAACTTAAAAAAACAGTGGGAGAGTAATATTGCCCTTTCAGCTTGTGTGCCAGTCTTGACTCCTGGGTGTGCCACCTCTCTCTCTCATTCAGTGGGCCATAGAAAGGCTATTTATTTTTTTGGTTTTTTTAATATTATTTGGTTTCTAAAGTCTCCCTGAAAATAATAAAAAAAAAACTTAAAAAAACAGTGGGAGAGTAATATTGCCCTTTCAGCTTGTGCGCCAGTCTTGACTCCTGGGTGTGCCACCTCTCTCTCTCATTCAGTGGGCCATAGAAAGCCTTTTTTTTTTTTTTTTTTTAAATATTATTGGGTTTCTAAAGTCTCCCTTAAAAAACAAAAAATACATAAAAAAACAGTGGGAGAGTAATATTGCCCTTTCAGCTTGTGTGCCAGTCTTGACTCCTGGGTGTGCCACCTCTCTCTCTCATTCAGTGGGCCATAGAAAGCCTTTTTTTTTTTTTTTTTTTTTAATATTATTGGGTTTCTAAAGTCTCCCTTAAAAAACAAAAAATACATAAAAAAACAGTGGGAGAGTAATATTGCCCTTTCAGCTTGTGTGCCAGTCTTGACTCCTGGGTGTGCCACCTCTCTCTCTCATTCAGTGGGCCATAGAAAGGCTATTTATTTTTTTGTTTTTTTTTATATTATTTGGTTTCTAAAGTCTCCCTGAAAATAATAAAAAAAAAACTTAAAAAAACAGTGGGAGAGTAATATTGCCCTTTCAGCTTGTGCGCCAGTCTTGACTCCTGGGTGTGCCACCTCTCTCTCTCATTCAGTGGGCCATAGAAAGCCTTTTTTTTTTTTTTTTTTTTAAATATTATTGGGTTTCTAAAGTCTCCCTTAAAAAACAAAAAATACATAAAAAAAACAGTGGGAGAGTAATATTGCCCTTTCAGCTTGTGCGCCAGTCTTGACTCCTGGGTGTGCCACCTCTCTCTCTCATTCAGTGGGCCATAGAAAGCCTTTTTTTTTTTTTTTTTTTAAATATTATTGGGTTTCTAAAGTCTCCCTTAAAAAACAAAAAATACATAAAAAACAGTGGGAGAGTAATATTGCCCTTTCAGCTTGTGTGCCAGTCTTGACTCCTGGGTGTGCCACCTCTCTCTCTCATTCAGTGGGCCATAGAAAGCCTTTTTTTTTTTTTTTTTTTAATATTATTGGGTTTCTAAAGTCTCCCTTAAAAAACAAAAAATACATAAAAAAACAGTGGGAGAGTAATATTGCCCTTTCAGCTTGTGTGCCAGTCTTGACTCCTGGGTGTGCCACCTCTCTCTCTCATTCAGTGGGCCATAGAAAGGCTATTTATTTTTTTGTTTTTTTTAATATTATTTGGTTTCTAAAGTCTCCCTGAAAATAATAAAAAAAAAACTTAAAAAAACAGTGGGAGAGTAATATTGCCCTTTCAGCTTGTGCGCCAGTCTTGACTCCTGGGTGTGCCACCTCTCTCTCTCATTCAGTGGGCCATAGAAAGCCTTTTTTTTTTTTTTTTTTTTAAATATTATTGGGTTTCTAAAGTCTCCCTTAAAAAACAAAAAATACATAAAAAAACAGTGGGAGAGTAATATTGCCCTTTCAGCTTGTGTGCCAGTCTTGACTCCTGGGTGTGCCACCTCTCTCTCTCATTCAGTGGGCCATAGAAAGGCTATTTATTTTTTTGGTTTTTTTAATATTATTTGGTTTCTAAAGTCTCCCTGAAAATAATAAAAAAAAAACTTAAAAAAACAGTGGGAGAGTAATATTGCCCTTTCAGCTTGTGTGCCAGTCTTGACTCCTGGGTGTGCCACCTCTCTCTCTCATTCAGTGGGCCATAGAAAGGCTATTTATTTTTTTGTTTTTTTTTAATATTATTTGGTTTCTAAAGTCTCCCTGAAAATAATAAAAAAAAAACTTAAAAAAACAGTGGGAGAGTAATATTGCCCTTTCAGCTTGTGCGCCAGTCTTGACTCCTGGGTGTGCCACCTCTCTCTCTCATTCAGTGGGCCATAGAAAGCCTTTTTTTTTTTTTTTTTTTTAAATATTATTGGGTTTCTAAAGTCTCCCTTAAAAAACAAAAAATACATAAAAAAACAGTGGGAGAGTAATATTACCCTTTCAGCTTGTGTGCCAGTCTTGACTCCTGGGTGTGCCACCTCTCTCTCTCTAATTGTGGGCCATAGAAAGCCTTTTTTTTTTTGTTTTTTTTTTAATATTATTTGGTTTCTAAAGTCTCCCTTAAAAAACAAAAAATACATAAAAAAAACAGTGGGAGAGTAATATTGCCCTTTCAGCTCGTGTGCCAGTCTTGACTCCTGGGTGTGCCACCTCTCTCTCTAATTGTGGGCCATAGAAAGCCTTTTTTTTTTTTTTTTTTTTTAATATTATTGGGTTTCTAAAGTCTCCCTTAAAAAACAAAAAATACATAAAAAAACAGTGGGAGAGTAATATTGCCCTTTCAGCTTGTGTGCCAGTCTTGACTCCTGGGTGTGCCACCTCTCTCTCTCATTCAGTGGGCCATAGAAAGGCTATTTATTTTTTTGGTTTTTTTAATATTATTTGGTTTCGAAAGTCTCCCTGAAAATAAAAAAAAAAAAACTTAAAAAAACAGTGGGAGAGTAATATTGCCCTTTCAGCTTGTGTGCCAGTCTTGACTCCTGGGTGTGCCACCTCTCTCTCTCATTCAGTGGGCCATAGAAAGGCTATTTATTTTTTTGGTTTTTTTAATATTATTTGGTTTCTAAAGTCTCCCTGAAAATAAAAAAAAAAAAACTTAAAAAAACAGTGGGAGAGTAATATTGCCCTTTCAGCTTGTGTGCCAGTCTTGACTCCTGGGTGTGCCACCTCTCTCTCTCATTCAGTGGGCCATAGAAAGGCTATTTATTTTTTTGGTTTTTTTAATATTATTTGGTTTCTAAAGTCTCCCTGAAAATAAAAAAAAAAAAACTTAAAAAAACAGTGGGAGAGTAATATTGCCCTTTCAGCTTGTGTGCCAGTCTTGACTCCTGGGTGTGCCACCTCTCTCTCTCATTCAGTGGGCCATAGAAAGGCTATTTATTTTTTTGGTTTTTTTAATATTATTTGGTTTCTAAAGTCTCCCTGAAAATAATAAAAAAAAAACTTAAAAAAACAGTGGGAGAGTAATATTGCCCTTTCAGCTTGTGCGCCAGTCTTGACTCCTGGGTGTGCCACCTCTCTCTCTCATTCAGTGGGCCATAGAAAGCCTTTTTTTTTTTTTTTTTTTTAAATATTATTGGGTTTCTAAAGTCTCCCTTAAAAAACAAAAAATACATAAAAAACAGTGGGAGAGTAATATTGCCCTTTCAGCTTGTGTGCCAGTCTTGACTCCTGGGTGTGCCACCTCTCTCTCTCATTCAGTGGGCCATAGAAAGCCTTTTTTTTTTTTTTTTTTTAATATTATTGGGTTTCTAAAGTCTCCCTTAAAAAACAAAAAATACATAAAAAAACAGTGGGAGAGTAATATTGCCCTTTCAGCTTGTGTGCCAGTCTTGACTCCTGGGTGTGCCACCTCTCTCTCTCATTCAGTGGGCCATAGAAAGGCTATTTATTTTTTTGTTTTTTTTAATATTATTTGGTTTCTAAAGTCTCCCTGAAAATAATAAAAAAAAAACTTAAAAAAACAGTGGGAGAGTAATATTGCCCTTTCAGCTTGTGCGCCAGTCTTGACTCCTGGGTGTGCCACCTCTCTCTCTCATTCAGTGGGCCATAGAAAGCCTTTTTTTTTTTTTTTTTTTTTAATATTATTGGGTTTCTAAAGTCTCCCTTAAAAAACAAAAAATACATAAAAAAACAGTGGGAGAGTAATATTGCCCTTTCAGCTTGTGTGCCAGTCTTGACTCCTGGGTGTGCCACCTCTCTCTCTCATTCAGTGGGCCATAGAAAGGCTATTTATTTTTTTGGTTTTTTTAATATTATTTGGTTTCTAAAGTCTCCCTGAAAATAATAAAAAAAAAACTTAAAAAAACAGTGGGAGAGTAATATTGCCCTTTCAGCTTGTGTGCCAGTCTTGACTCCTGGGTGTGCCACCTCTCTCTCTCATTCAGTGGGCCATAGAAAGGCTATTTATTTTTTTGTTTTTTTTTAATATTATTTGGTTTCTAAAGTCTCCCTGAAAATAATAAAAAAAAAACTTAAAAAAACAGTGGGAGAGTAATATTGCCCTTTCAGCTTGTGCGCCAGTCTTGACTCCTGGGTGTGCCACCTCTCTCTCTCATTCAGTGGGCCATAGAAAGCCTTTTTTTTTTTTTTTTTTTTAAATATTATTGGGTTTCTAAAGTCTCCCTTAAAAAACAAAAAATACATAAAAAAACAGTGGGAGAGTAATATTACCCTTTCAGCTTGTGTGCCAGTCTTGACTCCTGGGTGTGCCACCTCTCTCTCTCATTCAGTGGGCCATAGAAAGGCTATTTATTTTTTTGGTTTTTTTAATATTATTTGGTTTCTAAAGTCTCCCTGAAAATAATAAAAAAAAAACTTAAAAAAACAGTGGGAGAGTAATATTGCCCTTTCAGCTTGTGTGCCAGTCTTGACTCCTGGGTGTGCCACCTCTCTCTCTCATTCAGTGGGCCATAGAAAGGCTATTTATTTTTTTGGTTTTTTTAATATTATTTGGTTTCTAAAGTCTCCCTGAAAATAAAAAAAAAAAAACTTAAAAAAACAGTGGGAGAGTAATATTGCCCTTTCAGCTTGTGTGCCAGTCTTCACTCCTGGGTGTGCCACCTCTCTCTCTCATTCAGTGGGCCATAGAAAGGCTATTTATTTTTTTGGTTTTTTTAATATTATTTGGTTTCTAAAGTCTCCCTGAGAAAAAAAAAAAAATAAATTAGGTGGGAGATTAATATTGACATTAGTGCTTGAGTGACAGTCCTGCGTGTGTGTCATCTCTGTGATTTTGTGCCACAGAAAACAGAGTGTGTAACATTGTGCCTGATTTTCCTTGTGGTCTCACCAACCTGTTAAGGGATATTGAAATCATACTGAAGTTATAGCTCACCGTGTAAGTTGTTTGACAGCAACAAATAAAGTTACTTTGGTTAAGATTTTAAAACAATGAGGAAGTCTGGTGCAAGAGGTCGTCGTGGGCGTTCATTGTCAGCTGGTAATGATGGTAGTGGTAGTGGAGCATCAGGTGGTCGTGGGGATAAAAATATTCCACCTAAGTCTGGAGCTGTGGAGCCAGTTTCGTCGTCAGGCTACACAAGGCCTCGAACGCTCTCTTTTCTGGGAGTAGGAAAACCGCTTTTAAAGGCGGAGCAGCAACAGCAAGTTTTGGCTTACATTGCAGACTCAGCCTCTAGCTCTTTTGCCTCCTCTTCCGAAACTGGTAAATGTAAAAGCAGCGCGTCGCTTGTGGATGTTCACGGTCAGGGACAAGTCGCTTCCTTGTCCTCCTCAGCAAAAACTACAACAAGAGAGAAGGATGCAGCAGGCGACACAACGGGTCACTCCATGGAGCTCTTTACACATACCGTCCCTGGCTTAGAAAGTGAAACATTTAACAGGCCATGCCCATTACAAGTATATTCTGACATGGAGTGCACTGATGCACAGCCACAGCCAGAGTACTATGCTGCTCCTTTGACTCAGACCACCACATTGCCCTCTCAGGGTACAGATCCACAATCAGACCCTGATGAGACTATGTTGCCCCGCCACGAACGCTATACCACCGACCGACACAGTGACACAGACGAAGTTGCACACGAGCTCGAAGAGGAGGTAATAGATGACCCAGTTATTGACCCCGATTGGCAGCCATTGGGGGAACAGGGTGCAGGCGGCAGTAGTTCAGAAGCGGAGGTGGAGGAGGGGCCGCAGCAGGCATCAACATCGCAACAGGTTCCATCTGCCGGGCCCGTATCTGGCCCAAAACGCGTGTCAAAGCCAAAACCTGTTGGAGGACAGCGTGGCCATCCGGTTAAAGCTCAGTCTGCAATCCCTGAAAAGGGATCCGAGTCTAGGAAGAGTGCAGTCTGGCATTTTTTTAAACAACATCCAACTGATCAGCGCAAAGTCATCTGTCAAAAATGTTCAACTAGCTTAAGCAGAGGTCAGAATCTGAAAAGTCTAAATACTAGTTGCATGCATAGACACTTAACCACCATGCATTTTCAAGCCTGGACTAACTACCAAACGTCCCTTAAGGTTGTAGCACCCTCGGCCAATGAAGCTAGTCAGCAACGCAACATCCCTTCCGTCACTGTAAGGCCACCATTTTCCGCACCACCGGCAGTATCTGTGCAGGTTTCTTTGCCAGCCAAAAGCAGTCAGGGTCAGGGAACCACCAGTTTTGTAGGAGGAAATATTGCATCTAGGGCACCGGCGGAAACAATACCGTCTCCAACCGTCTCTCAGTCTGCCATGTACACCGGCACACCCGAAAGTTCCACGATCTCCAGCTCTCCAGTCCAGCTCACCCTACATGAGACTCTGGTTAGAAAAAGGAAGTACTTATCCTCGCATCCGCGTACACAGGGTTTTAACGCCCACATAGCTAGACTAATCTCGTTAGAGATGATGCCCTACCGGTTAGTTGAAAGCGAAGCTTTCAAAGCCCTGATGGAGTACGCTGAACCACGATACGAGCTACCCAGTCGACACTTTTTTTCCAGAAAAGCCATCCCAGCCCTGCACCAGCATGTTAAACAGCGCATCGTCCATGCACTCAGGCAATCTGTGAGTACAAAGGTGCACCTGACTACAGATGCATGGACCAGTAGGCATGGCCAGGGACGTTATGTGTCCATCACGGCACACTGGGTGAATGTGGTGGATGCAGGGTCCACAGGCGACATCAATTTAGGGACAGTTGTGCCTAGCCCACGGTCTAGGAAACAGTTGGCTGTAGGCATTCGCACCCCCTCCTCCTCCTCCTCCTCGTCCTCCTGCAGAAGCTACAGCTCTTCCACAGAACGCAGTCTGCCAACCACTCCATCGGCAGATGACACTGTTGCACACCAGTTGTCCCATTATGGGCCAGCTACTGCCAAGCGTCAGCAGGCTGTATTGGCTATGAAGTGTTTGGGCGACAACAGACACACCGCGGAAGTTCTGTCCGAGTTCTTGCAACAAGAAACGCAGTCGTGGCTGGGCACAGTAGATCTTGAGGCAGGCAAGGTAGTGAGTGATAACGGAAGGAATTTCATGGCTGCCATCTCCCTTTCCCAACTGAAACACATTCCTTGCCTGGCTCACACCTTAAACCTGGTGGTGCAGTGCTTATTGAAAACTTATCCTGGGTTCTCCGACCTGCTCCTCAAAGTGCGTGCACTTTGCTCACATATCCGACGTTCGCCTGTACACGCCAGCCGTATGCAGACCTATCAGCGGTCTTTGAACCTTCCCCAGCATCGCCTAATCATAGACGTTGCAACAAGGTGGAACTCAACACTGCACATGCTTCAGAGACTGTGCGAACAGAGGCGTGCTGTTATTTATTTGTGGGAGGATACACGGGCAGGCAGTAGGATGGCAGACATGGAGTTGTCAGGTGTGCAGTGGTCTAAGATACAAGACATGTGTCAAGTCCTTCAGTGTTTTGAGGAATGCACACGGCTGGTTAGTGCAGACAACGCCGTAATAAGCATGAGCATCCCCCTAATGCGTCTGCTGATGCAAAGTTTGACGCACATAAAGGAGCAGGCGTCTGCACCAGAGGAAGAGGAAAGCCTTGATGACAGTCAGCCATTGTCTGGTCAGGGCAGTGTATAGGACGAGGTAGCGGGCGAAGAGGAGGTGGAGGACGAGGAGGATGATGGGGATGAGTATATTTTTAATGCCGAACCTTTCCCGGGGGCACAGGAAATTGGTTGCGTGTCACGGCCGGGTTCTGGTTTTTTGAGGGACACAAGTGACGTAGATTTGCCTGCAACTGCCCCTCAACCAATCACAACCGGAGATTTGACAACTGGAACTTTGGCCCACATGGCGGATTATGCCTTACGTATCCTAAAAAGGGACACACGCATTACGAAAATGATGAACGATGACGATTACTGGTTGGCCTGCCTCCTTGATCCACGCTAGAAAGGCAAATTGCAAAATATTATGCCACATGAGAACTTGGAACTAATATTAGCAACCAAACAATCAACTCTTGTTGACCGTTTGCTTCAGGCATTCCCAGCACACAGCGCACGTGATCGTTCTCACACGAGCTCCAGGGGGCAGCAGACTAGGAGTGTTAGGGGTGCACACATCAGAAGTGGCGTTGGACAGAGGGGTTTTCTGACCAGGTTGTGGAGTGATTTTGCTATGACCGCAGACAGGACAGGTACTGCTGCATCAATTGAAAGTGACAGGAGACAACATTTGTCCAGTATGGTTACTAACTATTTTTCATCCCTTATCGATGTTCTCCCTCAACCGTCATTCCCATTTGATTACTGGGCCTCCAAATTAGACACCTGGCCAGAATTGGCAGAATATGCATTGCAGGAGCTTGCTTGCCCGGCAGCAAGTGTCCTATCAGAAAGAGTATTCAGTGCTGCAGGTTCAATATTAACCGAAAAAAGGACTCGTCTGGCTACCCAAAATGTTGACGATCTAACATTCATTAAAATGAACCACAACTGGATTTCGAAATCTTTTGCCCCACCTTGCCCGGCCGACACCTAGCTTTCCTATGAAAAGCTCTTGCCTGTGAATTACTTTTCTAATGTCTAATTTGCTGCAGCTGATTGTACAGCATACGACATGTTTACACCTCCCTAAATGGCCAAACTCCCCACACGGGGCCGTGTTATCGCGACTTGGCGCAAGCACCCGTGAGACTGCTGTTTGTCTGAAGAGGTGGGTGTGCTCGCTTTTGGTTGACGGCATTGCTACTGGGTCCCTCATAGTACAATGTAGTGTCTCTGGCGGTGGCGGTGCGCACCCAACGTCAGACACACCGTTGTAACATGAGGGGCCCTGGGGCGGTCCCGCCGGCCTCAAGAGAGTTCCCCCCTACCCCAGCTCAAAATATGCTCTACCACGTGCAAAATTATGTCGCACAGCTCCACCAATCTTTAGTCTATTCGCTGACATCATTCAATGTCTGGCACTGACAATACAAATTTGTAGATATCTATGATGCAACTTAAAGTAGTCTGTGTCTGTGTCCTATATTGGCACCATTAAATAGTTACTGCCAAATTACTATGTCAGAAACTCAGTAGATGAGCCCACCCCTGTACCTAAGTATGCCACCTTTTTTTTTGTTTTGGTTGTTTTGCGAGACATTAACATCTATTTATATTTTGGGAGTACTGGGACAGACACTCCTTGCACTACTCCTCCACTCACCACCAAGCTGCCTGTGTATCCATGTAACCGCTGTAAAGCTGCCATGAGCCTATTGTTTGTTATTTTAGGCCTTTGATAGCCTGTCTGCGGTCCCTACTTTAAATACTCCTCCACTCATCACCAGCTGCCTGCCCGTGTATCCATGTAACCGCTGTAAAACTGCCATGAGCCTATTGTTTGTTATTTTAGGCCTTTGATAGCCTGTGCGGTCCCTACTTTAAATACTCCTCCACTCATCACCAGCTGCCTGCCCGTGTATTCCATGTAACCGCTGTAAAACTGCCATGAGCCTATTGTTTGTTATTTTAGGCCTTTGATAGCCTGTCTGCGGTCCCTACTTTAAATACTCCTCCACTCACCACCAAGCTGCCTGTGTATCCATGTAACCGCTGTAAAACTGCCATGAGCCTATTGTTTGTTATTTTAGGCCTTTGATAGCCTGTCTGCGGTCCCTACTTTAAATACTCCTCCACTCATCACCAGCTGCCTGCCCATGTATCCATGTAACCGCTGTAAAACTGCCATGAGCCTATTGTTTGTTATTTTAGGCCTTTGATAGCCTGTCTGCGGTCCCTACTTTAAATACTCCTCCACTCACCACCAAGCTGCCTGTGTATCCATGTAACCGCTGTAAAACTGCCATGAGCCTATTGTTTGTTATTTTAGGCCTTTGATAGCCTGTCTGCGGTCCCTACTTTAAATACTCCTCCACTCATCACCAGCTGCCTGCCCGTGTATCCATGTAACCGCTGTAAAACTGCCATGAGCCTATTGTTTGTTATTTTAGGCCTTTGATAGCCTGTCTGCGGTCCCTACTTTAAATACTCCTCCACTCATCACCAGCTGCCTGCCCGTGTATCCATGTAACCGCTGTAAAACTGCCATGAGCCTATTGTTTGTTATTTTAGGCCTTTGATAGCCTGTCTGCGGTCCCTACTTTAAATACTCCTCCACTCATCACCAGCTGCCTGTGTATCCATGTAACCGCTGTAAAACTGCCATGAGCCTATTGTTTGTTATTTTAGGCCTTTGATAGCCTGTCTGCGGTCCCTACTTTAAATACTCCTCCACTCATCACCAGCTGCCTGCCCGTGTATCCATGTAACCGCTGTAAAACTGCCATGAGCCTATTGTTTGTTATTTTAGGCCTTTGATAGCCTGTCTGCGGTCCCTACTTTAAATACTCCTCCACTCATCACCAGCTGCCTGCCCATGTATCCATGTAACCGCTGTAAAACTGCCATGAGCCTATTGTTTGTTATTTTAGGCCTTTGATAGCCTGTCTGCGGTCCCTACTTTAAATACTCCTCCACTCATCACCAGCTGCCTGCCCGTGTATCCATGTAACCGCTGTAAAACTGCCATGAGCCTATTGTTTGTTATTTTAGGCCTTTGATAGCCTGTCTGCGGTCCCTACTTTAAATACTCCTCCACTCATCACCAGCTGCCTGCCCGTGTATCCATGTAACCGCTGTAAAACTGCCATGAGCCTATTGTTTGTTATTTTAGGCCTTTGATAGCCTGTCTGCGGTCCCTACTTTAAATACTCCTCCACTCATCACCAGCTGCCTGCCCGTGTATCCATGTAACCGCTGTAAAACTGTCATGAGCCTATTGTTTGTTATTTTAGGCCTTTGATAGCCTGTCTGCGGTCCCTACTTTAAATACTCCTCCACTCATCACCAGCTGCCTGCCCGTGTATCCATGTAACCGCTGTAAAACTGCCATGAGCCTATTGTTTGTTATTTTAGGCCTTTGATAGCCTGTCTGCGGTCCCTACTTTAAATACTCCTCCACTCATCACCAGCTGCCTGCCCGTGTATCCATGTAACCGCTGTAAAACTGCCATGAGCCTATTGTTTGTTATTTTAGGCCTTTGATAGCCTGTCTGCGGTCCCTACTTTAAATACTCCTCCACTCATCACCAGCTGCCTGCCCGTGTATCCATGTAACCGCTGTAAAACTGCCATGAGCCTATTGTTTGTTATTTTAGGCCTTTGATAGCCTGTCTGCGGTCCCTACTTTAAATACTCCTCCACTCATCACCAGCTGCCTGCCCGTGTATCCATGTAACCGCTGTAAAACTGCCATGAGCCTATTGTTTGTTATTTTAGGCCTTTGATAGCCTGTCTGCGGTCCCTACTTTAAATACTCCTCCACTCATCACCAGCTGCCTGCCCATGTATCCATGTAACCGCTGTAAAACTGCCATGAGCCTATTGTTTGTTATTTTAGGCCTTTGATAGCCTGTCTGCGGTCCCTACTTTAAATACTCCTCCACTCATCACCAGCTGCCTGCCCGTGTATCCATGTAACTGCTGTAAAACTGCCATGAGCCTATTGTTTGTTATTTTAGGCCTTTGATAGCCTGTCTGCGGTCCCTACTTTAAATACTCCTCCACTCATCACCAGCTGCCTGCCCGTGTATCCATGTAACCGCTGTAAAACTGCCATGAGCCTATTGTTTGTTATTTTAGGCCTTTGATAGCCTGTCTGCGGTCCCTACTTTAAATACTCCTCCACTCATCACCAGCTGCCTGCCCGTGTATCCATGTAACCGCTGTAAAACTGCCATGAGCCTATTGTTTGTTATTTTAGGCCTTTGATAGCCTGTCTGCGGTCCCTACTTTAAATACTCCTCCACTCATCACCAGCTGCCTGCCCGTGTATCCCTGTAACCGCTGTAAAACTGCCATGAGCCTATTGTTTGTTATTTTAGGCCTTTGATAGCCTGTCTGCGGTCCCTACTTTAAATACTCCTCCACTCATCACCAGCTGCCTGCCCGTGTATCCATGTAACCGCTGTAAAACTGCCATGAGCCTATTGTTTGTTATTTTAGGCCTTTGATAGCCTGTCTGCGGTCCCTACTTTAAATACTCCTCCACTCATCACCAGCTGCCTGCCCGTGTATCCATGTAACCGCTGTAAAACTGCCATGAGCCTATTGTTTGTTATTTTAGGCCTTTGATAGCCTGTCTGCGGTCCCTACTTTAAATACTCCTCCACTCATCACCAGCTGCCTGCCCGTGTATCCATGTAACCGCTGTAAAACTGCCATGAGCCTATTGTTTGTTATTTTAGGCCTTTGATAGCCTGTCTGCGGTCCCTACTTTAAATACTCCTCCACTCACCACCAAGCTGCCTGTGTATCCATGTAACCGCTGTAAAACTGCCATGAGCCTATTGTTTGTTATTTTAGGCCTTTGATAGCCTGTCTGCGGTCCCTACTTTAAATACTCCTCCACTCATCACCAGCTGCCTGTGTATCCATGTAACCGCTGTAAAACTGCCATGAGCCTATTGTTTGTTATTTTAGGCCTTTGATAGCCTGTCTGCGGTCCCTACTTTAAATACTCCTCCACTCATCACCAGCTGCCTGCCCGTGTATCCATGTAACCGCTGTAAAACTGCCATGAGCCTATTGTTTGTTATTTTAGGCCTTTGATAGCCTGTCTGCGGTCCCTACTTTAAATACTCCTCCACACACCACCAAGCTGCCTGTGTATCCATGTAACCGCTGTAAAACTGCCATGAGCCTATTGTTTGTTATTTTAGGCCTTTGATAGCCTGTCTGCGGTCCCTACTTTAAATACTCCTCCACTCATCACCAGCTGCCTGCCCGTGTATCCATGTAACCGCTGTAAAACTGCCATGAGCCTATTGTTTGTTATTTTAGGCCTTTGATAGCCTGTCTGCGGTCCCTCCTTCCACTAGGCCTCCACTGACCAGACCACTGCTGCCCGTGTACCCCTGGAACCAATTTTAAAGTGCCTACAGCCAGCCCATTTTATTGTGTTAGGCCTTCGAAGCCTGTCTGCGGTCCCTCCTTCCACTAGGCCTCCACTGACCAGACCACTGCTGCCCGTGTACCCCTGGAACCAATTTTAAAGTGCCTACAGCCAGCCCATTTTATTGTGTTAGGCCTTCGAAGCCTGTCTGCGGTCCCTCCTTCCACTAGGCCTCCACTGACCAGACCACTGCTGCCCGTGTACCCCTGGAACCAATTTTAAAGTGCCTACAGCCAGCCCATTTTATTGTGTTAGGCCTTTGAAGCCTGTCTGCGGTCCCTCCTTCCAATAGGCCTACACTGACAAAGGTACACCTGACAACAGACACATGGACCTGTAGGCATGGCCACGGAAGGTTACGTGTCCTTTGTGGCTCAATGGGTTAATGTATTGGATGCATGGTCCACACAGGGGACAGCCTGCTAAGTCTGTATGCAGTCCCTAATTCAAGTTGTCCTCAACTGAATAAAGCTGAGCTTCTACCTTCTGGCTCTCATTAAGTGTTTTTTAAAAAACAAAATGGTGGTTCCGGCCTACTAACGGTGTCTGCCCCTGCCTGGTGTTGCCCTCAACTGAATAAAGCTGAGCTTCAACCTTCTGGCTCTCATTAAGTGTTTTTAAAAAAAAAAAATGGTGGTTAGGGCCTACTAACGGCTTCTGCCCCTCCCTGGTGTTGCCCTCAACTGAATAAAGCTGAGCTTCTACCTTCCGGCTCTGATTAACTGCTGTTTTTAAACAAAATGGTGGTTCCGGCCTACTAACGGTGTCTGCCCCTGCCTGGTGTTGCCCTCAACTGAATAAAGCTGAGCTTCAACCTTCTGGCTCTCATTAAGTGTTTTTTAAAAAACAAAATGGTGGTTAGGGCCTACTAACGGCTTCTGCCCCTCCCTGGTGTTGCCCTCAACTGAATAAAGCTGAGCTTCTACCTTCCGGCTCTGATTAACTGCTGTTTTTAAACACATTGCTGGTTCCGGCCTACTAACGGTGTCTGCCCCTGCCTGGTGTTGCCCTCAACTGAATAAAGCTGAGCTTCAACCTTCTGGCTCTCATTAAGTGTTTTTTAAAAAACAAAATGGTGGTTAGGGCCTACTAACGGCTTCTGCCCCTCCCTGGTGTTGCCCTCAACTGAATAAAGCTGAGCTTCTACCTTCCGGCTCTGATTAACTGCTGTTTTTAAACACATTGCTGGTTCCGGCCTACTAACGGTGTCTGCCCCTGCCTGGTGTTGCCCTCAACTGAATAAAGCTGAGCTTCAACCTTCTGGCTCTCATTAAGTGTTTTTTAAAAAACAAAATGGTGGTTAGGGCCTACTAACGGCTTCTGCGCCTCCCTGGTGTTGCCCTCAACTGAATAAAGCTGAGCTTCTACCTTCCGGCTCTGATTAACTGCTGTTTTTAAACACATTGCTGGTTCCGGCCTACTAACGGTGTCTGCCCCTGCCTGGTGTTGCCCTCAACTGAATAAAGCTGAGCTTCAACCTTCTGGCTCTCATTAAGTGTTTTTTAAAAAACAAAATGGTGGTTCCGGCCTACTAACGGTGTCTGCCCCTGCCTGGTGTTGCCCTCAACTGAATAAAGCTGAGCTTCAACCTTCTGGCTCTCATTAAGTGTTTTTTAAAAAAAAAAATGGTGGTTAGGGCCTACTAACGGCTTCTGCCCCTCCCTGGTGTTGCCCTCAACTGAATAAAGCTGAGCTTCTACCTTCCGGCTCTGATTAACTGCTGTTTTTAAACAAAATGGTGGTTCCGGCCTACTAACGGTGTCTGCCCCTGCCTGGTGTTGCCCTCAACTGAATAAAGCTGAGCTTCAACCTTCTGGCTCTCATTAAGTGTTTTTTAAAAAACAAAATGGTGGTTAGGGCCTACTAACGGCTTCTGCCCCTCCCTGGTGTTGCCCTCAACTGAATAAAGCTGAGCTTCTACCTTCCGGCTCTGATTAACTGCTGTTTTTAAACAAAATGGTGGTTCCGGCCTACTAACGGTGTCTGCCCCTGCCTGGTGTTGCCCTCAACTGAATAAAGCTGAGCTTCAACCTTCTGGCTCTCATTAAGTGTTTTTTAAAAAGCAAAATGGTGGTTAGGGCCTACTAACGGCTTCTGTCCCTCCCTGGTGTTGCCCTCAACTGAATAAAGCTGAGCTTCTACCTTCCGGCTCTGATTAACTGCTGTTTTTAAACACATTGCTGGTTCCGGCCTACTAACGGTGTCTGCCCCTGCCTGGTGTTGCCCTCAACTGAATAAAGCTGAGCTTCAACCTTCTGGCTCTCATTAAGTGTTTTTTAAAAAACAAAATGGTGGTTAGGGCCTACTAACGGCTTCTGTCCCTCCCTGGTGTTGCCCTCTACTGAATAAAGCTGAGCTTCTACCTTCCGGCTCTGATTAACTGCTGTTTTTAAACACATTGCTGGTTCCGGCCTACTAACGGTGTCTGCCCCTGCCTGGTGTTGCCCTCAACTGAATAAAGCTGAGCTTCAACCTTCTGGCTCTCATTAAGTGTTTTTTAAAAAACAAAATGGTGGTTAGGGCCTACTAACGGCTTCTGCGCCTCCCTGGTGTTGCCCTCAACTGAATAAAGCTGAGCTTCTACCTTCCGGCTCTGATTAACTGCTGTTTTTAAACACATTGCTGGTTCCGGCCTACTAACGGTGTCTGCCCCTGCCTGGTGTTGCCCTCAACTGAATAAAGCTGAGCTTCAACCTTCTGGCTCTCATTAAGTGTTTTTTAAAAAACAAAATGGTGGTTAGGGCCTACTAACGGCTTCTGCCCCTCCCTGGTGTTGCCCTCAACTGAATAAAGCTGAGCTTCTACCTTCCGGCTCTGATTAACTGCTGTTTTTAAACACATTGCTGGTTCCGGCCTACTAACGGTGTCTGCCCCTGCCTGGTGTTGCCCTCAACTGAATAAAGCTGAGCTTCAACCTTCTGGCTCTCATTAAGTGTTTTTTAAAAAACAAAATGGTGGTTAGGGCCTACTAACGGCTTCTGCCCCTCCCTGGTGTTGCCCTCAACTGAATAAAGCTGAGCTTCTACCTTCCGGCTCTGATTAACTGCTGTTTTTAAACACATTGCTGGTTCCGGCCTACTAACGGTGTCTGCCCCTGCCTGGTGTTGCCCTCAACTGAATAAAGCTGAGCTTCAACCTTCTGGCTCTCATTAAGTGTTTTTTAAAAAACAAAATGGTGGTTCCGGCCTACTAACGGTGTCTGCCCCTGCCTGGTGTTGCCCTCAACTGAATAAAGCTGAGCTTCAACCTTCTGGCTCTCATTAAGTGTTTTTTAAAAAACAAAATGGTGGTTAGGGCCTACTAACAGCTTCTGCCCCTCCCTGGTGTTGCCCTCAACTGAATAAAGCTGAGCTTCTACCTTCCGGCTCTGATTAACTGCTGTTTTTAAACACATTGCTGGTTCCGGCCTACTAACGGTGTCTGCCCCTGCCTGGTGTTGCCCTCAACTGAATAAAGCTGAGCTTCAACCTTCTGGCTCTCATTAAGTGTTTTTTAAAAAACAAAATGGTGGTTCCGGCCTACTAACGGTGTCTGCCCCTGCCTGGTGTTGCCCTCAACTGAACAAAGCTGAGCTTCCACATTCTGGCTTTCGGCCTATACTATCAGATATTAAACTGCATTTGGCCTACTAGTGTGGTTAGGCCCTTGAAACAGTGTCTGCTGCTCTTGGGTTTGCTACTCCACTGAACAAAGCAATGCCGCCTGTTTAGTCCTGTTACCAATTTTGATCTGCATTTAGCCTACTTTATTCTTTGGCCCTATATCTGTTTCCTCATCATCCTGCCCATTGCCCAGCCACTGCTAGATGAGTCTGCTGGTACATTGACCTAGACCACTACATTCCCCTTGTACTCTACACAGCCAGAATCTGACCCTGCTGAAAGTAAGGTTCCCCTTCCCGCATATTATACCACCTTACACAGGGACAAAGAGGAAGGTGCAGATGAAAGTGCAGGTTCCTTCATCAGGTGGGGGGGCATACTCGTTGGCGACGTCACTGGCACAGGGCCACTCAGAGTATGCAAAAGTGTCGCTGCTGGTGGGAGGCGCCCCCGCCATGCAAACACACCGCCGTACTTTGAGGGGCCCTGTGCCAGTGCCAATGCGAACGAGTGGGCCCCCCCTGCTTGCTCAGGATCACAGCACTTGCAACGTTGAAATACTTACCTCTCCCTGCTCCACCGCCATGACGTAGTCCATGTTTCCTGGGCCCACTAAAACCTTGAACCAGCCCTACCCCCACAACTTTTGCCAAATGACCCCCAATTTCCAGTGCCCAACTATTATTATAAAGTTAATTAAGATTGACAAGCTTCAGAAAACAAGAATGGATGTTTTTGGCAGTAAAATGTGCACTGTAGGTGTTTTCCTGGCCTCCACTCACTGCCGGCTATGCTTCCCCATTGACTTGCATTGGGTTTCGTGTTTCGGTCGATCCCCGACTTTTAGCGATAATCGGCCGACTTCACTCGACTCGACTCTGGACTAAATCGGGTTTCACAAAACCAGACTCGATCTTAAAAAAAATGAAAGTCGCTCAACCCTAGTGAACACATCTTCACGGCATGGGGGAGACAACAAACGAGTGAGGTGAGCGGGGAGAGGACTGTCCTCTCCCCGCTCACCTCACTCGTTTGTTGTCTCCCCCGTGCCGTGAAGATGTGTTCACAGTTTCTTCAATAAAAGGACAAGTCTGAATCACAGGTCCGGTGAGTGTTGCCGCATTCTTTCCTATTTTTTGCTGTATACTCTCGTCTTTTTTCTGGATGCGAGCACCTCCTGAGAATACTGGGCTCTTATGGTGACCTCTGAATTCCACGTTTGATCTCGCTCATGAGGCAGTGCTGCTACACTTTTTTCTTCTAAGACTTTCCACGTAGTATATTGCACAGCCACGTAGTATATTGC
This sequence comes from Ranitomeya variabilis, assembly GCF_051348905.1. Classification (NCBI taxonomy): domain Eukaryota; kingdom Metazoa; phylum Chordata; class Amphibia; order Anura; family Dendrobatidae; genus Ranitomeya; species Ranitomeya variabilis. Next base: position 155,143,115 of record NC_135234.1, read on the forward strand.
CCAGCCCACGTAGTATATTGCCCAGCCCATGTAGTATATTGCCCAGCCCACATAGTATATTGCCCAGCCCATGCAGTTTGTAGCACAGCCAAGTAGGATATAGCACAGCCACGTAGTATATAACACAGCCACGTAGTATACTGCACAGCCATGTAGTATATAGCACAGCCCAAGTAGTATATTGCCCACGTAGTATATTGCACAGCCCACGTAGTATATTTTGCAAAGCCAAGGTAATATATATTGCACAGCTCACATAGTTTGTTGCACAGCCATGTAGGATATAGCACAGCCACGTATGTCATGGTTCTCAATGGCAAGAGACCGTAGTAAAGCATACAAAAGGACTAGCTCTTGGAAGATGGGAACTCGAGCTGACTGTGAGCTAAACCTACCGCACAACTAACAGTGGCCGGGTAGCGTGCCTACGTTTTATCCCTAGACGCCCAGCGCCAGCCGGAGGACTGACTGACCCTAGCAGAGGAAAATACAGACCTGGCTTACCTCTAGAGAAATTTTCCCCAAAAGGCAGACAGTAGCCCCCACATATATTGTCGGTGATTTTAGAGGAAAATGACATACGAAGTATGAAGATAGGTTTAGCAAATTGAGGTCCGCTTACTAGATAGTAGGAAGACAGAAAAGGGAACTTCACAGTCAGCTGAAAACCCTTTCAAACACCATCCTGAAATTACTTTAAGACTCTAATATCAACTCATGACACCAGAGTGGCAATTTCAGCTCACAAGAGCTTCCAGCCTCAGAAATATTCAAAAACAGAGAACTGGAACAAAAATGCAAAACAATCTTAGGACTACAAGTCCAACTTAGCTGATAGTAGTCTAGGAGCAGGAACATGCAACAGAAAGGCTTCTGGTAACATTGTTGGCCGGCATAGAAATGACTGAGGAGCAAGGCTAAATAGAAACTCCCACATCCTGATGGAAACAGGTGAACAGAGGAGATGAAGCACACAAGTTCAGTACCACCAGTAACCACCGGGGGAGCCCAGAAACCAAATTCACAACAGTACCCCCCCCTCAAGGAGGGGGCACCGAACCCTCACCAGAACCACCAGGGCGATCAGGATGAGCCCTATGAAAGGCACGGACCAAATCGGAGGCATGAACATCAGAGGCTGTCCCCCAAGAATTATCCTCCTGACCGTAGCCCTTCCACTTGACCAAATACTGAAGTCTCCGTCTGGAAACACGGGAGTCCAAGATCTTCTCGACAACGTACTCCAACTCACCCTCAACCAACACCGGAGCAGGAGGCTCAACGGAAGGCACAACCGGTACCTCATACCTGCGCAACAATGACCGATGGAAGACATTATGAATAGAAAAAGATGCAGGGAGGTCCAAACGAAAGGACACAGGGTTAAGAATCTCCAATATCTTGTACGGGCCGATGAACCGAGGCTTAAACTTAGGAGAAGAAACCTTCATAGGGACAAAACGAGAAGACAACCACACCAAGTCCCCAACACAAAGACGAGGACCAGCACGACGACGGCGGTTGGCAAACTGCTGAGTCTTCTCCTGGGACAACTTCAAATTGTCCACCACATGCCCCCAAATCTGATGCAACCTCTCCACCACAGCATCCACTCCAGGACAATCCGAAGACTCCACTTGACCGGAAGAGAAACGAGGATGAAACCCCGAATTACAGAAGAAAGGAGAAACCAAGGTGGCAGAACTAGCCCGATTATTGAGGGCAAACTCCGCCAAGGGCAAAAAGGCAACCCAATCATCCTGATCCGCAGACACAAAACACCTCAAATAAGTCTCCAAGGTCTGATTAGTTCGCTCGGTCTGGCCATTAGTCTGAGGATGGAAAGCAGACGAAAAAGACAAATCAATGCCCATCCTAGCACAGAACGCTCGCCAAAATCTAGACACGAATTGGGTTCCCCTGTCAGAAACGATATTCTCCGGAATACCATACAAGCGAACCACATTTTGAAAAAACAGAGGAACCAGCTCGGATGAGGAAGGCAATTTAGGCAAGGGGACCAAATGGACCATCTTAGAGAAACGGTCACACACCACCCAGATGACAGACATCTTCTGAGAAACAGGGAGATCAGAAATAAAATCCATGGAGATGTGAGTCCAAGGCCTCTTCGGAATAGGCAAAGATAACAACAATCCACTAGCCCGAGAACAACAAGGCTTGGCCCGAGCACAAACATCACAAGACTGCACAAAACCTCGCACATCTCGCGACAGGGAAGGCCACCAGAAGGACCTAGCCACCAAATCCCTGGTACCAAAGATTCCAGGATGACCAGCTAACGCAGAAGAATGAACCTCAGAAATGACTTTACTGGTCCAATCATCCGGAACAAACAGTCTACCACCACCGCAGACACCAGATAATCTCATTCTACAGCCCCTAACGGGACTCCTGCATCTCTACAGGGATTTGTGCCCTCCTCTTGGTATCCACCACTGAAAGTAAGGTTTGAGAAAGACCCTGTGGGTCGAAACGTTACCTACCTTGAAACACTGCGGTGATACCCTCATTTTTGGTGTTTGTTAACAATAAAGAAATCACGTTTTTTTGACTAACGAAAATTCTAAAAACTCCTTTATTGAGTGCGACTGTTGTTGTACAGGATTATAGTCTGGAGTATCCCTCCATGTTCAGTCCGCACCAGCACTAGCGAGAGTGCACGTCTTGTTCTTCACTACAAACAGTCTACCAGGCGGGCAACGATCAGGTCTATCCGCCTGAAACTCCTGCAAGACCCGTCGCAAGTCTGGGGAAACAGCAGATAATATCACTCCATCCTTAAGGATACCTGTAGGTTCAGAATTACCAGGGGAATCAGGCTCAAAACTCCTAGAAAGGGCATCCGCCTTCACATTTTTAGAACCCGGTAGGTAAGAAACCACAAAATTAAACCGAGAGAAAAATAACGACCAGCGCGCCTGTCTAGGATTCAGGCGCCTGGCAGACTCAAGATAAATCAAATTCTTGTGGTCGGTCAATACCACCACCTGATGTCTAGCCCCCTCAAGCCAATGACGCCACTCCTCAAAAGCCCACTTCATAGCCAAGAGCTCCCGATTACCAATATCATAATTTCGCTCAGCGGGCGAAAATTTACGAGAAAAGAACGCGCAAGGTCTCATCACGGAGCAGTCGGAACTTTTCTGCGACAAAACCGCCCCAGCTCCAATTTCTGAAGCGTCGACCTCAACCTGAAAAGGAAGAGTAACATCAGGCTGACGCAATACAGGGGCGGAAGAAAAGCGGCGCTTAAGCTCCCGAAAGGCCTCCACAGCAGCAGGGGACCAATCAGCAACATCAGCACCCTTCTTAGTCAAATCAGTCAACGGCTTAGCAACATCAGAAAAACCAGTTATAAATCGACGATAAAAATTAGCAAAGCCCAAAAACTTCTGAAGGCTCTTAAGAGAAGAGGGTTGCGTCCAATCACAAATAGCCTGAACCTTGACAGGGTCCATCTCAATGGAAGAGGGGGAAAAAATGTACCCCAAAAACGAAATCTTTTGAACCCCAAAAACACACTTAGAACCCTTTACACACAAGGAATTAGAGCGCAAAACCTGAAAACCCTCCTGACCTGTTGGACATGAGAGTCCCAGTCATCCGAAAAAATCAAAATATCATCCAGATACACAATCATAAATTTATCCAAATATTCACGGAAAATGTCATGCATAAAAGACTGAAAGACTGAAGGGGCATTTGAAAGACCAAAAGGCATTACTAAATACTCAAAATGGCCCTCAGGCATATTAAATGCGGTTTTCCACTCATCCCCCTGCTTAATTCGCACTAAATTATACGCCCCACGAAGATCAATCTTAGAGAACCACTTGGCCCCCTCTATTCGAGCAAACAAATCAGTAAGCAGTGGCAAAGGATACTGATATTTAACCGTGATTTTATTCAAAAGCCGATAATCAATACACGGCCTCAAAGAGCCATCTTTTTTAGATACAAAGAAAAAAACGGCTCCTAAGGGAGATGACGAAGGACGAATATGTCCCTTTTCCAAGGACTCCTTAATATATTCCCGCATAGCAGCATGTTCAGGCACAGATAGATTAAATAAACGACCCTTTGGAAACTTACTGCCCGGAATCAGATCTATAGTACAATCGCAATCTCTGTGCGGAGGTAGTGAACCAAGTTTAGGCTCCTCAAAAACGTCACGATAATCAGATAAAAATTCCGGAATCTCAGAGGGAATAGATGACGAAATGGAAACCAAAGGTACGTCCCCATGAGTCCCCTGACATCCCCAGCTTAACACAGACATTGCTTTCCAGTCGAGGACTGGGTTATGAGATTGCAGCCATGGCAATCCAAGCACCAACACATCATGTAGATTATACAACACAAGGAAGCGAATAATCTCCTGGTGATCCGGATTAATACGCATAGTTACTTGTGTCCAGTATTGTGGTTTATTACTAGCCAATGGCGTGGAGTCAATACCCTTCAGAGGTATAGGAACTTCCAGAGGCTCTAAATTAAACCCACAGCGTTTGGCAAAGGACCAATCCATAAGACTCAAAGCGGCGCCAGAGTCGACATAGGCGTCCGCGGTAATAGACGATAAAGAGCAAATCAGGATCACAGATAGAATAAACTTAGACTGTAAAGTGCCAATTGAAACAGACTTATCAACCTTCTTAGTACGTTTAGAGCATGCTGATATAACATGAGTTGAATCACCACAATAGAAGCATAACCCATTTTTTCGCCTAAAATTCTGTCGTTCGCTTCTGGACAGAATTCTATCACATTGCATAATCTCTGGCGCCTTCTCAGTAGACACCGCCAAATGGTGCACAGGTTTGCGCTCCCGCAAACGCCGATCAATCTGAATAGCCATTGTCATGGACTCATTCAGACCTGCAGGCACAGGGAACCCCACCATAACATCTTTAATGGCATCAGAGAGACCCTCTCTGAAATTCGCCGCCAGGGCGCACTCATTCCACTGAGTAAGCACAGACCACTTACGAAATTTTTGGCAGTATATTTCAACCTCATCTTGCCCTTGAGACAGGGCCATCAAGGCTTTTTCAGCCTGAATCTCTAAATGAGGTTCCTCATAAAGCAACCCCAAAGCCAGGAAAAACGCATCCACATTGAGCAACGCAGGATCCCCTGGTGCCAAAGCAAATGCCCAATCCTGAGGGTCGCCCCGGAGCAAGGAAATTACAATCCTGACCTGCTGTGCAGGATCTCCAGCGGAGCGAGATCTCAGAGACAAAAATAATTTACAATTATGTTTGAAATTCTGGAAGCGAGATCTATCCCCGGAGAAAAATTCAGGTAAAGGAATTCTAGGTTCAGATATAGGAGCATGAATTACAAAATCCTGTAAACTTTGAACCTTCATAGCGAGATTATCCAAACCAATAGCTAAACTCTGAGGATCCATTTTAATCAGGTGAAATCAGAACCATTCAAGGAATAGAAGGAGAGAGAGACGAAGGCTGCAGTAAGCAGAGATGCAAGTGAATCAACTAATGAGCAAACTCAGAAAAAAAAAAAAATTCTCTGCAGACTTCTTTTCTCTCCTTTCTTCTGCCAATTATTTTAACTCTTGGCCGGCCAAACTGTCATGGTTCTCAATGGCAAGAGACCGTAGTAAAGCATACAAAAGGACTAGCTCTTGGAAGATGGGAACTCGAGCTGACTGTGAGCTAAACCTACCGCACAACTAACAGTGGCCGGGTAGCGTGCCTACGTTTTATCCCTAGACGCCCAGCGCCAGCCGGAGGACTGACTGACCCTAGCAGAGGAAAATACAGACCTGGCTTACCTCTAGAGAAATTTTCCCCAAAAGGCAGACAGTAGCCCCCACATATATTGTCGGTGATTTTAGAGGAAAATGACATACGAAGTATGAAGATAGGTTTAGCAAATTGAGGTCCGCTTACTAGATAGTAGGAAGACAGAAAAGGGAACTTCACAGTCAGCTGAAAACCCTTTCAAACACCATCCTGAAATTACTTTAAGACTCTAATATCAACTCATGACACCAGAGTGGCAATTTCAGCTCACAAGAGCTTCCAGCCTCAGAAACATTCAAAAACAGAGAACTGGAACAAAAATGCAAAACAATCTTAGGACTACAAGTCCAACTTAGCTGATAGTAGTCTAGGAGCAGGAACATGCAACAGAAAGGCTTCTGGTAACATTGTTGGCCGGCATAGAAATGACTGAGGAGCAAGGCTAAATAGAAACTCCCACATCCTGATGGAAACAGGTGAACAGAGGAGATGAAGCACACAAGTTCAGTACCACCAGTAACCACCGGGGGAGCCCAGAAACCAAATTCACAACACACGTAGTATATAGCAGAGCCATGCAGTATATTGCACAGTCACATAGCATATTACACAGCCACGTAGTTTGTTACACAGCCCACGTAGTATATTGCACAGCCCACGTAGTACATAGCACAGCCACGCAGTATATTCCACAGTCTTCATAGTATATAGCACAGCCCACGTAGTATATAGCAATGTGGGCATCATATCCCTGTTAAAAAAAATAATTAAAATAAAAAATAGTTCTATGCTCACCCTCCGTTGTCCCCCCGGATCCAAGCGAGGCCTTTACCGATGCTCCTCAGTCCCAAGAGTACATTGTGGTCTTGCGAGATGTTGACATAGCGGTCTCACGAGACCGCTACGTCATCATCTCGCGAGATCGCAATGCATGGAACGGTCACCGAAGCATCGCGAGGAGCGGGAAAGGCCTGTTCCTGATCCGGGGAGCCAACGGATGGTGAGTATATAACTATTTTTTATTTTTTTATTATTTTTAACATTAGATCTTTTTACTATTGATGCTGCATAGGCAGCATCATTAGTAAAAAGTTGGTCACACAGGGTTAATAGCAGCGTTAACGGATTGCGTTACACCGTGGCATAACGCGGTCCGTTAACGCTGCCATTAACCCTGTGTGAGCGCTGACTGGAGGGGAGTATGGAGCGGGCGCTGATGGCTGGGGAGTAGGGAGGGACTAATTCTCGGCCGGACTGTGCCCGTCGCTGATTGGTCATGGCCTGGCGGCCGCGACCAATCAGCGACGTGGGATTTCCGGGACAGACAGACAGACAGACAGACAGAAGTGACCCTTAAACAATTATGTAGTAGATTGAAGGCATACTGAACCAGCATGGCTACCACAGCATCTTGCAACGGCATGCTATTCCATCCGGTTTGCATTTAGTTGGACCATCATTTATTTTTCAACAGGACAATGACCCCAAAGACACCTCCAGGCTGTGTAAGGGCTATTTGACCAAGAAGAAGAGTGATGGGGTGCTACGCCAGATGACCTGGCCTCCACAGTCACCAGGCCTGAACCTAATCGAGATGATTTGGGGTGAGCTGGACCGCAGAGTGAAGGCAAAAGGGCCAACAATTGCTAAGCATCTCTGGGAACTCCTTGAAAATTGTTGGAAGACCATTTCCGGTGACTACCTCTTGAAGCTCATCAAGAGAATGCCAAGAGTGTGCAAAGCAGTCATCAAAGCAAAAGGTAGCTACTTTGAAGAACCTAGAATATAAGACATATTTTCAGTTGTTTCACACTTTTTTGTTAAGTATGTAATTCCACATGTGTTAATTCATAGTTTTGATGCATTCAGTGTGAATGTACAATTTTCATAGTCATGAAAATACAGAAAAATCTTTAAATGAGAAGGTGTGTCCAAACTTATGGTCTGTACTGTATATGGCGGTGTGAGCGAGCCCTTATGGGAATCTTTCAATATGATTTTGCCACCTAATTTGAGAGCAGCATAATTTAGAGACAGATACCGTAATTCCAGTGATAGGTCACTTACCGGGCTGCGTAATGTACTTTCAATAAAATTCCTGTTTTATTAGTATGATATTATCTCTAGAGGACTAGTAAACCTGCAGCTAGGTAGCCCTCCATATTCATCAGTTCTGTATAATTCCTCCCCCACTACTGACTGGCAGTTTTCTTGTTATGCATTGTGTACACAGATATCTGTCAATTAGTGGTGTGTGCAGGGTTATACAAAGCTCAGTATTCAGACAACTGATTAAACAGTGATTTTTTTTTCAAAATGACAGAAAGCAGTCAAATACGTGAGATATCACTGGTATCAGGGTTCTGCCCATTATCATGCTTCTCTCCTATGGGGTAAGAAACATCTGATGATAGATTCCCTTTAAAGCTATTACAGTCTTTGTTCGCATAGGTTTTTACACTATATTTCATGCACATGACAAATGTAGCTATAGGGCCCTATAATTTTTATGAATGCCAAAAGTGTCCTTTGTCATACATGGGGCAGGTGTGCTTTGGCATAACATTTCTTTTAACTATATAAGAAAGATATACAGTGATATGTAAAAGTTTGGGCACCCCTGGGCACCCCTGGTCAAAATTTATATTATTGTGAATAGTTAAGCAAGTTGAAGATGAAATGATCTCTAAAAGGCCCAAAGTTAAAGATGACATATTTCCTGTTGTGAATTTTGATTCTGGGCTCCCCCGGTGGCCGCTTGTGGAATTGGACTTGTCATCCTCTTTCCTGTTTCACCTGGTTCCATCAGTAGTGGGTGTCGCTATTTAAGCTCATTTCTCTGGTGGTTTCTTGCCGGTCAACAATGTTATCTGATGCCTCTCAGTGCTTGTTCCTGCTTCTAGACAACTACTAGATAAGTTGGACTTTTGTCCATGTTTTGTTTTGCCTATTTGTTCCAGTTCACAGCTGAAGTTTTGTTACTGTGTCTGGAAAGCTCTCGTTGATCAGGGATTGCTACTCTGGCGTTATGAGTTAATGCCAGAGTTTAAGGTAATCTCTGGATGGTGTTTTGTTAGTGTTTTTCTGCTGACCATGAAAGTATACTATCTGTCTTCTGCTATCTAGTAAGCGGACCTCAAATTTGCTAAGACTATTTTCCTGCTGCGTTTGTTGTTTCATCTGAACTCACCGTCATTATATGTGGGGGGCTACTGTCTTCTTTGGAATATTTCTCTAGAGGTGAGCCAGGTCTTATATTTCCCTCTGCTAGATATTTAGGTCTTAGGCCAGAGCTGGGCATCTAGCGATAAATAGGAAATGCTACCTGGCTATTTCTAGTTGCGCGGCAGGCTTAGTTCATGGTCAGTATAGTTCCATCTTCCGAGAGCTTGTCCCTCTATAGGCTTGCTATGATCTCTGCCTGCAGAGATCATGACAGTTTGACCGGCCCATAAAGTGTTAAAGACCCAGGTTGAGAAAGGAGAGTTATAAGAAGTCTGCTGGAATTTTTTTTTTTTTTTTTTTTTCCTCCAGTCTGCCTTGCTGCAGTCTTTTTTCTCTCTCTCCTCCTAATCTCTGTATGGCTCTGTGTGCACCTGACAATCATGGATCTCCAGAGTGTAACTGCGGGTTTGAATAATCTCATCACGAAAGTACAAAATTTACAAGATTTTGTGGTACATGCTCCGGTATCTGAGCCGAGAATTCCTTTGCCGGAGTTCTTCACAGGGAATAGAGCTAGCTTCCAGAATTTCCGAAATAATTGTATGCTTTATTTGTCCCTGAAGTCTCGTTCAGCTGGAGACCCTGCTCAGCAGGTTAGGATTGTGATTTCCTTGCTCAGGGGTGACCCTCAAGATTGGGCCTTCTCATTGCCAGCAGGGGATCCTGCGTTACGCGATGTGGATGCGTTTTTTCTGGCCTTGGGCTTGCTTTATGAGGAACCTCATTTGGAACTTCAGGCAGAAAAAACTTTGATGGCACTATCTCAGGGGCAAGACGAAGCTGAAGTTTTCTGCCAAAAATTCCGTAAATGGTCTGTGCTTACTCAGTGGAATGAGTGCGCCTTGGCGGCAACTTTCAGAGAAGGTCTCTCTGATGCCGTTAAGGATGTTATGGTGGGGTTCCCTGTGCCTGCAGGTCTGAATGAGTCCATGACAATGGCTATTCAGATTGATAGGCGTCTGCGGGAGCGCAAACCGGTGCACCATCTGGCGGTGTCTATGGAAAAGACGCCAGAAAGTATGCAGTGTGATAGAATTCTGTCCAGGAGCGAGCGACAGAATTTTAGACGGAAGAATGGATTGTGTTTCTATTGTGGGGATTCTACTCATGTTATATCAGCATGCTCTAGGCGTACAAAGAAGCTTGATAAGTCTGTTTCCATTGGCACCATTCAGTCTAAGTTTATTTTGTCTGTAACCCTGATTTGCTCTTTGTCATCCATTGCCACGGACGCCTATGTTGACTCTGGCGCCGCTCTGAGTCTTATGGATTGGTCCTTTGCCAATCGTTGTGGTTTTGATTTAGAGCCTTTGGAGACTCTTATTCCTCTGAAGGGGATTGACTCCACCCCATTGGCTAATAATAAACCACAATACTGGACACAAGTAACCATGCGTATCAATCCGGATCACCAGGAGATTATTCGTTTCCTGGTGCTGTATAATTTACATGACGATTTGGTACTGGGATTGCCATGGTTGCAGTCTCACAACCCAGTCTTGGACTGGAGAGCAATGTCTGTGTTGAGCTGGGGATGTAAGGGTATTCATGGGGACTTACCTTTGGTTTCTATTTCGTCGTCCATTCCCTCTGAAGTCCCTGAGTTCCTCTCTGATTATCAAGACGTCTTTGACGAACCCAAGCTTGGGTCGTTACCTCCGCACCGTGAGTGCGATTGTGCCATAGATTTGATACCGGGTTGTAAATATCCAAAGGGTCGTTTGTTTAATCTGTCTGTGCCGGAACATGCTGCTATGCGGGAATATATAAAGGAGTCTTTGGAAAAGGGACATATTCGTCCATCTTCTTCTCCCTTGGGAGCTGGGTTTTTCTTTGTCTCAAAAAAAAGACGGCTCTTTGAGACCATGTATTGATTATCGGCTTCTGAATAAGATCACTGTTAAGTATCAATACCCATTGCCATTGCTTACTGATTTGTTTGCTCGTATAGAGGGTGCTAAGTGGTTCTCTAAAATTGATCTTCGTGGGGCGTATAATTTGGTGCGGATCAGGCAGGGGGATGAGTGGAAGACCGCATTTAATACGCCCGAGGGCCACTTTGAGTATTTGGTCATGCCTTTTGGTCTTTCTAATGCCCCTTCAGTTTTCCAGTCTTTTATGCATGATATTTTCCGCGATTTTCTGGATAAATTTATGATAATATATCTGGATGATATTCTGATTTTTTCTGATGACTGGGACTCTCATGTCCAGCAGGTCAGGAGAGTTTTTCAGGTTCTGCGGTCTAATTCTTTATGTGTGAAGGGGTCTAAGTGCGTTTTTGGGGTCCAGAAAATTTCCTTTTTGGGGTATATTTTTTCTCCCTCTTCCATTGAGATGGATCCCGTCAAGGTGCAAGCTATTTGTGACTGGACTCAGCCCTCCTCTCTTAAGGGTCTTCAGAGATTTTTGGGCTTTGCCAACTTTTACCGCCGATTTATTGCTGGTTTTTCGGATGTCGTTAAACCACTGACTGATTTGACCAGACAAGGCGCTGATGTTGCTAATTGGTCCCCTCATGCTGTAGAGGCCTTTCAGGAGCTTAAGCGCCGTTTTGCCTCTGCCCCTGTGTTGCGTCAGCCTGATGTGAATCTGCCTTTTCAGGTTGAGGTTGACGCTTCGGAGATCGGAGCTGGGGCAGTGTTGTCGCAGAAAGGTTCCGACTGCTCCGTCATTAGGCCTTGTGCCTTCTTTTCTCGCAAATTTTCGCCCGCAGAGCGGAATTATGATGTTGGGAATCGGGAGCTTTTGGCCATGAAGTGGGCGTTTGAGGAGTGGCGCCATTGGCTCGAGGGGGCTAGGCATCAGGTGGTGGTATTGACTGACCACAAAAATTTGATTTATCTTGAGACTGCCAGACGCCTGAATCCTAGACAGGCGCGCTGGTCTTTATTTTTTTCTCGCTTTAATTTTGTGGTGTCATACCTACCGGGTTCTAAGAATGTTAAGGCAGATGCCCTTTCTAGGAGTTTTGACCCGGACTCTCCTGGTAATTCTGAACCCACAGGTATCCTTAGGGAGGGAGTAATTTTGTCGGCCGTTTCTCCTGATCTGCGGCGGTCCTTGCAAGAGTTTCAGGCGGATAGACCGGATCGTTGTCCGCCTGATAGACTGTTTGTTCCGGATGATTGGACCAGCAGAGTCATCTCTGAGGTACATTCTTCTGCATTGGCAGGTCATCCCGGAATTTTTGGTACCAGGGATTTGGTGGCAAGATCCTTCTGGTGGCCTTCCCTGTCACGAGATGTGCGAGTCTTTGTGCAGTCATGTGACGTTTGTGCTCGGGCCAAGTCTTGTAGTTCTCGGGCTAGCGGACTGCTGTTGCCCTTGCCTATTCCTAAGAGGCCTTGGACACACATCTCGATGGATTTTATTTCAGATCTGCCTGTTTCCCAGAAGATGTCTGTCATCTGGGTGGTCTGTGACCGTTTCTCTAAAATGGTCCATTTGGTTCCTCTGCCCAAGTTGCCTTCTTCTTCTGAGTTGGTTCCTCTGTTTTTTCAGAATGTTGTCCGATTGCACGGTATTCCTGAGAATATTGTTTCTGACAGAGGTACTCAATTTGTGTCTAGATTTTGGCGGGCATTCTGTGCTAGGATGGGCATAGATTTGTCTTTTTCATCTGCTTTTCACCCTCAGACTAATGGCCAGACCGAGCGGACTAATCAGACCCTTGAGACATATCTGAGGTGTTTTGTCTCTGCTGACCAGGATGATTGGGTTGCTTTTTTGCCATTGGCAGAGTTCGCCCTCAATAATCGGGCCAGCTCTTCCACCTTGGTGTCCCCGTTTTTCTGTAATTCGGGGTTTCACCCTCGATTTTCCTCCGGTCAGGTGGAATCCTCGGATTGTCCTGGAGTGGATGCGGTGGTGGAGAGATTGCATCACATCTGGGGGCAGGTTATGGACAATTTGAAGTTGTCCCAGGAGAAGACTCAGCGTTTTGCCAACCGTCATCGTCGTGTTGGTTCTCGGCTTTGTGTTGGAGATTTGGTGTGGTTGTCTTCTCGTTTTGTCCCTATGAGGGTCTCTTCTCCTAAGTTTAAACCTCGGTTCATCGGCCCTTATAGAATATTGGAGATTCTTAATCCTGTTTCTTTCCGTTTGGACCTCCCTGCGTCCTTTTCCATTCATAACGTTTTTCATCGGTCGTTATTGCGCAGGTATGAGGTACCTGTTGTACCTTCAGTTGAGCCTCCTGCTCCGGTGTTGGTTGAGGGTGAGTTGGAGTACGTTGTGGAGAAAATTTTGGACTCTCGTGTTTCCAGACGGAGACTCCAGTATCTGGTCAACTGGAAGGGTTACGGCCAGGAGGATAATTCTTGGGTCAATGCATCTGATGTTCATGCTTCTGATCTTGTTCGTGCCTTCCATAGGGCTCATCCTGGTCGCCCTGGTGGATCTGGTGAGGGTTCGGTGCCCCCTCCTTGAGGGGGGGGTACTGTTGTGAATTTTGATTCTGGGCTCCCCCGGTGGCCGCTTGTGGAATTGGACTTGTCATCCTCTTTCCTGTTTCACCTGGTTCCATCAGTAGTGGGTGTCGCTATTTAAGCTCATTTCTCTGGTGGTTTCTTGCCGGTCAACAATGTTATCTGATGCCTCTCAGTGCTTGTTCCTGCTTCTAGACAACTACTAGATAAGTTGGACTTTTGTCCATGTTTTGTTTTGCCTATTTGTTCCAGTTCACAGCTGAAGTTTTGTTACTGTGTCTGGAAAGCTCTCGTTGATCAGGGATTGCTACTCTGGCGTTATGAGTTAATGCCAGAGTTTAAGGTAATCTCTGGATGGTGTTTTGTTAGTGTTTTTCTGCTGACCATGAAAGTATACTATCTGTCTTCTGCTATCTAGTAAGCGGACCTCAAATTTGCTAAGACTATTTTCCTGCTGCGTTTGTTGTTTCATCTGAACTCACCGTCATTATATGTGGGGGGCTACTGTCTTCTTTGGAATATTTCTCTAGAGGTGAGCCAGGTCTTATATTTCCCTCTGCTAGATATTTAGGTCTTAGGCCAGAGCTGGGCATCTAGCGATAAATAGGAAATGCTACCTGGCTATTTCTAGTTGCGCGGCAGGCTTAGTTCATGGTCAGTATAGTTCCATCTTCCGAGAGCTTGTCCCTCTATAGGCTTGCTATGATCTCTGCCTGCAGAGATCATGACAATTTCCTTTGTATATTAGGCACAAAAAATATATATATACTGTGAGGCAGTGACAGGTGGTTGCAATGCAAAATAAAAGTGAGTATTGGTCTTGGGCATGCTATGTGTCCAGGGCAGAAATAAGAAAACCTGTTGGGGTTTTTATTTTTTAAACAGACTAGAGGATGGTAGTGGGGTAGTCAATTTCCTCCACCCCTCGACCTCGGTTTTCCATGACAGATCCAAGTTAAAAACCCTGCAGTAAAGGGTTTGGGTGTGTCAGTTTTGGTCATGAAAGCAGGCAGAGCAGAAGGCTCTGCAGAGCTCAACCTGTGTGAGGCAACACAGGGCCAAGCGGAGCCAAGAGGCCCGACACCCTCAGCGTACACGGCTGTGCAGTCACCCACGGCAACCGGTCATGGACTGTCTTTGTTTTCCTGGCTGCAATTTGGAGGATCTGGTTTACTTTCTGCTTGTGAGTACGCTGTTCATTAAAAGAGACTTTGAACTTTTCCTAGGTCACTGCCTCATCACTGCACAGTGTGGACACTGCTGAACTACAATACATATAGTATTTTTTCTTCAAAATATGCATAAATAAAAATGGGCCAATATAATTTTTTTCCTAAAATACAAGGGAAATGTTTCATCTTTAACTGTAGGCCTTTTAGAGATCATTTCATCTTCAACTTGCTTAACTGTTCACAATAATGTTAATTTTGACCAGGGGTACTCAAACTTTTACATTTCATTGTATACAGATGCATCATGCAAAAATGCCTGATTTTGTCAGATATATTTTTAGAATAACATTACCTTGTGCCAAATATGAAAATTCTGCAGCCCTGGATAATATTCTTGGTGACTCATGGTATTGGGAAAGGCACAATACACACTGATTTTTTCCAATCCTCTTGTAGACACCCAAAATTATTATCTAGGACAGTGTTTCCCAACTCCAGTCCTCAAGAGCCACCAACAGGACATGTTTTCAGGATTTCCTTAGTATTGCACAGGTGTTGGAATTATTGCCTGTGCAGGTGATGCAATTATCATGGCAATACTAAGGAAATCCTGAAAACATGACCTGTTGGTAGCTCTTGAGGACCGGAGTTGGGGAACACTGATCTCGGATATAAAATGTGCCGCTTAAAGGGATTGTTTCCTAAAGACAACCCATCTCTAGTTGGAAAACAGGTCTGACTCTAATTTGACGAGTAATGCATTCATGTTATTATTGCCTCCCATGTCCCACAGTAGGTTTTTTATTGTCCACACAATAGTAATACTTATTTGAGATTATTCTATAAATTCATACATCTACTAGTGATTCTAAGAATGCAGAAAAATAAAGTTAAAGGGCACCATCACAATCCTGTATAACTGAAAGCTACATTACTCCCAAAACAGTAATCCCAGAGCTACCTCAACAGTGCTCCATTTGTCATTGTCACAGTACTCCCATAATAGCTATAAAACCTCAGAATGATATTAATTAATAAATATTGTGTTCATGATGAAAAATGCACTAGTTACAGTTAGGCCACGTTCACATGTTGCACTTTTGCTGCAATTTTTAATGAAAATCAAAAGCTGCTTTTTACAGTACCAGTAAAGGCTATAAGATTTGCGAAATCTCATGCACAAACTTAGGTTTATTTTCTTAACTGAATTGGAAAACTGCTGCTTTTTTTAAAACTGCAGCATGTTAATTCTTTCAGGTTTTTCGCCGCATTTTTTCACTCATAGAAAGAAATGAGTAAGTGTAAAAAAGCACCCAAAAAATTGGCATGAGTTTTTTCAGCATTTGTAGGTAAAGCAGGTCCATAAAGATGTGAAACCCATTTTTTTTATCAAGTTTAAACCAAAATGTCTTCGTGTCCTCACCTGAGAATGGCAGGTAGTATTAATACAGTTTAATTAAATTAGTGATGTGTTAAAGTAAACTAAAGGTACCGTCACACTCAGCGACGCTGCAGCGATATAGACAACAAGCCGATCGCTGCAGCGTCGCTGTTTAGGTCGCTGGGGAGCTGTCACACAGACAGCTCTCTCCAGCGACCAACAATCAGGGGAACGACTTCGGCATCGTTGAAACTGTCTTCAACGATGCCGAAGTCCCCCTGCAGCACCCGGGTAACCAGGGTAAATATCGGGTTACTAAGCGCAGGGCCGCGCTTAGTAACCCAATATTTACCCTGGTTACCATTGTAAAAGTAAAAAAAACAACACTACATACTCACCTTCTGATGTCTGTCACGTCCCCCGGCGTCCACAGGGATACGCGCTGCTGCCGAGAGCTTCCTGCACTGACTGAATGTGCCAGCGCCGGCAGCAGCGGTGACGTCACCGCTGTGCTCTGCTTTACGGCCGGCGCTGACACCGTCAGTGCAGGAGCTCTCGGCAGCAGCACGTAACCCTGTGGACGCCGGGGGATATGACAGACATCAGAAGGTGAGTATGTAGTGGGGTTTTTTTTTAACTTTTACAAAGGTAACCAGGGTAAATATCGGGTTACTAAGCGCGGCCCTGCACTTAGTAACCCGATATTTACCCTGGTTACAAGTGAACACATCGCTGTATCGGCGTCACACACGCCGATACAGCGATGACAGCGGGTGATCAAGCGATGAAATAAAGTTCTAGACTTCTAGCTCCAACCAGCGATATCACAGCGGGATCCAGATCGCTGCTGCATGTCAAACACAACGAGATCGCAATCCAGGACGCTGCAACGTCACGGATCGTCGTCGTTCTCGCTGCAAAGTCGCTTAGTGTGAAGGTACCTTAAGGGTATGTGCACACGTCAGGATTTTGTCAGGATTTTGTCAGGATTTTTCATCAGGTTTTGTAGCCAAAACCAGGAGTGGGTGATAAATGCAGAAGTGGTGCATATGTTTCTATTATACTTTTCCTCTAATTGTTCCACTCCTGGTTTTGGCTACAAATCCTGATGAAAAATCCTGACAAAATCCTGACAAAATCTCTGTGGCCTAATCAAAGTGTAAAACTAAACATTGCCTGACCAATCTGTGAAATTGAACATTACCTGACCAGCTCAATGAGTCACTTTTTTTTCCAAATATAAAAATCTTTTTCCACTAATTTTTCCAAAAATGTTTTATGGTTTCACATATGTCTCGCATTGGTGGCCTAACATCTTGCATTGTTCATGCTTGTATGGTGGAAGCAAAGCTGAACTTTGGGATCCTGAAAAACGCAGCAAAAATGCAGCAGGAATAGCATAAAAATAGCCAGCAAAACCTGCTTTTTGTCTACAGTCTTTATGATGCCAAGAGATCATATTTTGGCTGCAGAAAAAAAGCAGCAAAAAAGCAACGTGTGAACATAGCCTTATGAAAACACATTATTTTTCAATATAAAAATGATATACCCTCAACATTGAAACATCACAAAAGTAAAATCATGGAAAGTTGGAAATCACAAAATTAAGACACTCGTTAATCATATACAAATAACAAGAAAATGGAAACAAATTTTTTCTGAACATCTCAATTTATACAGCACTGAAAAGGAACACTAGAAATATACACTTGCTTGGCATGCTATTGGTGAGGTTATTAGTAGTTATCTGAATAATGTTCTGCCATATCCTTGAGACTCAAACCATCAAGATCCACTGCTGGCAGCTCCCTATTTAAATGCAGACCAATGGCGTCCTAGATGTGAGCAATAAGAAACAAGTCTGGAGATGGTACTTGTCATGGTAGCAGGTTTTGGTTGCACTGGCTGTTCATAGTAGTAACATACATCCTGGCATTATTGTGTTAAAAAACAGCTACACGGACACTTTAAAAAAAAATCTTGCCTTACGTAGGCGTGTACTACGGAGGACAGAGAATGAACTTCAATCCAATATTGCAGCCAGCATGCAGCCAGCGGGTAAGGAAAGGGTGAATCAAACACTCGAAAACCCCACCCCTATGGCTGAAAATTATTCCCTCCAAATTCAGGTGACAGAGTCCCTTTAAAGGCAGTGGGCGTGACCCAGCTTCCAATCCGAGCACCAGCTAAATTAACCCTGGACCAGCTAGATAAAATCTAGCCGAAGCCACTGAGCGCATAGTGGACAAAAGCGGAATTACCGCTGTCTGTCGAACGCCCTAGTATGAACAGCGTCCGACATGACAATTAGACTACTGTATGTGTGTCACTGCTATTTTTGGAGGGATTATGTCTCTACTTTCAGTGTATGTCCGCACAATGAGCAGTTTGTCTTAAAATAGAGGTTGAGTATGTGAAAAACCAATTAGGAGATAGAATAAAAGAATAAGAGAACAACTTCTGTTAGAGGTGACTTTTCCCGTGAGTCACTGGATGCAAATGTTTATTCTGCCTCTAAGGCCTCTTTCACACGTCCAGATAATTCCGGTACCGGAGAAATTGGTACCGGAGTTTTCCGTGTCCGTGTGCTCACGTGGCACATCCGTGTGGCACACGTGCGGCATCCGTGAGCCGCCCGTGTGCCGCATGAGGACCACACGGACCGTGCAGGAGAGACAGTGCTACAGTAAGCGCTGCCCCCCCTGTGTGGTGCTGAAGCCGGCATTCATCTCTTCTCCCCCGCAGGAGAGAAGAGATAAAAGATCAAGTTTTTGTTATTTTTTGTGAAAAATAAAGTTTGCATGTGATCCCCGCCTCCCATCCCCAGTGCGCCGCCCGGCCCCTTGCAGAGAAATACTCACTCAGCTCCCGCGATGTCTCCTCTCTCCTCTCAGCGCTGGCAGCTTGTCCTGTGTGAGCGGTCACGTAGGACCGCTCATTACAGTGATGAATGCGCATATTCATCAATGTTCTAGAGCAATCATTATTGGTATATCGTGGTGCAACCTTTATCATTTTTCAAGAATTTTAACCTTCTCATATGTAGAAGAATTATCACAATGCTCTGAGGACAAGGTGGGGAAGGCACTGTGCTTTAATATAGCCCATAACATTTATTTTGTAGAAAGGAACAGGTCCTTTCATCACAATAAAATTGTATGGTCTCTATTGCAGTATTTTGCAGATAGACAGCACAAACCTACAGAGACACTGGAATCTGACTTACATAGGACCAGATATCTATGCCAGCGTATGGCTGATGTAGATTTCATGCTACTGGCACATGGAGATGTATCGGGCTCTAAACTCGAGACCAGCATGTGAAACGCCAGCCTTGATAAATTCTCTCCCTATAGAGCCTTGTTGCATAACAAAATGTTATTACTCTTTTTAGAAAATACTGCTTGTTCAATCTTCAAGTTTCACATTGCTGGGATCGATTACTTTAATTGCTGCTTAAGACACTATAATATATTTTACAGAATGCCCACCACGTAAATTGTCCTGAAAAAAAAAATGATTTCTGGGGTAAACCTTTTCTTGTGGTATAACTAAAGATCATTTGTTGAACCAAAAACTACTCACATTTATCAAGTCTGATATAAACAAGACTGCAGCAAATTGGCCTGTAAGTATAACATGCTCCTTTTAGGCTCCTGGCTTCACAATCAATCTCGGAAAATGATAACTTATGCAGAAAAGCATTCCAGAAAATACAATTGCTGGCCTGCCTCTCTGTTTATTTCTTATACCGTATTATTGTGTGTTGGAAAAGAGATTTTCACAATGCAAAAAATTCTTTTCGCACACATAAATTGAATCGACTGCATGAAACACAAAGTTGACTTGTTACCAGAAGCTCATTCTCATGGGCAAAACCTAAGGCAAGGAAATTCTTGGATCCATTCTCTTCATATGGAAATAATCTTATGGAAACATTCAGATGCAGAATATATGCATATCTGTGTTTAATTTAGATGGATTCATTTGTTGTTTTCCAGATTAAAGAAGCTTTGTGTGATAGAAAACAAATTGAGGCATTAGTTGGCATAAGAGGCAAACCAGCATGAAGGTATTGGCCAAGTGGGCAGCATCAAGCTCTGGATTATTTAATAAAAGTTTAACCCCTTAATGACTGAACCAATTTTGACCTTAATGACCAGTCCAAATTTTACAATTCTGACCAGTGTCACTTTATGCAGTTATAACTCTGGAACGCTTCAACATATCCCAGTGATTATGAGAACATTTTTTCATGGCATATTGTACTTTATGATTGTGGTAAAATTACTTCAATATAACTTGCGTTTAGTTGTGAAAATAATGGAAATTTGTCAGAAAATTTTTAAATTTTCAAACTTTTAATTCTTATGCCCCTAAATGAGATGTGTCACACAAAATAGTTAATAAATAACATTTCCCACATGCCTACTTTACATAAGCACAGTTTGTGAAACAACATTTTTTTTAGGAAGTTATGAGGGTTAAAAGTTGAGCAGCGATTTGTCATTTTTAGAACAACATTTACAAAACCATTTTCTTTAGGGACCACATCACATTTGAAGTGAATTTCAGGGGTCTATATGATAGAAAATGCCCAAAAGTGACACCATTCAAAAAACTGCCCCCCCCCTCAAGGTGCTCAAAAGCACACTCAAGAAGTTGATTAACCCTTCAGGTGCTTCACAGGAATTTTTGGAATGTGGGAAAAACAATTAACTGTGAACGTTTTTTTCACAAAAAAAATTATTTAGACCAAATTTATTTTATTTTCTCAAGGGTATCAAGAAAAAAATCGACCCAAAAATTAGTTGTGCAATTTCTCCTGAGCATGCCGATACTTCATATGTGGTGGAAAACCACTGTTTTGGCACATGGCAGGGCTTGGAAGGGAAGGAGCGCCATATGAATTTTTGAATGCAAAATTAGCTGGAACTATTAGCAGACACCATGTCGCATTTGGAGAGTCCCTGATGTACCTAAACAGTGGAAATCCCCCACAAGTAATCAAATTTTGGAAACCACAGCCCTCAAGGATTTTATCCAGGGGTATAGTGAGCATTTTGAACCCACAGGTACGACACATAATTTGATAACTTTAGGCCGTCATTTTGAATATTTCGAAATTAGAGTTGAGCACAAGTGCTCGCTACTCCAGTTTGCATCGGGTGCTCAGGTATGCACTGAATATCGTGGGTGCTCAAGTGACATGCTTGAGTCCCTGCCCCGTAAGTTTCATGGCTGATAGACACCAAAAAAAAACAGACAGGGATCTGCAATACTTCATGCATACCTAACCACCTGATGCAAACTTAAAGGGAACCTGTCACCACGTTTTTGGAAGATGGGATAAAAATAGCGTTAAATAGGGGCAGAGGTGGGCGTTACATTAGTGTGTGTGTTATGCGTTTATTACCCACCTAAGTTGCCGAAATAACTTTGCAAAGTCTCCGTTTTCGCCTGTCAATCAGGCTGGTCAGGTCGCATGGGCGTTGTCTTCCCCCAGATTTGGCGTAGTTTTCCGTTGGTGGCGTAGTGGTGTGCGCATGCCCAAAGTCCGGAATCCTCTTCCAGGGGATTTAAAATAGCGCGGTGTTCGTTATTGCATTGGTGATCGGTGGGCGCGGCCATCTTCCTTTGGCCGCGCGTGCGCAGAAGCGGCGCTCTGCTGGCCGCGGCTTCAGGAAAATGGCCGCCGCGATATCCATCTGCGCACGCGCGGCATCCCGCGGCCATTTTCCTGAAGCCGCGGCCAGCAGAGCGCCGCTTCTGCGCACGCGCGGCCAAAGGAAGATGGCCGCGCCCACCGATCACCAATGCAATAACGAACACCGCGCTATTTTAAATCCCCTGGAAGAGGATTCCGGACTTTGGGCATGCGCACACCACTACGCCACCAACGGAAAACTACGCCAAATCTGGGTGAAGACACCACGCCCATGTGACCTGACCAGCCTGATTGACAGGCGAAAACGGAGACTTTGCAAAGTTATTTCGGCAACTTAGGTGGGTAATAAACGCATAACACACACACTAATGTAACGCCCACCTCTGCCCCTATTTAACGCTATTTTTATCCCATCTTCCAAAAACGTGGTGACAGGTTCCCTTTAAGTAGCGAGCACTTGCCATCATATCATTTTTTACTCCAATTCTAATCCCAACCCCAACCCTAACCCTAACACGACCTTAACCCCAACCCTAACACAACCCTTACCCTAACACAGCCCTAACCCTAACCCTAAACCCAACCTTAACCCTAACCCTAATACCAACTGCAAAGAATGGAAAAAAAAAGATTTAATAATTTTAATATAACTAAGGGGGTGACAATGGGTGGTTTAATTTATTAATTTTTTATGTTGATCACTGTGATAGGGTCTATCACAGTGATCAAAATTAACCAAAAGTAAAAATTCCCTATTGTTGCTGGGTACTGGCTGGCAGATCTTGGCGGGAACACCACACATGCACACGCCATTTTTTTCCAGGAAGATGATACTGGGTTGGAGGACTGATCAGGAGGGACCGGGGGATGGCGGACATACCGGTGGTCTTGTTGGGCATAATTTCTCCCTCCGTTGACATGTATATCATGTCAGAAGAGAGAGAAATCATTGAAACAGCCAGCACACTTTTTTTATGATTGCTGTTCTAATCACGACCATTTAAATCAGATGAGTGCTTTTCACGGTTTATCTGTGGTTTCCATGGGACCATGCACATTTCTGATCTTTCCCTCGAGTCGTGTGGTCTGAGGAAAATATCATTGACATGCCTGATTTTGATTTGAGTGTCAAATCGAAATTGTCAATGCAAGGCTATGTATCTGTGGAAAACATTTCCATGGACGTACTGAATGGAGAAGGTGGAGAATTGTTTTTCCACCTCCAAGAAAAATGGATGCCACTCTTATCATACTCTGATTACATTCTGGTCAGAATCTGATTAGCAAAGTTGTTTTTCTTATATGAAGAGAAAATGGTTGTGTGACCCTAGACTTAGGGTACCGTCACACAGTACCATTTTGATCGCTACGACGGTACGATTCGTGACGTTCTAGCGATATCGTTACGATATCGCAGTGTCTGACACGCAGCAGCGATCAGGGACCCTGCTGAGAATCGTACGTCGTAGCAGATCGTATGGAACTTTCTTTCGTCGCTTGATCACCCGCTGACATCGCTGGATCGTTGTGTGTGACAGCGATCCAGCGATGTGTTCGCTTGTAACCAGGGTAAACATCGGGTAACTAAGCGCAGGGCCGCGCTTAGTAACCCGATGTTTACCGTGGTTACCAGCGTAAACGTAAAAAAAACAAACAGTACATACTTACATTCCGGTGTCTGTCCCCGGCGTCTCAGCTTCTCTGCACTGTGTGAGCGTCTGCCAGCCGGAAAGCGAGCACAGCGGTGACGTCTGACGTCACCGCTGTGCTTTCCGGCTATGGCGCTTACACAGTGGAGAGAAGCAGAACGCCGGGGACAGACACCGGAATGTAAGTATGTACTGTTTGTTTTTTTTAAGTTTACGCTGGTAACCAGGGTAAACATCGGGTTACTAAGCGCGGCCCTGCGCTTAGTTACCCGATGTTTACCCTGGTTACCGGGGACTTCGGCATCGCTCCAGCGCCGTGATTGCAACGTGTGACCGCAGTCTACGACGCTGGAGCGATAATCATACGATCGCTGCGACGTCACGGATCGTGCCGTCGTAGCGATTAAAATGGTACTGTGTGACGGTACCCTTAGTTTAAGATGTCTTTACCCTTTTGTGTATGAGGAGACACCAGTCAGTCTAGCAGAGCTGGACTAGCTCAACTAAGGCTACTTTCACACATCAGGTTTTTGTTTTCAGGCTAAATCTGGCTAATGTTTAAAAAAACGGATCCGACCTAAATTGTGAAAAACTGATGCGCCGGATCCATTTTTTAGCTGGATCCGGTCTTCCTTAATGCGCATGGATTTTTTTGACTTCCGGGTTCCGGGGAAGGAGAGAGAGAGAGACCCCAGAACGGAACGAGAGAGAGAGAGACCTTAGAACGGCAAATCTGCATGATTTGTATGGAAAAAACGGATGAAACGTCGGGCCATCATTCACAATCCGGCGCTAATACAACTCTATGGGAAAAAAACAGATCCTTTTTTTCACAAATTGCCGGATTGTGCCTGAAACAGAAAACCTGATGTGTGAAAGTAGCCTAAGTAAGAGGGAGATTGTTTCTGATTCATACTAGCTGTGGTTTGGGCAACAAGAACCACCTGGCAGGTTCCCTTTAATTTACCTGCCTGTATCTATTAATGTGTGTAATTAATCTAGAAATATAACAAGCAATGTACAGTATGTTAAGTCCATGCAACTGGATTATAATATTTATGGATTTATTTTAAGTTCCACTTTTTATTAATTTTTTTGCAACATATTACATACATTTAGAGCAGGTGTAGACGACTGTGTATTCTCTCACCTAAAAGTAATGGGTCAATAATGCAATTTACACTCTGATCAAACTCTGATCAGAGTGTGATTACATTATGATCTGATTCTCTCGAATGAGAAGAAGATGGAGAAAAAAATGTCTCCATCTTCTCCATTGTCAGTCTGTGGACATCGGACTGAACTTTCATGGCAATATTGGAACAAACTTAGCCCTGCTGCGATTTATTTCAAAAACAGACTCTGTCCGAGGGAAAAATGCAGACATGAGCAGATCCCCATAGCATAACGATGTTTTGTCGGATCGCACTCGGACCAAAAATACTTTCGTCTGCATGAGTCCTTCTGCTAGTAAATTATCACGCACATTGATTATTTTGTAGCTATAAGATCACAGGTTGTCTTGATGAAAGTGTGTATTTTTAATATTTTATCAAATATGTTACTGCAGTTCATTGAATAATTTTTCAGACATGTTGAAAAATTTGCCTTAAAGTATGGAATGTTATAAAAGAAAAAAAATAATACCATTATTTACACATTTAATAACCCAGAACTGCAGCATCTGTCAATTTTGCAGCAATGGCTTCATATCCATTCACATGACTTCTGCCTTCAAGGGCCGGCTCCAGGTTTTCATGATCCCTAGGCAACAGAGTCCCGGTGGTCCCCTTTAACACATACCACAATTCATAATGCACCGATACGGCAGAGAAATATAGGTATAGTACAATGCCAAAGATTTCACTTACTTCTTACATTACATGAGTGATATCTATTGTGCATTCTACATTAGCTTAGAAACTGGACAGTATAGTCCTCTATACCGAATAATGAGCCCCATATATTGCTCCAAGCAGTATAATGTCCCCATATAGTGCTCCATACAGTATAATTGGCACCAAATAGTCCTCTATACAGAATAATGAGCCCCATATATTGCTCCAAACAGAATAATGAGCCCAATATTATGCTCCATACAGAATAATGAGCCTCATATAATGCTCCATACAGTATAATGGGCACCACAGAGTGCTCCATACAGAATGAGCCACATATATTGCTCCATACAGAATTGACCCCATATAATGCGCCATACAGTATAGTGAGCCACATATAATTCGCCATACAGTATATGATGGGCCCCATATATTGCTCCATATATAATGGGCCTCATATAATGCTCCATACAGAATATGATCGGCCCCATACAGTATACTGAGTCCCATATATTGCTCCATACAGAATGGGCCCCATATGATGCTCCATACAGAATGGGCCCCATATAATACTCCTTACAGAATGGGTCCCATAAAATGCTCCAAAAATAATTGGCCCCATAAGATGCTCTATGTATGATGGGCCCCATATAATGCTCCATATATAATTGGCCATATAAAATGCTCCATATATAATTAGTCCCATAAGATGTTTCATATATTATTGGCCCCATATACTGCTCCAAATGTAATTGGCCCCATATACTGCTCCATATGTAATTGGCCCCATAAGAAGCTCCATATAGAATTGGCCCTATAAGATGATCCATATAGAATTGACCCCATAAGATGCTCCATATTAAATTGGCCCCATATAATGCTCCCTATAGAATTGGCTTCATAAGATACTCCCTATATTATTGGCCCCATAAGATACTCCATATAGAATTAGCTCCATATAATGCTCCATATATGGGCCCCTTCTGAGGGTCCCAATATATTGCTTCAAATATTAAAAAGAAAATGAAATGCTCACCTCTCGTTGCTTGACGCTGCTCTGCTCTGGACTTCTCACCATCGGCGTCTTCCTGCTCTCTGTGCTGCGACTGCTCAGGCAGAGGGCGCACACTGGTGACGTCATCGCGCCCTCTGACCTGAATGTCACAGGATGGAACCGGGAGAGGTAAGTATCGCAAGTGCCGGGGCCCAGAGCAGGCAGGAGGGTCCACTCGCAGGGGCCGGCACTATAGCGCGCCGATGGCGAGTGGGCCCCCTGCCTGCTCAGGGCCCCGGCACTTGCCCGGGAGCCCCGGGTGCTGGCGCCGGCCCTGGTGCCTTCATTCCATGTCCTCAGCGGTGACATACAGTACATGCAAACCAAATCATTGAAGCTATTGATACATCAGTCATATGTATAATGCTGCCAGTCACTGCAGGACAGTAGGGGACCACAGAAACATCAGTGCATTCGATAGGTAAGCAATTACACTCAATATTGAAATTGCAGTGACAGAAAGCAAACGTTGTGAAAGTATGAAAATCCCAGGACTGGTAGATGTTAATGAGATGTAAAATTTCCAAAACATCTCAATTTATTCAGTATCGAGTGTGAGCACCACTCACAGAATTGCACTCACTTACATGCCTTGACATAATATTAATGAGGTTATTGATGTGTGTTTGAGGAATGTTCTGCCACACTGAATGGACTTTTGAAGGAAAATCATCAAAATCCGCTGCTGACAGCTCCCTGTAAAACTGCAGACCAATGATGTTTCAAAAGTAGTGTTGAGCATTCCGATACCGCAAGTATCGGGTATCGGCCGATATTTGCTGTATCGGAATTCCGATACCGAGATCCGATACTTTTGTGGTATCGGGTATCGGTATCGAAACAACATTAATGTGTAAAATAAAGAATTAAAATAAAAAATATTGCTATACTCACCTCTCCGACGCAGCCTGGACCTCACCGAGGGAACCGGCAGCGTTGTTTGCTTAAAATGCGCGCTTTTCCTTCCTTCCGTGACGTCACGGCTTCTGATTGGTCGCGTGCCGCCCATGTGGCCGCGACGCGACCAATCACAGCAAGCCGTGACGTAATTTCAGGTCCTTCTAGGCATTCAGTATTTTAAAATTACGTTCCGGCTTTGTGATTGGTCGCGTCGCGGTCACATGGGCGACGCGACCAATCACAAGCCGTGACGTCACGGGAGGCAGGAGACGCGCGCATTTTAAAATGCGCGCGTGTCCAGCCTCCCGTGACGTCACGGTTTGTGATTGGTCGCGTCGCCATGTTGGCCGCGACGCAACCAATCACAAAGCCGGAACGTAATTTTAAAATACTGAAGGACCTGAAATTACGTCACGGCTTTCTGTGATTGGTTGCGTCGCGGCCAACATGGCGACGCGACCAATCACAAGCCGTGACGTCACGGGAGGCTGGAGACGCGCGCATTTTAAAATGCGCGCGTCTCCTGCCTCCCGTGACGTCACGGCTTGTGATTGGTCGCGTCGCCCATGTGACCGCGACGCGACCAATCACAAAGCCGGAACGTAATTTTAAAATACTGAATGCCTAGAAGGACCTGAAATTACGTCACGGCTTGCTGTGATTGGTCGCGTCGCGGCCACATGGGCGGCATGCGACCAATCAGAAGCCGTGACGTCACGGAAGGAAGGAAAAGCGCGCATTTTAAGCAAACAACGCTGCCGGTTCCCTCGGAGAGGTGAGTATAGCAATATTTTTTATTTTAATTCTTTATTTTACACATTAATATGGTTCCCAGGGCCTGAAGGAGAGTTTCCTCTCCTTCAGACCCTGGGAACCATCAGGGATACCGTCCGATACTTGAGTCCCATTGACTTGTATTGGTATCGGGTATCGGTATCGGATTGGATCCGATACTTTGCCGGTATCGGCCGATACTTTCCGATACCGATACTTTCAAATATCGGACGGTATCGCTCAACACTATTCAAAAGTGCTCATTGGAAGATAAGTCCAGAGATGCTGCAGGCCATGATAATACTTTTAGGCATTACCCAGGCATATGTTTCAAAGTAGATTCTGGGACACTTTGGAGAAACAGCCGTATTACTGGTGCCGATATTAACTCTTTCTGTACTGCAAATTAAATTAGACATCACACACTAACCTCAGGATGTGAACCTGTGCCTACATAAACCATCATAATGACATTGGACTATGAGCCAAACACCCATCTACAGACTGACTTTGCACCACTGCTCACTAGGGTTATCATGGCATAGCGCAAAACAGCATTAGAAGCTGGTATAAAGTTCTACAGCAATGAGTCTTGAATGCAATTATTGCCAGAGATTGGTCTGGAGATAATGTGGGCAACACCACAAAGAGGCCTTTAAGGGAATCTATCAACAGGTTTTTGCTATATAATCTCAAACTAGCATGACGTAGAGGCTGAGACGCTGATTCCATTTCATTTTTATACAATCACTGTTTTCTCTGCTGTAGCCATACTCAATTGCTGGACCCTGTAAAACCCCGCACAGTCCACTAAATGAAAGCTTTCTGCATACACTTTCTGCATACAAAAGTTGTCAATCAGTGGTGGGGAGTGGTTACATGGAGCAGGTAACTAGGAAGCATGAAACACCCAGTCCTGTAGTGATAATCTGTTGATAAAACACTAATTTTCTTGAAGCTTCAACACACAGGCTAGCATGTGAAACATCGCTGAAACCAGGCTCTGAGCCCCCATATCATGATGCTCTCAGATTACACATTGAAAACCTGACAGATTCAATTTCACAAAGAAAATCTACACCTGTCCTTCTCCCAGTTTTATGGTGTGGGGTGGGATAATGTACGGTAGCTGAACCCCTCTAGTCTTCATTCGAGGTCCATTGACAAGATGATGTTACATTGGTTTAGTGATGGATCCAGTGGACAACCCATGTCAGGCAAGAATAGATTTGAGGCAAGTGTTGCCTCCGAATATAAAGTGGGAATGATATGTTTTAGGAGAACCGAGATCTGACATACTGTATCCCCACTGTACTACCAAAGGATAACTGAAAGATATTCTGTAGTGGCACCAGAGATTTAGAGAAATTCTGTTTTCATTTTAGAAAGTACACCCACTGGACATCTGTGGCTTCCATTGCAATGCCACAAAAGTACAGACTATAGAAATAATATTAAATGTAATAGGCAGAAGGAAGCGAGCTGAGCATAAGTTTACAATAATAACAATGAAGGAAGATCATGGTTTCTCATGTTATCTATAATTGATTAGTGCTATTACATTCAGTACATTGATGTATTTCACATAAAATTATGTAAATAAATTCAATAATGTAATTACAGTGTAATGAGAGGCAATGGTTCCTCGCAATCCCATATGTTACAATAATTCAGTACATTTTACCACATGTATTTATGTGCTGTGTAGACATTACAGACTTGTAATTTCCACCGAAACCATATGATGGAAAATATAAAATGATGTGTTTAAGTCGGACTGGCAGCAGTGCTAAAGTAATTCACGTTTGGGTTCATTGGTATAATTTGATAAGACCAATTTGTATAATATAGAGTAATTACTTTGAGGTATTATCTTCAAAGAGAAACAAATATCAAGTTGCAGTTCCACATTAAAGTTCACTTCAAGGTCACAATTGTAAAAGCAAGATGTTAAGGTAGAATTTGTACATTTAGACATTTCTACTTGTATGTGCATTTTAAAACATTTGGCAGGCTGTGTAACATGTAAGGAAAACAAGAAGCAGTGATTTGGAAATCTCTTATGGCCATATTTTATTCACAGCAGAACATAGATTACAGATCTGAAGGTGAACGTTACACATTTTTCCATTTAATTTGAAAAAAACAAACTCATTTGGAAATTGATGGCAGCAAAATCTCAGAAAAGTTGTGAGAGGGCCATGTCTAACATAGTGGTGTATCCCCTCTTCATTTTACCACAGTGTGTAAACGTCTGGGGAGTGAGGAGAAAGGTTGCTGGAGTTTTGGGAGAGGAATGTTGTCCCATTCTTGTCTGATATAGTATTGTAAAAGGTATATAAAAGATATATTTGCGCTAAAAATATCAGTATAAAAATATATATAAATGTACATAACACCCTTAGAACAACGTGTTAATAAGGTGCTTTAGCATTGGCATACCTTGCTCTCTGTGTGCGCTGAATGTAGACGTGGATCCCCTGATGATGCGGGGTTCTGTGAGTGCTGTCCTTGAATGCCGCTCTTTGAATATCCAGAAATGGCTGATGAAAAAACTAAATGACAAGTACCAATATATCGGGGGGTCGCCGTCCCGGCCGGTGACAGGCGTACCTCCCCACAGAAGACTGAGCAAAACGTGCCGTGCACAGGCACAAAAGAGCTCTACTAAAAACAGCAGAGCCGGCAAGGTGCAGAAAGGCTGCAGGACCTTGCGTGACGTCACTGTCACGTGATGAGTCACGTGACCGGCTACGGAACGCACACCAAGGTATGCCAATGCTAAAGCACCTTATTAACACGTTGTTCTAAGGGTGTTATGTACATTTATATTTTTATACTGATATTTTTAGCGCAAATATATCTTTTATATACCTTTTACAGTGTTTATCATTTGATGAATAGGGTGGTTTTCATCATCATATTTGCTGCAAATTTATTCAGTTTTTGGGCAGCACCTTCTGGACACCTGCTTATTTTGATATAGTATTGTAGCTGGGTCTTGTCGGATTTTTCATTTTATAATGCGCCAAATGTTTCTTATTGGTGAAACGTCTGGACTGCAGGCGGCCAATTCTACCTCTGTACTTTTCTTCTGTGACGCCAAGCTTTTGTGGTTTAGCATTGTCTTGATGAAATGTGGAAGTCTTTCCCTGAAAATAGGCTGGGAGCCTACATTGACTTAAAATCTCTGTATAATGCTAAGTATTGATAATGCCTTTCAAAATGTATAAGCTGTCTATGCCACAGGAACACTTCCAACAGGTGGTGCTATAGAGTTTAAGTCCTCTTTTTCTCAGAAGAGGCAATTTGCATATGCCACAGGAAGTAATGCAACCCCAAGCCATCACAAATGTAGGCTTTTGACTAAGTGCTCCAAAAACAAGCTGGTTGTTCCCTCTCCTCTTGAGTCTGCAGATCATGGCATCCATACTTTGTGTAAAGAATTTTGATCCATGTGACAAAGAACAGTTTTACATTTCCCTCAGTTCATCTTAAATTAGCTTTGTCACAAAGAAGAATAAAGCTGTTCTGGATTGTGTTGGTATATGACTTCTTCTTTACATTATAGACCTATTAGGCTACTTTCACATTAGCGTTTAAAACGCATCTGCAAGTGGTGGAAAAAATGCATGTAAATGTGTACAAACGCTGCGTTTTTTAGATGCATGTGGTAGCGCATGTGGTTAAAAAAACGCCGCGTTTGTACGCGTTTATATGCGTTTTTCCCTGCGTTTGCGTTTTAAATGCGCATGATGTGAAATTTCACAAGAGAAAAATCTAGACAACCAGACACCGCCAATGGGACTACAGAGGGCGTGTATTATGGGATTTCTTTATATAGACCCCTGAACAGCTGGAATCTTCAGATTTTGCTCCTGTATCCTGTGTCATGATGGATCTTCGCATGGAGAGGTTTTTATTTCAACCTGGATTTAAGCATCAAGCTGTTTCTTGCCTGTGCTTTTGCTTGGGAGCAAGACAGAAATCGCAAAAGATGGAGAAGGAGACAACGTAGGGGTTTTTGGAAACACCCCATTATTGAACTACGTGAGAGCCGTGGAGCCTATCACATGCTGTATGGCGAGCTTAATGCCAACCCGGAGAAATTCCAGGAATACACAAGGATGTCTGTTGTGAAATTGGATTTTGGGCTCCCCCGGTGGCCACTGGTGGAATTGAACTGGTGTGCATCATCCCCTCTGTTCACCTGTTTCCATCAGGATGTGGGAGAGTCGCTATTTAACCTTGCTCCTCTGTCACTTCCATGCCGGTCAACATTGTAATCAGAAGCCTTTCTGTGCATGTTCCTGCTACTAGACAACTCCCAGCTAAGTTGGACTTTTGTCCTCGTTTGTTTTTGCATTTTGTTCCAGTTCACAGCTGTAGTTTCGTTTCTGTGTCTGGAAAGCTCTTGTGATCTGAAATTGCCACTCTGATGTTATGAGTTAATACTAGAGTCTTAAAGTAATTTCAGGATGGTATTTTGATAGGGTTTTCAGCTGACCATGAAAGTGCCCTTTCTGTCTTCCTGCTATCTAGTAAGCGGACCTCAATTTTGCTAAACCTATTTTCATACTACGTTTGTCATTTCATCTAAAATCACCGCCAATATATGTGGGGGCCTCTGTCAGCCTATCGGGGAAATTTCTCTAGAGGTGAGCCAGGACTATATTTTCCTCTGCCAGGATTAGTTAGTCCTCCGGCCGGCGCTGGGCGTCTAGGGATAAAAACGTAGGCAACGCTACCCGGCTACTGTTAGTTGTGCGGCAGGTTTAGTTCATGGTCAGTTTAGTTTCCATCCTTCCAAGAGCTAGTACTCATGTTTGCTGGGCTATGTTCTCTTGCCATTGAGAACCATAACAGTTTGACCGGCCGCAAAGGGTTAAATTAATTGACAGAGAAAGGAGAGAAAAGAGAAGTCTGCTGAAGATTTTTTTTTTTTTTTTTCCCTTCCCTTCAGTTCTGAGTGTGCTTGTAATTGAATATCTTGCAAGTCTGCCTATATTGCAGCCTTTCTCTCTCTCTCTCTCCTTCTAATCCTGGAATGGCTCTGTGTTCACCTGTTTAAAATGGATATTCAGAGTTTAGCGGCAGGTTTGAATAATCTCACCACGAAAGTTCAAAATTTACAAGATTTTGTTGTTCATGTTCCTATATCTGAACCTAGAATTCCTTTGCCTGAATTTTTCTCGGGGAATAGATCTTGCTTTCAAAATTTCAAAAATAATTGCAAGTTGTTTTTGTCCCTGAAATCTCGCTCTGCTGGAGATCCTGCTCAGCAGGTCAGGATTGTGATTTCCTTGCTCAGGGGCGACCCTCAGGATTGGGCTTTTGCATTGGCTCCAGGGGATCCTGCGTTGCTCAATGTGGATGCGTTTTTTCTGGCCTTGGGGTTGCTTTATGAGGAACCTCAGTTAGAGCTTCAGGCGGAAAAGGCCTTGATGTCCCTATCTCAGGGGCAAAACGAAGCTGAAATATACTGCCAGAAATTCCGTAAATGGGCTGTGCTTACTCAGTGGAATGAGTGCGCCCTGGCGGCGAATTTCAGAGAGGGTCTCTCTGATGCCATTAAGGATGTTATGGTGGGGTTCCCTGTGCCTGCGGGTCTGGATGAGTCCATGACAATGGCTATCCAGATCGATAGGCGTCTGCGGGAGCGCAAACCTGTGCACCATTTGGCGGTGTCTACTGAGAAGACGCCAGAGAATATGCAATGTGATAGAATTCTGTCCAGAAGTGAACGGCAGAATTTAAGACGAAAAAATGGGTTGTGCTTCTATTGCGGTGATTCAACTCATGTTATATCAGCATGCTCTAAGCGTACTAAGAAGCTTGATAAGTCTGTTTCAATTGGCACTTTACAGTCTAAGTTTATTCTATCTGTGACCCTGATTTGTTCTTTATCATCTATTACCGCGGATGCCTATGTCGACTCTGGCGCCGCTTTGAGTCTTATGGATTGGTCCTTTGCCAAACGCTGTGGGTATGATTTGGAGCCTCTTGAAACTCCTATACCCCTGAAGGGGATTGACTCCACCCCATTGGCTAGTAATAAAGCACAATACTGGACACAAGTAACTATGCGGATTAATCCGGATCATCAGGAGATTATTCGCTTTCTTGTGCTGTATAACCTACATGATGTGTTGGTGCTTGGATTGCCATGGCTGCAATCTCATAACCCAGTCCTTGACTGGAAAGCTATGTCTGTGTTAAGCTGGGGATGTAAGGGGACGCATGGGGACGTACCTGTGGTTTCCATTTCATCATCTATTCCCTCTGAGATTCCTGAATTCTTGACTGAATATCGTGACGTTTTTGAAGAACCTAAGCTTGGTTCATTACCTCCGCACCGGGAGTGCGATTGTGCCATAGATTTGATTCCGGGTAGTAAATACCCTAAGGGTCGTTTATTTAATCTGTCTGTGCCTGAACATGCTGCTATGCGAGAATATATAAAGGAGTCCCTGGAAAAGGGACATATTCGTCCTTCGTCATCTCCCTTAGGAGCCGTTTTTTTCTTTGTGGCTAAGAAAGATGGCTCTTTGAGACCGTGTATTGATTATCGGCTTTTGAATAAAATCACGGTTAAATATCAATATCCGTTGCCACTGCTGACTGATTTGTTTGCTCGCATAAAGGGGGCCAAGTGGTTCTCTAAGATAGATCTCCGTGGGGCGTATAATTTGGTGCGAATTAAGCAGGGGGATGAGTGGAAGACCGCATTTAATACGCCCGAGGGCCACTTTGAGTATTTGGTGATGCCTTTTGGTCTTTCAAATGCCCCTTCAGTCTTTTAGTCCTTTATGCATGACATTTTCCGTGATTATTTGGATAAATTTATGATTGTGTATCTGGATGATATTTTGATTTTTTCGGATGACTGGGACTCTCATGTCCAGCAGGTCAGGAGGGTTTTTCAGGTTTTGCGGTCTAATTCCTTGTGTGTGAAGGGTTCTAAGTGCGTTTTTGGGGTTCAAAAGATTTCCTTTTTGGGATATATTTTTTTCCCCTCTTCCATCGAGATGGATCCTGTCAAGGTTCAGGCTATTTGTGATTGGACGCAACCCTCTTCTCTTAAGAGTCTTCAGAAATTTTTGGGCTTTGCTAACTTTTATCGTCGATTTATTGCTGGTTTTTCTGATGTTGTTAAACCATTGACTGATTTGACTAAGAAGGGTGCTGATGTTGCTGATTGGTCCCCTGCTGCTGTGGAGGCCTTTCGGGAGCTTAAGCGCCGCTTTTCTTCCGCCCCTGTGTTGCGTCAGCCTGATGTTGCTCTTCCTTTTCAGGTTGAGGTCGACGCTTCTGAAATCGGAGCTGGGGCAGTTTTGTCGCAGAGAAGTTCCGATTGTTCCGTGATGAGACCTTGTGCCTTTTTCTCGCGTAAATTTTCGCCCGCCGAGCGGAATTATGATGTTGGGAATCGGGAGCTTTTGGCCATGAAGTGGGCTTTTGAGGAGTGGCGTCATTGGCTTGAGGGGGCTAGACATCAGGTGGTGGTATTGATTGACCACAAAAATCTAATTTATCTTGAGTCCGCCAGACGCCTGAATCCTAGACAGGCGCGCTGGTCGTTGTTTTTCTCTCGGTTTAATTTTGTGGTGTCCTACCTGCCGGGTTCTAAGAATGTTAAGGCGGATGCCCTTTCTAGGAGTTTTGAGCCTGACTCCCCTGGTAACTCTGAACCTACAGGTATCCTTAAGGATGGAGTGATATTGTCTGCCGTTTCTCCAGACCTGCGGCGGGCCTTGCAGGAGTTTCAGGCGGATAGACCTGATCGTTGCCCACCTGGTAGACTGTTTGTTCCTGATGATTGGACCAGTAAAGTCATTTCTGAGGTTCATTCTTCTGCGTTGACAGGTCATCCTGGAATCTTTGGTACCAGGGATTTGGTGGCAAGGTCCTTCTGGTGGCCTTCCCTGTCTCGAGATGTGCGAGGCTTTGTGCAGTCTTGTGACGTTTGTGCTCGGGCCAAGCCTTGTTGTTCTCGGGCTAGTGGATTGTTGTTGCCCTTGCCTATCCCGAAGAGACCCTGGACGCACATCTCGATGGATTTTATTTCGGATCTTCCTGTTTCTCAGAAGATGTCTGTCATCTGGGTGGTGTGTGACCGTTTCTCTAAGATGGTCCATTTGGTTCCCCTGCCTAAGTTGCCTTCTTCTTCCGAGTTGGTTCCTCTGTTTTTTCAAAATGTGGTCCGTTTGCATGGTATTCCGGAGAATATCGTTTCTGACAGAGGAACCCAATTCGTGTCTAGATTTTGGCGAGCATTCTGTGCTAGGATGGGCATAGATTTGTCTTTCTCGTCTGCTTTCCATCCTCAGACAAATGGCCAGACCGAGCGGACGAATCAGACCTTGGAGACATATTTGAGGTGTTTTGTGTCTGCAGATCAGGATGATTGGGTTGCTTTTTTGCCTTTAGCGGAGTTTGCCCTCAATAATCGGGCCAGCTCTGCCACCTTGGTGTCTCCTTTTTTCTGTAATTCGGGGTTTCATCCTCGATTTTCTTCTGGTCAGGTGGAATCTTCGGATTGTCCTGGAGTGGATGCTGTGGTGGAGAGGTTGCATCAGATTTGGGGGCAGGTAGTGGACAATTTGAAGTTGTCCCAGGAGAAGACTCAGCTTTTTGCCAACCGCCGGCGTCGGGTTGGTCCTCGGCTTTGTGTTGGGGACTTGGTGTGGTTGTCTTCTCGTTTTGTCCCTATGAGGGTTTCTTCTCCTAAGTTTAAGCCTCGGTTCATCGGCCCGTACAAGATATTGGAGATTCTTAACCCTGTGTCCTTCCATTTGGACCTCCCTGCATCTTTTTCTATTCATAATGTTTTTCATCGGTCATTGTTGCGCAGGTATGAGGTACCGGTTGTGCCTTCCGTTGAGCCTCCTGCACCGGTGTTGGTTGAGGGCGAGTTGGAGTACGTTGTGGAAAAAATCTTGGACTCCCGTGTTTCCAGACGGAAACTCCAGTATCTGGTCAAATGGAAGGGATACGGTCAGGAGGATAATTCTTGGGTGACTGCCTCTGATGTTCATGCCTCCGATCTGGTCCGTGCCTTTCATAGGGCTCATCCTGATCGCCCTGGTGGTTCTGGTGAGGGTTCGGTGCCCCCTCCTTGAGGGGGGGGTACTGTTGTGAAATTGGATTTTGGGCTCCCCCGGTGGCCACTGGTGGAATTGAACTGGTGTGCATCATCCCCTCTGTTCACCTGTTTCCATCAGGATGTGGGAGTCGCTATTTAACCTTGCTCCTCTGTCACTTCCATGCCGGTCAACATTGTAATCAGAAGCCTTTCTGTGCATGTTCCTGCTACTAGACAACTCCCAGCTAAGTTGGACTTTTGTCCTCGTTTGTTTTTGCATTTTGTTCCAGTTCACAGCTGTAGTTTCGTTTCTGTGTCTGGAAAGCTCTTGTGATCTGAAATTGCCACTCTGATGTTATGAGTTAATACTAGAGTCTTAAAGTAATTTCAGGATGGTATTTTGATAGGGTTTTCAGCTGACCATGAAAGTGCCCTTTCTGTCTTCCTGCTATCTAGTAAGCGGACCTCAATTTTGCTAAACCTATTTTCATACTACGTTTGTCATTTCATCTAAAATCACCGCCAATATATGTGGGGGCCTCTGTCAGCCTATCGGGGAAATTTCTCTAGAGGTGAGCCAGGACTATATTTTCCTCTGCCAGGATTAGTTAGTCCTCCGGCCGGCGCTGGGCGTCTAGGGATAAAAACGTAGGCAACGCTACCCGGCTACTGTTAGTTGTGCGGCAGGTTTAGTTCATGGTCAGTTTAGTTTCCATCCTTCCAAGAGCTAGTACTCATGTTTGCTGGGCTATGTTCTCTTGCCATTGAGAACCATAACAGATGTCGCAAGACTCGTTCCGGGATTTGCTTGCTCGTGTCCAAGGAGCCATACGGAGACAGGACACCCAGCTCCTTAGAGCAATTTCACCCGAGGAACGTCTGCTGGTTACATTAAGGTACGTTCCAAATCTAAAACAATGACAGTCCAAATTTTGTATTTTCTGACATGTATTTTTTGGGTATTTTCCTTTCTGTCTTTAGCGTAACCACACAATTAATAGAATAGATTGTAATTTTTGTTGGGTTTGTTTTTCTTATAGATTTCTGGCAACCGGAGAGAGTTTATCATCCCTCCACTTCCAATACCGGCTTGGAATATCCACCCTGTCCGGAATAGTTGTGGACACCTGTTGGGCTTTGTAGAATGTACTCCGGGATGAGTTTATACCCCTACCCACCTTGGACATGTGGCTTGAAATTGCAGAAAAATTCTGGAGTGTGTGTGATTTACCCAACTGTTTAGGAGCGGTGGATGGAAAGCACATCCGCATTATCAAACCTGCCAGAACAGGATCGGAGTTCTTCAATTACAAAAAATATTTTTCTGTTGTGCTCATGGCAATAGCTGATGCGGACTGTCGCTTCATTGCAGTGGACATTGGAGCTTTTGGCTGTGGCAACGATTCCCAGACTTTCAAGAACTCGGATATGGGCCGCCGTGTGTATGGCAAAAATTTCAATTTTCCCCCACCACAACCTCTCCCCAACACTCAAGGTCCACCGATGCCATTTGTTATGGTTGGGGATGAGGCCTTTCAGATGTGTGAAAACCTACTGAAGCCCTATTCCAGTCGGGACTTGAACCACACTAGAAGGATCTTTAACTACAGACTGACCAGGGCCCGAAGAACAGTAGAGTGTACCATTCTGGTCTCTAAATGGCGCATTCTTGCATCAGCCATAAATTTAAAAGTGGAAACAGTCGACGAGGTGGTCAAAGCCTGTGTGGTTCTACACAATTATATAATGGCTAAGGAGCAACCCAACATTGAACTGGATGAACCAGTTGCACACCCACTGCCCGATTACCAGCATCACCCGCTGCGTTCAACTGCAGCAGTTGGTCACATGCGGGACCAATTTGCTGCCTTTTTTTATTCAGATATTGGATGTGTGTCATGGCAGGACAATGTTGTGTAAATGTCCTGTTGTAATTAGATCTGTACCAGTAATTTTCTACAATGATAATAATATTTCTCATTAATAAACTTTAGTTTTGGTTGTGTTAACCGTGTATCCTATGTTTTTCCTCTACAAACCAAGGCTGTCCTAAAACTAGCAGTATTTGGTCTGTATTTAATATCAGTATTTGTAATCCAAAATCAGGAGTGGGTGATAAAGGCAGAGGTGCTAGTTATTATGTTAATATCATAATTTACCTCTAATTGTTCCACTCCTTGTTTTGGCTTACAAATACTTATATAAAACACTGGCCACATACTGCTAGTGTTATTGCAGCTATGTTGCTTTATTGGTAAGCTTGGTGATGTCATTGCATCGTGATTCTGTTCTGCTGTATCCATTGGACACAGACTGAAGAGACAATGACTGTCACACTAAAGAGATCTATACTCATCAAGTCAGGTGTCAGAAATAATGAATTCATGATGCACCTATAACAGCCTCATGAATTCACTATTTCTGACACCTGTGCAGGTGAGCATAGATATGCTGTGTATGACCACCATCGTCCCTTCACTTTGTGTGAAATAGATTAAGTACATATAAGAGAAAATGGAGGTTATACAAGGCAGTTCTCTACTCACCAGGTCAGGTGTCCTAACTAATGAGTTTTTTGACACTTGGCCTGTTGAGTATAGTTCTGCATTGTATTTCCGCCATTTTCTCTTCAGACTGCAACCCTAGTCACAGACTAAGCAGAAAGAAGAGATTATGGAGATAATACATGAATTAATTTTTTGGCCCACCTCATATCTCTATACTATAGACACACAAAGCTGAAGTCTTTTATTTGCTAACTAGTGGAGATACGATGTGGCAAAAAAATAAAGTGTGTGACGAAGTTTATTATTTGGCGCACGGTGTGTGTTGCCGGCGGCGAAAGACACAATAAACCAAACATAATTGGGGCAAAAAAAATTGTATTTATTTTTTAACAACAATATTTATTTAACTGTGCCGGCTTGGGGTAGAGTGATGTAAACGGGGGGTGTGAAGCACTGAGGCCTGGCTAACCGTGGACGATGCAGAGGTGGCAGGAGAAGGGGCAATGAAACTAGTAGGGTCTGGAAGTTCGGGGATGGGGCTTGACACATGAGAGGCTTGAAACGCACTGGAAGGGTGAGACAAATCTGACATTACAGACACATTGGGAGGTGTAGGGGGAGGAATGCTAAGAGTCCTCTGTTTTTTTTTTTGTAATTTTTTTGTTTTGCCTGGTTGTGGGAGGTCTTGGTGGGCTCATATGGTGTGGCGTGGTGGTGGCTGACCTGTCAGGGTCCGGCTGCACTGTGACAGAGTCCATAGTGCTCATAGAGCGTGCAGCCATGCCAAAGTCCATAGTGCTCATAGAGCGTGCAGCCATGCCAGAGTCCATAGTGCTCGAGCGTGCAACCATGCCAGAATCCATAGTGCTCGAGCGTGCAGCCATGCCAGAGTCCATAGTGCTCTTAGAGTGTGCAGCCATGCCAGAGTCCATAGCGCTTGTAGAGCGTGCAGCTATGCCAGGGTCCTGCTGCATCG
This sequence comes from Ranitomeya variabilis, assembly GCF_051348905.1. Taxonomy (NCBI): domain Eukaryota; kingdom Metazoa; phylum Chordata; class Amphibia; order Anura; family Dendrobatidae; genus Ranitomeya; species Ranitomeya variabilis. The sequence goes on from NC_135234.1 coordinate 155,183,566, forward strand.
TGGTGGTGGTGGTACGGAAGGCCATGCCAGGGTGCTGCTGCATCGTGGTGGTGGCGGTACGGAAGGCCATGCCAAGGTCCTGCTGCATCGTGGTGGTGGCGGTACAGAAGGCCATGCCAGGGTCCTGCTGTATCGTGGTGGTGGTGGTACGGAAGGCCATGCCAGGGTCCTGTTGCATCGTGGTGGTGGTGGTACAGAAGGCCATGCCAGGGTCCTGCTGCATCGTGGTGTCAGTGGAGGAGGTCCAAGCAGGAGCAGCGGTTGTCATGGTGGTGGCGGTGGTATGTCCAACTGCACTCGGCATGGTGGTGGTGCTGTAGTGGTGTCCGGCTGTGGAAGGAATTGAGGTGGCCGTGCAGTGGTATACAGCAGAGGTCGGCATTGAGGTCAATCGTGACAGTGAAAGCACAGCTGGATATGCCGACACTGTCTGCTTGAAATACCGACTCTGCTGCATAGCCTGCACGTAAGCAGCACTGCAGGCCTGCATGACACTCAGCTGGAGATCAGGAGTAAGGTGTTCCGACATGCCCTGCTCAATTTGGATAAAAAAATGATGTGCTGTCCTCTGGAGGTCGGCTTTCACTTGGTCAAGGCTTTTGGTGACCTCCTGGATACGTGCATTCAAGAGGCTATGTGAAACATCCATTCGGTCACCCAAAGCCTTGATTGCTGCGTGTAAAACCGAGCTCAAGTGCAAAAACTCGGGCATGAGTGACCTGTCCGAAGCTCTCTGCCGCTGCCGGGAGGAGCCCAAAAAAGGGCAGTGGAAGAGGACTGTGAAAGGGGAAGACCTGATGGACCAGCTCCCTGGTCTCCAGTTAGTGTGGAAGGCCCACTTGCTGCTGCGCTGCTGGATGGCTGGGACGGGTCCGTGGCTGTCGGATGAAGGACCGCTCCAGAACCTGGGCCAACAGTAGTGCTGTATGTGTTGTGAAAAAAGGAAAAAGACAATTAATACCAAAAATTAACCAGACGCAAAATCCTGTGGAATATAAAAATACAGATTATGGCAATACAATACAACCAAATGCAAGGGGAAAATACTTACGTTCTCTGGGTAAGGACCGGTCTTAAAAATGCCAGAACGCGATGGTATTTATATTTTCGGATCCTTGCTCCTGAACCACTGGGAACACGGCTCTCTTGACGCAGGTCCTTGTTGAAGCGGTCCTTCATCGAACGCCAACGTGTTTTCACTTTGGACACTGTTAAAAAAAAAATGGTCAGAAAAAGTACTTTTGGCCGTGCTCACACAACTGTGTGTGATGACAGAAACTCCTGAGAGTTTGTTTCATCACACACAGTCGAGTGAGCACAGCCAAGGTCTCTGCTAATTCACACTGCAGTGCAATACTTACCAAATGCATTTTGGACCCGTGTCGGGGTATTGTCCCAGCCATCCCACATCTCTTTGGCCACCTCATTCCATAAGCGCCGGATTGTGACGTTGTTTGAGTGCAGTGGATCCCGGGTGTCCCACAACAGGACTTGCTCCTGGACCAGGGAGATGAGGAGGTCATTCTCAATTAGATCATCGTCCCATTGTGAAACCTAAAAATTAAATAAAGTCATTACAGTTTGCTCAATTAACATAAGGTAAAGAAAGAAAAAAGATGCTGAGAAATGGCATGAATAGGAAAGTCAACATACAAAAGGATTCCAGAAGAAACAAGTAAAGAAATACGAATGGAAAGAAAGGAAAATTCAAGAATATTACACTGAGGATACACAGTCAGCCTTGTATACGTACCCGCTGCCGTCTTTCCACCGGACCTTGACTCCGCTGCTCCTGCCCTGTCTCTGCCGCAGTAGAAGAATAGCTCTATCAAAAAGAAAAATTCAAATTGTCACATGTGTAGATGTGACAGTGAATACTTACCAATCTGACGAGGCAAATACTCATCTCACTGACATGCTTGACTTCATACTGCCCAGGAAGAAACTCCTCATGAGAAGAATCCGAAGAAGAAGACATTCTGATACATGTAGAAAGAAAAAAATGGCAGAAATTAGGACATGTAAAGACAGAAAATAGAAAATAAAGGCATTGGCTAGGATATACTTACATTGTTCTGAGGCTTGTTTTCTCCAAGGTGCTGAGGTCTGTCTGCTCTGCTTGGCTGTCTGCTGGGTAGTGACCTGCAAATGTCCACTACCTCCCTTTATCACCTTGTATGTGGGGGGGGGATAATTAGTGTCTAGACATGTTTTTCTCCGGTGTAACGCATGCATTCACAAACGCAAGCAAACGCAGGTGTTTGTGAACGCATGCGTTTACATAGACAGCAATGCTTTTTTTTTGGAGCGTTCCTTGTGCAATCGACCGCATGTTTTTCCAGGCAGCAAATTGACGCCTCTAAAAATTACTACATGTTGCATTTCGGCACCAAGCCGCAAACAACGAAACGACGCATGCGTCGTCAAACACGGCAAAACGCGAAAGATCAAAAACGCATGCGTTCCTAATGATAAATATAGGAATACAAAACGCATGCGGATATATGCGGTACAAACGCTGCGGACACAACCGCAAATGTGAAACCAGCCTAAATTGCATTTGTGGATTGCATAGCAAACTGTTCGCAAACAATTATTTCGATTTCTGGAAGTATTCCTGAGCCCATACAGTGATTTATATGTCTGAATAATGCTTGCTTTAATGCAGTGCAGTCTGAGGGCCCAGAGATCACAAGCATCCAATATTGACCGCTGACCTTGTCCTTTGTGATCATGGATTTCTCAGGAGTCTCTGAAATATTTGATGATATTATATACTGTAGATGGTTTGATAATGCATTTCTTTGAAATTTTACTTTGAGGAACATTATGTCTGAAATTGTGCCACATTTTTTAGATACAATTTTTCATGAATTGGTGAATCTCTGAATATCTTTGCTATTGAGAGACTCTGACTCTCTAAAATGTTCTTTTTATACACAGTCATTTGATTTAATTGAAAATTGACCCTCCAGCTGTTTTTCATTAGCACCACATATTACTTTTTCTTTATTCTATTCCAACTGTATTGAGATTTCTTGCTGCCATAAATGTTTAAGTGAGCTATTTTTTTAATTGAATTAGAAAAAACTTTTACCTCAGATATGTGTTGTAAGTTATGTTGGAATAAGATTTGGCTACAAGAGATTCTCACATGACTGCACTACAACTGATTTTGTAATAGAGGTTGTACATATATACATACATACATATATATATATATATATATATATATATATATATATATATATATATACATATATATATATATATATATATATATATACAGCTGGTGAAATAAGTTTTTGAATATGCTATCAATTTTCTAAGTAAATATATTTGTAAAGGTGCTATTGATATGAAATTCTCACCTTTAACAATCAATCCAATCTGCACAGGTAAAGAAATCAAACCATACATTCTATAAATGAAGTCATGTGTAATAATAAGAAATTACACAGGTAAAAATTGTTGAACACTGAAATTTGAATAACCCCTTCACCCCAAAGCCTGTTTTCACCTTCCTGACCAGGCCAATTTTTATAATTATGACCACTGTCAATTTATGAGGTTATAGCTCTGGAACACTTCAATGGATCCCGGTGATTTTGAGAAGGTTTTCTCCTGACATATTGTACTTTATGATAGTGGTAACATTTCATTGATTTGACTTGCATTTATTTGTGAAAAAAATGGAAATTTTGAGAAAGTTTTGAAATTCTTGCAATTTTCAAACTTTTAATTTTTATGCCCTTAAATCAGAGTGTCATATTGCACAAAATAGTTAATAAATAACATTTTCCACAATGTCTACTTTACATCAGCACAATTTTGGAAAAAAAAAATTTTGTTAGGAAGTTATAAGGGTTAAAAGTTAACCAGCAATTTCTCATTTTTACAGCAAAATTTGCTAAACCATTTTTTTTAGGGACCACCTCGCATTTGAAGTGACTTTGAGGGGGCTATATGACAGAAAATACCCCAAGATTACACCATTCTAAAAACTGCACCCCTCAAGATACTGAAACCACATTCAAGAAGTTTATTAACCCTTCAGGTTTGTTCACAGGAATTTTTGGAAAGTGGAAGAAAAAAATAAACATTTACTTTTCTTTCACAAAAATTTTCATTTAGACCTAATTTTTTTAGGCATGGGTAATAGGAAAAAATGGACCATACATTTTGTTGTGCAATTTCTCATAAGCATGCTGATACCCCATATGTGGGTGAAATCTATTGTTTGAGACCCGTAGAAGCGCTATTGTTCAGCGCGAAACGGCCGTCGTCTCGCCTCACTTGTTCCTTTCACTTCACTCCCCCGTGCCGTGAAGATGTTGTATTTCACACCGCAATAAAGAAGATTTCTACCACGGTGCCGGTGAGTGCTGCGTTTATTCTTCCTTGGTTCCACATTTGAGACTGTTTTTTCCTACGCTAGCACCGCTGTATTTAAAATACGTCTGCGGAGGCATTTTTTCCTCCTTATAATACACCTTCAGATATCCTCTGCAAGAGAGTGGTGCCACTTCAAACTTTTTTTCTTTATGACTTGCAAATCTATTGTTTGGGTACACGGAAGGGAAGGAGCGCCATTTCACTTTTTGAACGTAAAATTTGCTGGCATATTTAGCGGATGCCATGTCATGTTTGGAGTGCCCCTGATGTGCCTAAACAGTGTAAACCCCCAACAAGGGACACCATTTTGGAAACTAGACCCCTTAGGGAACTTATCTAGATGTGTATTGAGCGCTTTGAACCCACAGGTGCTTCACAGAAGTTTATAACGTTAAGTCGTGAAAATAAAAAAATCTATTTTTCCCAGATAAATCTTTTTCAGCTCCAAATTTTGCATTTTCATAAGGGTAATAAGAGAAATTGCTCCATACAATTTGTTGTGCAATTTCTCCAGAGTGTGAAGATACCCAATATGTGGAGAAAAACAACTGTTTGGGTGCACGGCAGGGCTTGTAAGGAAAGGAGCCCCCTTTGTCTTATTGAATGTAAAACATGCTGGAATAATTAGCGATTGGCATGTCACGTTTGAAGAGCCCATGATGTGCATAAACAGTCGAAAACTCCCACAAGTGACACCAGTTTGGAAACTAGACCCCTTAGGGTATGTGTCCACATTCAGGATTGCATCAGGATTTGATCAGGATTTCACGCAGGTAAAATCTGTACCAAATCTGCACCTGAGGTCACTGGCAGATCATCTGAGTTTTTCATGCGTTTTTTGACGCGTCGCCGCATTGTAAGGACATGCTGCGTCCTGAAAAGACGCGCCGCATGTCCGTTTATGCGGGTCTGCCGCCTGCATGTTTTACCGCATAGTGGAGACGGGATTTCATGAAATCCCCTCCACTATGCTGTAACATCTGGACGCTGCGTGTTTGACGCTACGGCTCTACGCAGTGTCAAACACGCAGCGTTTCCTGAATGTGAAAACATACCCTAAGGAAACTTATCTAGATGTGTATTGAGCGCCTTGAACCCACAGGTGCTTCACAGAAGTTTATAACGTTAAGCCATGAAAATAAAGAAAATCATATTTTTCCCACAAAAATGTTTTTTAGCTACAAATTTTGTATTTTCACAAGAGCAAAAGGAGAAAATGGACCCCAAAGTTTGTTGTGCAATTTAACCTGACTTCACAATACCCCATACAATACGCACAATACAGTGCAAAGCTCAGAAGGGAAATAGCACCATATTACAGGGCAGATTTAGCTGCTCTTGTTTGCGTGTGCCATGTTACATTGACACATCCCCTGAGGTGCCTGTTATGATCCCGAGTGGCTGAGGATCACAAATAGATCAGCAAGTGATTAAACTAAGGACGAGCTCTAGGGAGATGGTAACTGGACTGATCGCAAATCTGAACCTATCCAAAACAACTAGAGGTAGCCGGTGAACGTGCCTAAAAAATTCCTAGACATCTCGAGCCAGCCTGAGGAACTAGCTACCCCTAAAGAGAAAGAAAGACCTCGCTTGCCTCCAGAGAAATAATCCCCAAAGATATAGAAGCCCCCAACAAATATTAACGGTGAAGTAAGAAGAAGGCACATACATAGGGATGAAATCAGATTCAGCAAAAGAGGCCCACTAGTACTAGAAAGCAGAAAATAGAGCAGGGGTCTATGCGATCAATAAAAAACCCTTACAAAATATCCATCCGGAGATTTCAAGAACCCACACACCAACTAACGGTGTGTGGGGAGAAACTCAGCCCACTAGAGCAACCAGCAAGCGAGGGAATTACATTTTAGCAAGCTGGAACAGAAAACATGATAAACACTGCTGATCAAAAAATGAGCAAACAAAACTTAGCTTATCCTGGATGGACTGGGAGCAAGGTAGTCAGAAGGAATCTGAGTAGCACTGATTACATCGACAGCCGGCAACAAGTGAAAGTAAAACAGAGCTATATAGGAACCTCCCAGAGGATAACGAACCAGCTGATAGCCAGAGACCAGCAGGATAACAGGCAAAGCCACCAGGGGGAGCCCAAAGCAAAAGTCACACCATACCACCAGTGACCACAAGAGGGAGCCTGAACACAGAGTTCACAACAGGTGCCTGAACAGCAGAACCCCAAATAAGGGACTCCATTTTACCAATTAATCCTCTCAATGAATTCATCTAGGGGTGCAGTGATTATATTGACGCTACAGGTGTGTCACAGACTTTTATACCATTGGGCAGTGAAGAAAAAATAATTTACATTTTTACCACCAAGATTGTGTATTAGTCCCAGGTTTTACATTTTCACACTGGGAAATGGGTAAAAATGGAACCATAATTTGTCCCACAATTTCTGCTGAATGTAGAAATACCCCATATGTAGCTGTACAGTACTACTTTGCCATACGGAGGGACTCGGAGGGACAGAGCGCTATTTGCTTCCTGGAACTCATATTTTCCTAGAATAGTTTGCGGATTCCATATAAAGAGTCCCTCAGTGCTAGAAAAGCAGAATACCCCCTAAAGAGACCACATTTTGGAAATTATAACCCTTTGGGAATTTATCTACAGATGTAGTGTCGATTTTGACTCCATGAGTGTTTTCCAGAAACAAGCAGTAGTGGATTTTGCTGAGGGAATATTGCAAACTGTTGTTGTAGTAACCAGTACACTGTAGAGACCAGTACGTTACAGTCACCAGTACATTATGCCCAGCCCATGCTTCTGGAGACAAGCACTTATAAATTAGGCGGGCTCTCATCACTACAGAAATGCTAAACATGTGGGAGCTAAATGCTGTTTAGGCACACTGGGGCTCAGAAGGGAGGGGGGGACATTTGGATTTGGGAGCGCAGAATTTTGCTGAATTTCTTTTGGGGAGCGATGAATCATTTTGCTTTTCCAGAGCCTTTGTACTACCAGTAGAATGGATGCACCCTATATTTCCGTTAACAGATGACAGATCTGAGTGAGGACTTGCTTTTTTTGTGGATTGAGTGGAAGCTTTTATTGGGAACATTTTACATAACTTTTGGAATCACATTTATCTGGTGTTCTACGCTGAGCACTTACTTTGGAGTTTCCATCTAAATCTCTGAGTGACGTGACAGATGAAACCCCCGAGGGATGCATTCACTATAAGGAGGCAGCAGAGTACACAAAACTATGGCCAATGGCACTTTTATGCAATCCTAAAAAGACGGACACCGACGGATCACAGGTCTTATGGCGTCCACAGTGCCTCCATCTGCCTCATTATAGGGAATTTTCCACTGAGGGTTCTGTCTGAATCACGTATTTCAGAGATATACACAGAAACCCTGGTGTAAGTGCTCAGCGCAGTGTGCAGGATAAATGTGCACCAAGCCTTACTGCGATATTTGGGAGGCAGAATGAAAAAATCAACAGCATGAGAAGAATTGGTTTTATTTATTTTTTACGCCATTCCTCGTGCAGTATAAGTGATTAGGCAAGATTATTTTTTGGGTAAGTGCGATTACAGCGATACCAGATTTATATTGAGTTTTTATGTTTGACAGCTGTCAAACACTAAAAGATGTTTTTTAGTGCAAAAAAATAGTTTTTTCATCTCCATATTTTGAGAGCTATAATTTTTTTCATATTTCGGCCGACAGAGTCATGTGAGGTCTTGTTTTTTGTGGGACGAGCTGACGTTTTTATTGGTACCATTTTCGGGCCCATGACATTTTTTGATCGCTTTCTATTCTGATTTTTGGGATACAGAATAAACAAAAATCAGCAATTCAGGAATTGCTTTTTGTTTAGTTTTTTTTTATATACCGTTTCACGTGTGGTAAAATTGGTAAGGCAGCTTTATTCTTCAGGTCAGTATGATTACAGCAATACCTCATTTATATCGTTTTTGATGTTTTGGTGCACAATAAAAACTATTTTATAGAAAAAATAATTATTTTTGCACTGTTTTATTCTGAGCATTATAACTTTTTGATTTTTTTGCTGATGGAGCTGTATGGCAGCTTGTCTTTTGCTGGCGAAGATGACATTTTCAGCAGTAACATTTTTATTTATATCTGTCTTTTTGATCACATTTTATTGTACTTTTTGTTCAGTGATGCGGCGATAAAGCGTTTTTTGCCTCGTTTTTCATTTACTTTTTTTACGGTGTTCACTTAAGGAGTTAACTAGTGGGACAGTTTTATAGAGCAGGTCGTTATGGAAGCAACGATGTCAAATATGTGTACTTTTACTGTTTTATTTTTATTTACATAAATAAATGTATTTATTGGGAAAATATATTTTTTTCTTTATTTGGGGATTTTTAAAAAAATATTTTTACACTTTGTAAATTTTTTTATTACTTTTTACATTGTTTCCAGGATGGGACATCACTGTACTGTGTCAGATCGCTGATCTGACACTCTCCACTTCAGAGTATCAGATCAGCGATCTGACAGGCAGGGTAGGAGGCATGTCGGTGCCTGCTCTCAGCAAGTGCTTACAAGCCACCTTCCCTGAGGACCTGGAAGGACTCCACAGCCATCTTGTGGCCAGGGGTCTCCATGGAGATCATCAGGACAACACGATCGCATTATGTTGTCTCGATGAAAGCATGCAGGGAGCTCCCTCCCTGCGCGATTCCCCTCTATGTCACTGTCACTACTGACAACAGTATCAGAGGGATTAAATGCCCATGTGATCAGTGCTAGCACCGATCGTGGGCGTTGCTGCTGGGTGTCAGCTGTCACATACAGCTGACACCCACACGCAATCGCCATGGCGCTCAGCGTGAGGCGAAGCGATCACGTCGCTGTACTAGTACTGCGGTTTGAGGGAAAGCAATTCCCGCAAAGGAGTATTAGAACTGCGCTTGTCGGGAAGGGCTTAATACTTCATAAACAAGCCTATGTTTGTGATGACATCTTCAATATGCTTCCTGTATGAAGAAACTAATCGCATACACTGATTTGGTGTGATTTTGGCCTGTTCTTCCACACAAATACTCTTCAAATACTGGAGGTTCTGTGGGCTTCTCCTATGAATTCTGAGCTTTAGCTCTTTCTATTGGATTCAGGTCAGGTCATTGGCTGGGCCATTCTAGCAGCTTTATTTTTTTTTCTCTGAAACCATTTGAAAGTTTCCTTTGCTGTGTGTTTGGGATCATTGTCTTTCTGAAATGTCCACCCTTGTTTCATCTTCATCAAGCCATTTTTTAGGTCATCCGTTGAACCAGCTATTATTATTTTTGACTATGTGGCAGGATTGCTTTGGAATAACTGACAGATTACAGCTGAGATGAGTTGTTACTGACATTTGGTAAGAATTTCACGTCAATAGCACCCTTAGAAATATATTTATTTAGAAAATTGGTGACTTGTTTAATACTTATTTCACCCGCTATATACAGTGTGGGGGAAATAAGCATTTGATCCCTTGATGATTTTGTAAGTTTGCCCACTGACAAAGACATGAACAGTCTATAATTTTAAGGGTAGGATAATGTTAACATTGAGAGATAGAATATCAAAAATAAAATCCAGAAAATCACAAGGTATAAATTATATAAATGTATTTGTGTTTTGCAGTGAGAAATAAGTATTTGCTCCCTCTTGCAAACAAGACTTAATACTTGTTGGCAAAACCCTTGTTGGCAAGCGAAGCATTCAGACGTTTTTTTGTAGTTGGTGATGAGGTTTGCGCACATGTCAGGAGGAATTTTGGTCCACTCCTCTTTGCAGATCATCTCTGAATCTTTAAGATTTTGAGGCTGTTGCTTGGCAACTCGGATCAAATAATTATTCCTTCACTGTGTGGTACACAGCAAAAAAATTCCTAATATTGTGAGAAAACATTTCCATGTAATTAAGAACACACATACCATTGATAATATTCAAGAACCTCCTGTTATGTTGTATTGCCAACCCAAGTAAATCCGTGACACTTTGATACGAGCTGACATAGTTGGCAAAAAAAAGACACAAGGTTTTTTGTCTATCCCTAGATATGGGACTTTCCCATACCTCTAATGTTGCAACTGCAATAATATAACTAAAGATGACACCTTTCAACATTCCTACACTGGGAAACAATTATAAAATTTATGATTAGTACACATGCAATTCTGATTATGTAGTAGATCTATTGACGTGCCTGTGTGGGTTGCATTACGTGGAGGAGACAACTCAGATGGCGAAGGCCCAGATAACATAAATCCACAATATGTTCCAAAAAGACTGAACTCCCAGTTCCTAAATATTTTGTGGCAACAGGACATAGGACATCACAGTTATGTTATCAAGTGATTGATGGGGTATCACCATTAAGGCGGAGAGGAGATAGACTTTTGAAAACTTAAAAAAGGAAATGTTCTGGATTAAAAAACTGGTTACATCAACTCCTAACAGGATGAACCTTTACTATAACCTTTTACTATTTATTTAGTTCTCTTTCTTTGTTTTTTGTCTCAGCAGTGTCATATATCTGATGGACACTTCCTTGTTGGTTTGTTATTGGAATAATCTATTTATATAATTACCTTAAATTGTCTGTCATCCACTTCCGTCTTGACGTCCTCGAATCCCAGAATTCCAAGCAGAGGAAGTTAACCAACTGCCATAGTGATTGGTGTCTCAACATGGAAACTGCCGCTGGTACCAATGATTCAACGAATGATTCACTGACCGCCGCCATCTTTGTACAGGAGGAGCCACAAGAGCAGTTTTAATGTGACCGCCGCTATCTGTCTGCACAAAGATGGCGGCGGTCTTATTTACTGCGCATGCAAGAATTCCACGCAGGCACAGTGAATCATTCTGCTGATCCAGGCGGTTGATGTGCGACGTGTCTACAGGCAGAGTAAGCCAGTCACATTAACAGGGTTTTCCCACGAACGAAAGTTCATTTTAAAAATTGTGTCTGACCATGTACGGAGCATACCACATCTCCTGGGCAGGGGGGAAGCAAAAGACAATACTGACATTACAGCAGGGGATCACAGAGGATTCATTTTGTGAGGTAAAATATTTCACTGACTGTTTCTAACAAATATTTTACCTCACAAAATGTATCCTCTGTGACCTCCTGCTGTAATGTCAGTATTGTCTTTGAGGGGAGAACACAGAACAGGACGGAGACAGCAGACAAGGGGGATAGCACATGGGGTAGACAGGTCAAAGAAGAGAGCACAGATGGGAGAAGTCAGCACATGGGGAAAGAAAGAGTGGATAGATGGGTGAGCATATGGGGGGAGATTCTCAACGCTGCAAAGCCTGCCCCTATCGTGACTTTACCGCCCTCACGATGCGATAGCATCGGGCCTCCATCTAGTGGATTATATAACAATGTTGGTGCCATAATTAACTATGTTTTATCCTATTTTTGTATTTCTTTTCTTTTTGGACTTATAATTCTAGATATTGTGGATTGTAATTATTGTTATGACATGTGATCTTGCCTTTTCTCCTCTATTTATTTGTAATTTTTTTCTTTACATGTCAATTTCATCTCAATTTGAATTGGAAGACTTGTGATATTATACAAAATTCCCCATTGAGATTATATCTCGGAGTACTGCTATACATGTTTTAATGTCAGTGGGACTGTACTCATGAGACCTACTAGTACAGGTTTGGGAAACCTCAGGCCCCAGGGCCATTTATGACCCTCGATGACATTTTATCAGTCCCCCGAGCAGATTCTCAGGAGCCGCATTCTTGGGCAAAGAGTTGTTTTCTGATTGCCACCAGCTCATTAATTTCTTCTTGCTCTGTTAGCACACACACGCAGTGTTTACTACTGAACACTGAAGGGCATGCAATGAAAGATTACGTCCTGAAACCAGTGGCAGAGTCAGGATGTACTTTGTGGGTGGAGTTTGTGCGGCCCCCGAAGGATGGGATACATATCCCAATGGCCCTTGGCAGAAAAAAGATTCCCCACCCCTATACTAGTATGATGTGGTGATCACATGAGCGCAGTCCTGTATGACTATTGTTATCTAATAATGGTTTGACCATTTTAATTGGTGTGGTAGGTGTAACCTCATTAACATGTTTGCAGTCACTGAATAATGCATTACTTAAGTCCATTAATTTCTTTGGGTATATACGTTTTTCTTATTCTCTTTAGGACTTTTCCTGTTACTGTCGCATGTCAATCCCCATGTATCCTGTAGTAGCGGTGGGGTGACCCGCTGTCGGTCACATGACCGTAACCTTGGTGTTGTAGTACTCACTACTTTAGATTAAGTTCTGTTTACAGGACAACATCAGCCGACCGTCACGTGACATTGGTCTCGTTATGTGGTGATGATGCCTCCGAGGTGTACAGCAACACACAATGTTTGTATGGCGAGGTAATCACAGAATATCTGTGGGGTTTTTGTAATGATGGATTTATGATTTATCTCCATGGAAATGCATCTGAACCTCCTACAACAGTGAGTTGTTATATGGATCTATAACAATATATAGTATACATAAGTCCATTTTTTATGTAAATTATAATTGATATTTGGATTTTCCCTGGCACCTTGGTACAAAGATAATCCCATTTTCCTTTTGTCCATATAATTGTGCCTGATTTTATTGTATTTCAATGCTAGATGTCTGTTGTGACAACCGGGAGGGGCACTGAGGAGGAGGAATAGTATCAGCTGCATGCTATGGCTGATATTTTATTGCCTGTATTTCTGGCTTGAAAAAGGCCTATTACAGCCAAAACGTTGTATCATCTACCTCATTTTTGTCCTTTTGCCATATCTATTTAAAAGTGGAATAAAAGCTTCATTTTATCCTTATGAGAATACTCTGGTGCCTCGGATCTTTCTGAAATCATCTTACAGTAGAGAAGTCAGGACATGATAAAAAGACTAGCATTTTGGTGGAGACAAGTGTCTTTTTTAAATACAGCTGCATGTGGTTAGCTGAAAAATGTACTCTTTTAAAGTAGGAGAAAATATCAAATAGTCAAAAATCATCACAAGTAGTCTTCACATATCCATATGTCTCTGCCATCTACAGCCAGGGAGATTAGCTACAGTGCCATGGGTTGTAAACATCTTGATTAAGTTGCCCCCAGCAGGGCCGGACTGGGACTAAAATTCAGCCCTGGCATTTGAAGTTACACAGGCCCACTTGTCACATGGTGACTGTATAATATCTTTGTACACTTGTAGGCAGGGCCGGTTTTAGGCAAAGTGGGGCCCTAGGCAAAGTTTAAAATGGGTCCCCAAATGCTAACATATTGCACATCACACAAAAGCCTTTCTGTTGTATTTACGTGCGCTGAGTTCAGGCCGCTAAACGAGTTTGATCGACAATACTGAAGTTGTTCAACGCTTGTTTCCCGGCCTCTTTCCACCAGCTGAGGAATAATGATGAGACAGAACGATCACTAATAGATCACCATACAGTATCATGTTTTCAGCAGCACATCTACAGTTTACACTGGCAATGTGCTGCTGACAACAAGGCTTTTTGTTCCAGCAAAAACAATCCGAATATGCAGCATTTTACTTGTTTAGTAAAATACACCCCATAGTCCTCCATATATTATAATGTGCTCCATAGTCCTCCATATAGTATAATACACTCCCTATAGTCCTCCATATATTAAAATACACTGCTCAGTCCTCCACATAGTATAATACACTCCTCATAGTCCTCCATATAGCATAGTACAATCCTCATAGTCCTCCATATAGCATAATACAATCCTCATAGTGCTCCATATAGTATAATGCACCGCCACAGTCATCCATGTAGTTCAATTCACTTCCCATAGTATAATGCACCCCATAGTTCTTCATATAGTATAACGTATTCCCCATAGTCCTCGATACAGTATAATGCAGCCCACATATAGTATAATGCAGCCACCCCAGAGTATAATGCAGCCACCCCACAGAGTATAATGCAGCCACCCCAGAGTATGTAACCCCCATAGAATATAATACAGCCCACCTCCCCATAATATATAATGTAGCCCCCCATAGAATATAATGCAGCCCCCCATAGTATATAACGCAGCCTCCCCCATAGAATATAATATACCCCCACAATAGTATATAACACAGCCACATAGTACATAACATGGCCTCCCCCATAGAATATAATATACTCCCCATAGTATATAGCAAAGCCCGCATATTATATAGCACAAACCGCATAGTATACAGCACAGCCTGCATACTATAGCACAGCTCGCGTAGTAGATAACACAGCCCACACAGCAGTATTCAGCACAGACCACACAGTAGTATACAGCACAGACCACACAGTAGTATACAGCACAGCCCACGTAGAAGTATACAGCACAGTCCACACAGTAGTATACAGCACAGCCCACAGAGTAATATATACAGCACAGCCCACAAAGTAATATATACAGCACAGCCCACAAAGTAATATATACAGCACAGCCCACAAAGTAATATATACAGCACAGCCCACAGAGAACTATATACAGCACAGCCCACAGAGAACTATATACAGCACAGCCCACAGAGAACTATATAAAGCACAGCCCAGAGTACTATATACAGCACAGCCCAGAGTACTATATAAAGCACAGCCCAGAGAGTACTATATACAGCACAGCCCAGAGAGTACTATATACAGCACAGCCCAGAGAGTACTATATACAGCACAGCCCAGAGAGTACTATATACAGCACAGCCCAGAGAGTACTATACACAGCACAGCCCAGAGAGTACTATATACAGCACAGCACAGCCCACAGAGTACTATACACAGCACAGCCCACAGAGTACTATATACAGCACAGCCCACAGAGTACTATATACAGCACAGCCCACAGAGAACTATATACAGCACACAGTAGTATACAGCACAGAGCACAGCCCACAGAGAACTATATACAGCCCACAGTAGTATACAGCACAGAGCACAGCCCACAGAGCACAGCCCACAGAGAACTATATACAGCCCACAGTAGCATACAGCACAGAGCACAGCCCACAGAGAACTATATACAGCACAGAGCACAGCCCACAGAGAACTATATACAGCCCACAGTAGTATACAGCACAGAGCACAGCCCACAGATAACTATATACAGCCCACAGTAGTATACAGCACAGAGCACAGCCCACAGAGAACTATATACAGCCCACAGTAGTATACAGCACAGAGCACAGCCCACAGAGAGCTATATACAGCCCACAGTAGTATACAGCACAGAGCACAGCCCACAGAGAACTATATACAGCCCACAGCAGTATACAGCACAGAGCACAGCCCACAGAGAACTATATACAGCCCACAGCAGTATACAGCACAGAGCACAGCCCACAGATAACTATATACAGCCCACGGTAGTATACAGCACAGAGCACAGCCCACAGAGAACTATATATAGCACAGAGCACACAGTAGTATACAGCACAGAGCACAGCCCACAGAGAGCTATATACAGCCCACAGCAGTATACAGCACAGAGCACAGCCCACAGAGAACTATATACAGCCCACGGTAGTATACAGCACAGAGCACAGCCCACAGAGAACTATATATAGCACAGAGCACACAGTAGTATACAGCACAGAGCACAGCCCACAGAGAGCTATATACAGCCCACAGCAGTATACAGCACAGAGCACAGCCCACAGAGTACTATATACAGCCCACAGCAGTATACAGCACAGAGCACAGCCCACAGAGAACTATATACAGCACACAGCAGTATACAGCACAGAGCACAGCCCACAGAGAGCTATATACAGCCCACAGTAGTATACAGCACAGAGCACAGCCCACAGAGAACTATATACAGCCCACAGTAGTATACAGCACAGAGCACAGCCCACAGAGAACTATATACAGCCCACAGCAGTATACAGTACAGAGCACAGCCCACAGAGTACTATATACAGCACAGAGCACACAGTAGTATACAGTACAGAGCACAGCCCACAGAGAGTTATATACAGCCCACAGCAGTATACAGCACAGAGCACAGCCCACAGAGAACTATATACAGCCCACAGCAGTATACAGCACAGAGCACAGCCCACAGAGAACTATATACAGCCCACAGCAGTATACAGCACAGAGCACAGCCCACAGAGAACTATATACAGCCCACAGTAGTATACAGCACAGAGCACAGCCCACAGAGAACTATATACAGCCCACAGCAGTATACAGCACAGAGCACAGCCCACAGAGAACTATATACAGCCCACAGCAGTATACAGCACAGAGCACAGCCCACAGAGAACTATATACAGCCCACAGTAGTATACAGCACAGAGCACAGCCCAGAGTACTATATACAGCCCACAGTAGTATACAGCACAGAGCACAGCCCACAGAGAACTATATACAGCCCACAGCAGTATACAGCACAGAGCACAGCCCACAGAGAACTATATACAGCCCACAGTAGTATACAGCACAGAGCACAGCCCACAGAGAACTATATACAGCCCACAGTAGTATACAGCACAGAGCACAGCCCACAGAGAGCTATATACAGCCCACATCCCTTCTCTTCCTCCCCTCACCTCCTCCGAGAATGGCCCCACAGTCCAGAAAAAAAAAAAACTCTCCTCACCTCTCCTCGTGCCCAGCGTTGCTTCCTGGTTCCTGCTCCTGTCTCAGCAGCTGCAGTCTGCCCGGGACACAGCAGGTGCGCGATGATATGACGTCATCGCGCACCCGCAGTGTCAGAGGCAGAGCGGGGAACGATGGGAGAGGAGCGTCTGTAGACGCTCTCTCCTCCATCATTGCATTCAACTGTACCGGCGTCTATACGCCGGTATAGTTGAATGCGACGGCGGGGGCGGCGGATTGAGCGGCCCACCACTGGCACCGGCCCTTCTGGCATTTGCCAGAAGTGCCCTATGGCCAGTCCGGCCCTGGCCCCCAGGACAAAGCTTTCCTCGGTGAAACGCACGTCAGGTGTGGTGGTTCCCTGGCTTCTGCTGTTACTGGTAAATATCATGAGGAGTGCACTAGTGTTCCGTGTATTAATCTTGTACATAAATTGGTTGTTTTTCTGTACTTGATCTGCTTCTAGTGTGGCCATGCACCACTTATACAGTACTTAGTTAACACATATATTTTTTACCTATTACCATTGTTACACTATTAATTTTGATGGTGCACAGACTTTCCCTATGGACTGAGCATTTGTATTATATGTTGATGGTTTGTTTTCTATTTATTTCTATGTACACCTGTTGATATTACGTTATTTATATAATACCATCTGTATGTAAATACATTGTGTACTGTCCTGTAATTACACCGTGCATTCCTCAATACCTATTATGCTTTTTACTAGCTGTACCCACCCCTTTCTTTCCTGTACTTGCCTTTTCCCTTCTTGTTATGTATTTTACAGTTTTATAACCCTTGTGGTATATTTTATATATATTTATATAATTTGATACAATAAAATAAAAAAAATCTATTTTTATTTACCTTAAAAAAGTGTTGCTTTTTTATTTTGTTTTTATGTTGCACACAGTGGACAAAGGAACACCAAGATCTCTGGAGATGGACTTGTGACTTAGAGATTGTTCATATTTTTCAACAATTTCGGTTCTCAAATCCTCAGACAGTTTTCTTCTCCTCTTTCTGTTCTCCATTGAGTCAACTTCTCCTCTTCATCTGGTTTCAGGTGTGATTTTCATATTGCCTACACCTGTTACTTGCCACAAGTGAGTTTGAATGAGCATCCAGTGCTTGAAACAAAGTTGTTTACCCACAATTTTGGAAAGGTGCAAACAATTTTATCCAGCCCATTTTGGGGATTTTGTGTGGAATTATGTCCAACTTGTCTTTTTTTTTCTTTTTTTTTGTGTTGCTCCAATACTCACAAATGAAATAAACACGTGTATAACAAACCATGTGTAACTGCGATCATTTTCTGTGATCAATTTCAAAGATGCCAACACGTTCGGCCATGACTGTAGTTGCCATCCCAATGTCATTGTAAGTTTTGAGAGGTTCAATAGACTTCATTTATTAAAGCAAAAATTTATTTATTGCCCACTTTAACCAACCAGATTTCACTTTTACTTTCTAAGGCTTTATGCCCGTGCGACTTTACCAAGTCTCCGAATTGTACAAAGCTTTATTACAGAATCAATATAATTATATGGGCCAGTTCTGAGGTCTTGTCTGCTAATGCTTATTTACAGGGGCACACAAGGTTTATTTCTGTAGAATTTCATATAGATCCTACAGAATTATCCATTAAATTGTGTATGTACAGAACTTTTCTGCCCTAGAAGCAATAAGTTGTACAGGATATACTGCATCACATGGAGTATGGTATAGTAGAACTATGCCTCCATAGGCTCTGGCATGAGTTTGTTGATTGCTGGAATCAAGGACATTATTAACACTTTAAAGACCGCTGATACGTATTAAAATGGCGTTAGTTAAGGGGTCTTTTCCCTCATTGCAGTTTTAAAACAACAATGGGAATAACAGAATAGCGACCGATTGGGGACGATTAACCTCTTCAATGATGCTGGCAATCGTGACAGTGGTATTTAAGTTGTTACTAGGTGATCACAAGATGAGAATTGCAGGTCCCGATGGTTACCATGGTACCCCCGAGGTCATGTGATGACCCCAGGGTACCGTGGCCTGTGAGAACCAGCTATAAGTTGGGTCTCACAGGCACAGTCAGTGAGATGCTGACAATTTCAAATACTGCAAATTATACATGTCCCACAGTGGGACTAAGTAAAAAAGTTAAAAAGTTTAAAAAAAAACACAAAAAAGTGCACACAAATCACTGAAATCCGTTTCATCTCTAAAAACGCAGCGTTTGTGATAAAACAAGAATAAATAAAAAACATACACATAATTGATAACGCCACGTCCAGAATGTTCCCCTCTATATTAAACTGTCATGTTAGTTATTCCATTTGGCGAACGCAGTGAAAAAATAATAAAAAATAAAAAAAAAAAAAAAAAAATTCAGCATACTGACTCACAAAAAGTTAATAAAAAGCGATCAAAAAGTCATATGTAAAAAAATTGTACAAATGAAAATTCCAAACTGTCCCACAAAAACAAGCTCTAATATAGCTCATTCGGCAATAGAAATAAAGTTACAGCTCTCAGAATATGACACTGTAAAAACAAATTCATTTTTGTAAAATATTGTTATTAATTTGTATAAATAGCATATCATAAAAAAATATAAATCTGGTATCGCTGTAATTGTACCAGCCCTATGGACAGATCAGTCTTATCACTTTTACTGCTTGGTGAATGGTGCAAAAATTAAAAAAATATAAACAATAACTGAATGGCTTTTTTTGTTAATTCTCTGTCTGAAAAATCTGAATAAAAAGCGATAAAAAAATTATGTACCCCAAAATTTTACCAGAAAAATTTGCAACTTGTCCTGCAAAAAATAAGCCCTCATATAGCTCTGTTAACCAAAAAATGAAAAAGTTACAGCTTTCAGAATATGGTGACAAAAAACTACTTTTTATAAAAAAAAACATTTACTGTATGATAGCAGCAAAACCTAAAAAAACTATATAAATCTGGTATCGCTATATTAATACCGATCCGAACAATAAATCCGCCTTATCACTTATACCGCACGATGAACCACTCAAAAATAAAAATAAGAACTATTCTTGTATTGCTTTCTATTTGATCATTCTACTGCCTAAATCGGAATAACATTCTGCTCACATTTGTCCTGCGCTCTCCGCTGAGCGCTTATGTCGGGGTTTCTGTGTGAATTCCCAAAACTGCGATTCAGGCAAAACCCAGATGGAACCACTCACTTATGAGGTAGGTAAATTCACTTTGTACTGGTCTGTGTTCCGACAGTGTTCCATCATTTTAGGCATGTATTTAGAGCACAAGTGTGGATGACCAGACACCTAAAAAGATGGATATCACCGGACTCCAAACGGAGTATGAAGTGTTTCCATCGGCCTCATGGTGGGTTGTTCCGTTGGGGTTTCATCTGAATCGCATTTTTGTTGGATTTACACAAAAACCCTGACATAGGTGCTCAGCGCAAGAACAGAAGAATGTGATCCAGCCTTATTCTGGATATCAAAAATTATTTGATATCTGGCGATCAAAAAATATTATGTACCTCAAAATGTTACCAATAAAAACCCTAATTTGTCCCCCACAAAACCAGCCCACTATGATCTGTCACTGAAACTATTGGGGGTTACCATATTACTGGTAGAACAAAGACTCTGGAAAAGTGACATGGCTCCCACCCCTCAAGTAAAATCCAGTGAATTCTGCTCTCCCAAATCCACATGACCCCCTCCTTCTGAGCCCTGCTGTGCCTAAACCACAGTAAGGGTACCGTCACACATTGAAATTTTCATCGCTGCGACGGCACGATCCGTGACGTCGCAGCGATCGTATGAATATCGCTCCAGCGTCGTAGACTGCGGTCACACGTTGCAATCACGGCGCTGGAGCGATGCCGAAGTCCCCGGGTAACCAGGGTAAACATCGGGTAACTAAGCACAGGGCCGCGCTTAGTAACCCGATGTTTACCCTGGTTACCAGCGTAAACGTAAAAAAACAAACAGTACATACTCACCCGTCGGTGTCCTTCAGGTCCCTTGCCGTCTGCTTCCTGCTCTGAGTGCAGCCGAACAGTGAGAGCAGATCGCAGCACCGCTGTGATCTGCTCTCACTTTCCGGCCGGCACTCAGAGCAGGAAGCAGACGGCAAGGGACCTGAAGGACACCGACGGGTGAGCATGTACGGTTTGTTTTTTTACGTTTACGCTTGTAACCAGGGTAAACATCGGGTTACTAAGTGCGGCCCTGCGCTTAGTTACCCGATGTTTACCCTGGTTACAAGCGAAGACATCGCTGGATCGCTGTCACACACAACGATCCAGCGATGTCAGCGGGTGATCAAGCGACGAAAGAAAGTTCCATACGATCTGCTACGACGTACGATTCTCAGCAGGATCCCTGATCGCTGCTGCGTGTCAGACACTGCGATATCGTAACGATATCGCTAGAACGTCACGAATCGTAACGTCGTAGCGATGGAAATTTCAATGTGTGACGGTACCCTAAGCGGCCACATGTTTGGCATTATTGTAATGGAAAGGAGGCACTTAATTTACGGGTGTGTATCACCAGAAGCACAAGCAATGTATGAAAGCTCTACAATATATAGGGGCTCTACACTGTGTGGGGACAGAATGCATGGGTACTAGGCTGGCAGATTTGCAATTCTACAAATAAAAGCCTGGCATGGATGTTACAAAATAGTTACTACAGCCGTAGATAAGTTCATTTAGAGGTGCATGTTCTACAGTGGGGTCACTTTTGGGGTTTTACTGCTGTTCTTGCACCTTAGGGGCTCCGCAAATGTCACCTGCAAACTATTCTAGCCAAATAGCACTCTGTCCTTCTCAACCCTGACGTGTGGCCTAACAGTAATTTGTGACAACATCTAGGACAGCACCTAGTCTAGTTTCACCTATTAAACCTTGTGTACCTTTTCAGCAAGTACAAAAATTACATTTTCACCACTAAAATGTCATATTTCCACGTCTCAGTGTTATAAAATTCTGTGAGGCACCTACGGGTTAGAAAATACTCACTACACCCCTAAATGAATTCTTTCAGAGGTATAGTTTCCAAGCAGAAGTTGTTGACCACATATGGGGTATAGTCGCATTTGGGAAAACATGTGCAACAAATTATGGGGTCCGTATTTTCCTATTATCTATTGTGAAATTGGAAATTTGAAACTAAAACGTTTTCTTGAAGAAAAAAATGAAAAGTTTCAATATGACAAACGAATGTTATCAAATTCTGCGTAGTACCAGTGGGGTCAAAATGCTCACTATACCCCTGGATAAAATCCTTAAGGGTTGAATTTTCTAAAATGAGGTAACTTGAGAGGATTTTCACTGTTTAGACACATCAGGGTCTCTACAAATGCGATATGATTCCCGCAGACCATTACATTACAGTCTACATTCCAAAACGTCACTGCTTCCTTTCCGAGCCCTGCTGTGCACCCAAATAGTAGTTTTCCTCTACATATAGGGTATTTGCGTACTTAGGAGAAATTGCTCTACAAACTTTTGGGGTACATTTTCTCTTGTTACCCTTGTGAAAATAATCAAATTTAGGGCTAAAAATACATTTTCATGGGTGAGTTTTATAATAAACTTTAATAATAATCTTTATTTGTATATAGCGCTAACATATTCCGCAGCTCTTTACAGTTTGCACACATTTTCATCGCTGTCCCTGATGGGGTTCACAATCTAGATTCCCTATCAGTATGTTTTTGGAATGTGGGAGGAAACCGGAGAACCCAGAGGCAACTCACGCAAACACGGGGAGAACATACAAACTCCTTGTAGATGTTGTCCTTGGTGGGATTTGAACCCCGGACCCCAGCACTACAAGGCTCGAGTGCTATCCACTGAGCCACCATGCAGCACCATTTTCTCCTGTTACCCTTGTGAAAATACCAAATTTTGAACTAAAGTAAATTTTTTGTGAAAAAGTTAACTGCTCATTTTTTCCTTCCACATTGCTTTAGTTCTTGTGAACCAACAGAAGGGTTAATACATTTCTTGGATGTGGTTTTGAGTACTTTCAGGGGTTCAGTTTTTAGAATGGCATAACTTTTGGGTAATTTCAGTCATTTGGGACCCCCAAAGTCTTGATGATGTGGTCTCTAAAAAATTAGTTTTTAACAAAAAATAAAATATGTTTAAAAAATGTTGCAGAAGTAAAGTAGACATGTGGGAAATGTTATTTATTAACTATTTTGTGTAACATATCTTTCTGATTTAAAGGAATAAGAATTAAAATTTGAAAATTACGAAATTTTTTAAAATTTAGCAAAATTTCCATTATTTTCACAAATAAACACAAGTCATATCAAACAAATGTTGCCAGTATTAAGAGGTACAATATGTCACAAAAAACAGTTTTAGAATCAGTGGTATCCATTGAGCGTTCCAGAGTTATTATGGCATAAAGTAAAAGTGGTCAGACTTAAAAAAATGTGGCCTGGTGACTAAGGTCAAAATTGGCTCAATCATGGTCACTTGTGTCTTCATAAATGGGCAAGAAACCTCTGGGTGTAGCTGCAACCTCTGCAACCTCTGCACCTCCATAGCTATACAATTGAATCCAAGAATATATCCTTTAGTTTGTATCATGTTAGGTTATAGTTTATAACAAGGAATTTCATAAAGTAACAAATAAATGTATCTTTCCAATCCATGTGTTTCTCATTTATTTCCTCAGATATTTTTTAACAATTATGGAACTGAGCTTTGTCTGCAATTGAAATGTTTCCCTTCTGCTGTATAAAAGTGAAATCCCAGTAGAGAACGCTCATTTCCAAATTTTACTGAAAAGCATATCAATTGCCATTGCGTTTAAATCACAAATAGAGATAACAGGATGGATCTATTTTGAGTCAAATTATATGAAATTATCAAGTCCCATGAATTTGAACACTCTGGTCAGAGCATATAGATCATTCTACCTAGAAATGGAAAAAGGCATCACAACAAATTGCTGACTATAGCAGCAAATTATTTTCCATGTGTGTGCCTGTGCAGCGATCTAGCTGTTTTTGTTAAAATGGAGAATTGAAAACAAAAATTATATATCCTCCCCAAAAAGTTATAGACAATTACACGCATTTTAGTTTTGCATACCTCCTATTTTAATACCTGAGTTTGGAAATGGTACACCACACAACTAGTCTGTTGCTGTATTTCAGTTGGTGTTCCTACCTTCTGGCATTTCTTTAGATGTGGTCTTCTTTGGACAAAGGGAATTAAAGTGATTTAACCCAAAACACTTGAAAGTTCTAGTTGCAATGGTGGCAAGTTACGCATGCAGGAATCTTGTGTGTGTGAGTTCTATTACATGTTGTCACTAGTGTTGAGCGATACCGTCCGATACTTGAAAGTATCGGTATCGGAAAGTATCGGCCGATACCGGCAAAGTATCGGATCCAATCCGATACCGATACCCGATACCAATACAAGTCAATGGGACTCAAGTATCGGACGGTATTCCTGATGGTTCCCAGGGTCTGAAGGAGAGGAAACTCTCCTTCAGGCCCTGGGAACCATATAAATGTGTAAAAGAAAGAATTAAAATAAAAAAAATCGCTATACTCACCTGTCCGACGCAGCCGGGACCTCAGCGAGGGAAGCGGCAGCGTTGTTTGTTTAAAATTCGCGCTTTTACATGGTTACGTGAAGTCCCGGCTTGTGATTGGTCAGGGCGGCCATGTTGCCGGGACGCGGACCAATCACAGCAAGCCGTGACGAAATTACGTCACGGCTTGCTGTGATTGGTCCGCGTCCCGGCAAAATGGCGCCGTGACCAATCATAAGCCGGGACGTCACTGGAGGCTGGACACGCGCGCTTTTTAAACTGCATTTTAAAAAGCGCGCGTGTCCAGCCTCCAGTGACGTCACGGCTTGTGATTGGTTAATCGCGGCCATGTTGCCGGGACGTGGACCAATCACAGCAAGCCGTGACGAAATTACGTCACGGCTTGCTGTGATTGGTCCGCGTCCCGGCAAAATGGCGCCGTGACCAATCATAAGCCGGGACGTCACTGGAGGCTGGACACGCGCGCTTTTTAAACTGCATTTTAAAAAGCGCGCGTGTCCAGCCTCCAGTGACGTCCCGGCTTATGATTGGTCACGGCGCCATGTTGCCGGGACGCGGACCAATCACAGCAAGCCGTGACGTAATTTCGTCACGGCTTGCTGTGATTGGTCCGCGTCCCGGCAACATGGCCGCCCTGACCAATCACAAGCCGGGACTTCACGTAACCATGTAAAAGCGCGAATTTTAAACAAATAACGCTGCCGCTTCCCTCGCTGAGGTCCCGGCTGCGTCGGACAGGTGAGTATAGCGATTTTTTTTATTTTAATTCTTTCTTTTACACATTTGTACATTAATGTTGTTTCGATACCGATATCCGATATCACAAAAATATCGGATCTCGGTATCGGAAATTCCGATACAGCAAGTATCGGCCGATACCCGATACTTGCAGCATCGGAATGCTCAACACTAGTTGTCACTTGATTCTTTGGCAGACTGCAGGGTCTGAAATAGGAAACTAAGCTGTGGACATCCCGAGTCATATAAACTAGGAACTACAGCTCTCCATCAGCACAAAAAGGGATATCACCTGCTCATTAGACAAATGCATTGTGGAAAAGTCTGACTGTGATCTTTTCTAACTATATGAGATCATACACAGGAGATAGCTGTTGGTCAATTGTTTGTTCAGCAGAAACTTATCTCTTCTGACTCCCTCAGGCTGTGTGCACACGTAGCAGATTTTTTGCGTTTTTTTTGCGGTTTTTCGCTATAAAAACTCTATAAAACCGCGAAAAAAACGCTAACATTAAGCATCCTATGTAACAGAATGCAATCCGCATTTTTTGTGCACATGCTGCATTTTTTTCCTGAGCGGAATCGCAATCCAGAAAAAAACGCAGCATGTTCATTAAAATTGCGGAATCGCGGCGATTCTGCACACATAGGAGTGCATTGATCTGCTTACTTCCCGCATGGGGCTGTGCACACCATGCGGGAAGTAAGCAGATCATATGCGGTTGGTACCCAGGGTGGAGGAGAGGAGACTCTCCTCCACGGACTGGGCACCATATAAGTGGTAAAAAAAAAAGAATTAAAATAAAAAATAGCGATATACTCACCTTCTGGCGGCCCGACCTTCTCAGCGGCTTCCGAGGTGTGTGTGAAGGACCTGCGATGACGTCGCGGTCACGTGACCGCTACGTCAATGGAAGGTCCTGAACACACAGCATTAGGAACGGAAGCGGCTGAGGTGAGTATAGCCTATTTTTTTATTTTTTTTATTATTTTTAACATTCTATCTTTTACTATAGATGCTGCATAGGCTGGATCTATAGTAAAAAGTTGGTCACACTTGTCAAACACTATGTTTGACAAGTGTGACCAACCTGTCAAACAGTTTTCCAAGCGATGCTATAGATCGCTTGGAAAACTCTAGCATTCTGCAAGCTAATTATGCTTGCAAAACGCTAGTTTTCTGCGGGTATATGCATGCAAATTCTGCATGAGATATACCCGCGGCAGGAGGCGCAGAATTGCCGCGGATATTTCCGCGGCAATTCTGCTACGTGTGAACTCAGCCTTATACCCATGGAAACCTTTCTCAGCCAAGCATTCGTGGTATTTCAATGGAGAAATGGCCAAAGTTGTTGCCAGAAACCTCTGGCAGTAGCCTATCCCGACTGAAAAAAGGACTGGGCAAGGAAATATCAAGTGCCCTATCCTTCACTCCTTGATCATCTGTCTCTGGAGAGTTGACAGGCCCCTATACAGATCAGAAAGTCATCCAGTGCCACTAAAGTAAGCAGGCTTGGTCAACTTTCATATACTGTGTACATAATTCTGAGCTCTTGATTGGCAGAGTTCCTATCAGAGTGCAGCAGGCAGGATCTGCACCAGAGTGCAGCAGGCAGGATCTACACCAGAGTGCTGCAAGGACTGGTGCACAACCTTATGCAACTTAGGCCGGCGTCACACTCAGCGTAGGGAAACACTGTCCGTATTTTACAGGCGTAATACGCAGAAATGATCCCAAAACAGTGTTCTGTATGTCATCCGTAGCAGGGTGTGTCTGCGTATTTTACGCATGTTAACCTCCGTATGTAATCCATAGGTAATCCGTATGGCATCCGTACTGCGTTTTTTTCACGCAACCTTACAAAATGGACATTTTAACAGTTTTGAGGCCTGAATAGAATTTAAGTCATTAGCATAATCCTATTTAAGGCCTCTGCAACAGCTGAAACCCTCCCATATGGCCATTTTGTTGCTGTGCTTGTGTAGGTGTTTTGGTGGTAGTTGGGCAACATGTGTGACCTGCAATTCACACCAACTCAGCAGGTGTTATTTAATTGGGTCTTGTAACGCCGCTTTGGCCAGCCATACCCCATGATAGTTGATCCACGAAGGAGGAGAAGAAGAATGTGGGTGCATCCCCTTTTGTGGCATCGCCTCACTAAAGGGCATTTTCACCAGCTCTATTTATCTCTGCGGACACATCCAGACAAATTCTTCCAGTACTGTCGCATGACAATACCCACCTTTGATATCTTGTTGGAGACAGCACGTCCAGGAATTACGTATCAGGATACCAGGATGCGGAAATGCATATCAGCAGAGGAGCGTCTTCTCCTTACCTTACGGTATGTATTCACCATCCTCACATACTGTATGTTGATGATGTTTTTTGTACTATTTTGATTTTCATAGCATCTTATTTAAATTATATTAATACATTTTTTATAAATCATAGACAGATATGTATTAAATGGTAAATGTTAGTATCCAGTGTAAATTTAGAAAGGCACACTGGTCTCCTGCCTTTTTTTATCCTCATATTACTTTTTTTGACTAGTGTTTTTTAAAAGCATTGTAACATAGCTATTTTTTTATTTTTTTATTTTGCTTTCAGATTCCTCTCAACTGGATTATCTTATGCGGGAATACATCTTGAATTTCTCATAGGGCGTAATACATGTGTTCAAATATGGGACAAACTACTTGAACTTGTGATGCCGGAGCCCAAAATGGAGGATTGGCTGAAAATAGCCTGTGGATTTTCTGACTGTTGTCAATTTCCACACTGTATTGGAGCCCTGGAGGGGAAACATATCAGGTTACGTAAGCCGCCGAACTCGCGCTCCCAATTCTACAATTCTAAGCAGTTTTTCTCTGTAGTTCTGTTAGCTGTAGTTGACAGTAACTACAGGTTTATAATTGTAGATATTGGGGCCTATGGGCGAACTGGAGACTCTAGAGTCTTTAACGCGTCCATTATGGGTCAGCGCTACGTGAAAACTTGTTGGACCTCCCACCACCACGACAACTCCCAGGCTCCAATGCTGAAGCAGTCCCATATGTACTTGTGGCAGATGAGGCCTTCCAATTGACCAGGCATGTCATGAGGCCTTATCCCCGGCGCAACCTTGACCACCGGCGGTGGGTGTTTAATGTCAGACTTTCACGGGCACGGCGACTGGTGGAGTGCGCCTTTGGCATTATGGCATCCAAATGGCATGTTCTCCAGTCTGCCATTCAGCTGAGTGAGGCAAATGTTAATGAAGTCATAAAAGCTTGTGTTGTTCTACACAACTTCACAAGAATTCATGCGTGCTCCTCAGCTGACAGTGGTGAAGGCATGTTGGCTAATGTGGGTAGGCCTACAACACAAGTCCTTCCTCCGCGGCGTCTACCTGCATTTTTAGTCACCGCCACCAGAGTCCCTGCTTCTGATCTCTCTACCTCTTTCCTTGAAACAATTAGTCATCAATGGGCAGTGATAGAAGCAGGGTGAGTGACAGCAGCACTGCCCCTGATGACGATTAATTTCAGGGTGGTGATTGTCATGGTTCCCAATGGCAAGGGAACGTAAGAAACATATAAATAATGAACGAGCTCTCGGGTGATGGAAACTCGAGTTGACCGTGAGCTAAATCTACCACACAACTAATAGTAGCCAGGGAGCATACCTACGGCTTCCTAAATGCCACGCGCCAGCCGGAGGACTAACTAAGCCTGGTAGAGGAAGAAACAGACCTGGCTTACCTCTAGGGAAATACCCCAAAAGATGATAGCAGCCCCCCACATGTAATAACGGTGAAATAAGAGGAAAAGACATACACAGTATGAAAGTAGATTTAGCAAAGAGAGGTCCACTTACTAGATAGCAGAAAGATACAAAAGAGGACTTCACGGTCAACTGAAAACCCTTTCAAAAAACCATCCTGAAATTACTTTAAGACTCCTGTGTCAACTCATGACACAGGAGTGGCAATTTCAGCCCGCAAGAGCTTCCAGCTACAGAGAATTACAAAAACTGCAAACTGGACTAAAGATACAAAACAAAAGGACAAAGTCCACTTAGCTGATCAGCAGACTAGTAGCAGGAACATGCAACCGAAGGCTCTGGTTACAATGATGACCGGCAAGGAAATGACTGGAGAGCAAGGCTAAATAGGAAACTCCCAAACGCTGATGGAAGCAGGTGAACAGAAGCAGCAAAGTGCAAACAAGTCACCAGTACCACCAGCAACCACCAGGGGAGCCCAAAAAGTGGGTACACAACAGTACCCTCCCCTTAAGGAGGGGGCACCGAACCCTCACAAGAACCGCCAGGGCGATCTGGATGAGCCCTATGAAAGGCACGAACCAAATCCGAGGCATGAACATCAGAGGCAGTTACCCAAGAATTATCTTCCTGACCATAGCCCTTCCATTTAACCAGATATTGAAGTCTCCGTCTGGAAATACGGGAGTCCAAGATCTTTTCTACCACGTACTCCAATTCACCCTCCACCAGCACAGGAGCAGGAGGTTCAGTAAAAGGAACCACCGGTACCTCATATCTCCGCAACAGCGACCGATGGAACACATTATGGATAGCGAAAGATGCCGGGAGGTCCAAACGAAAGGAGACAGGGTTAAGAATCTCCAAAATCCTATAAGGACCGATGAACCGAGGCT